>NC_041405.2:163337845-163637845 GCF_900747795.2 Erpetoichthys calabaricus
AGTGGTGCCATGTGTAGGGGGCTCTAGGATCGAAATCCCGGTATAAAAAGGGTGAGGAAAACAACTGCAAGGCAGGCAGGGGTTTAAAAGAACTGCTTAACAGTGTTTGTGGGGGGGGGGGGGTCAGTCAGGACCCCCACAGTGGCCATTTTGTCGTCCAGTTAAAGAGCCTCAAAGAGACGACAGAAAGAAGAGCAAAGACAGTTCAGCAGTGTCCCTGTGCCCAGCACTCTTGGGATGCCAACTGTTGGTGGGATGTCGGGGTCAAAGCCGCTTACAGAGAGGCGGTGGTGTAGTCGGCAGGATAAATGGGTGTGTGGGATGCCCAGGGCACCTTCGGCCACTGACTTCAGGGCTGCCCCTCACAGACTGTCTGGCCATCCTGCTCCTTCCACTCACCTTGCGTCTCACTTCTTTGTTCTTCATCTTTCTGCCTCATCTTCCTCACTCTTCATATTTCACCATTTAATGCCACCCTCGTTTGAGGCTCATGAAGCTTTGGGTGTTTTGAAGGACATTTCTGTCATGGTGGGATGCTAGCTTGTTGGCTTGAAGAAAACGTGAGGAGACAAACATGAGGTGTCCATTCAGTTGAGCTCACTTTTATATAGTGCCTTTCACCGCACAGGTCCTCCAAGGGGGCTTCATGAAGTGTTGCTTTAAGGGAGCCTCATGGGAAGGAGGGGACATGAAGTGAGGGTCCACAGTGGGATGTGCTCCACAACTGCAGCCCGGCATTCTGTTTCAGTGCCCAAGTGCCCCCTATGGGGATGGCATTGGGCGGTGAGGTCGAAGTGATGTCGGGGTCCTGTGTTGTGGCCACATTTCACTCATGCCACCTCCACTGGTGACTCTTTGGACTCTGATGACACAAATGTGACAGGTTTGTCAGTGGCTCATGGTGGCCACAGCTGCAATTTGCTTCATGCGTTTGGTGGACAAGTTGGGAAGTATGGATGTGGTAACAGTGGAACTGGGCAGAGAGGCTGAGCGTGGAATGAGCCAATCAATCAATCAATCAGTCAATCAATCAATCAAGTGAGTGGTGGCCATCTTTGTGACTTCCTCACATCTCGTGAAAATCAATGTGTAAATGAGCATAAGGCGCTATATGAGCTTGTGTCACACCTCCCTAACCCTAAGTGACCCTTGTCCCTCACGGTGTCACTACATGAATGTGCCACATGCTGGTGATGGCCATTCAGATGGACTTCTGATTTTATAAGAATGATCTCCCTTAGTGGGCGGGTAAAGAGTTAAAGGAGAAAGGCGCTATATTGGTTAACACAGCAGCTCAATGACCTCACATGTGACTGAACATCCAATGGGAAAAGAGAAATGAGGAGGGCATCAGGGAGAGAAGGAGAGAGAGAGATGCCAACCAACAGTCAGTCAGTCAGTCAGTCATTTTCCAACCCGCTATATCCTAACACAGGGTCACGGGGGTCTGCTGGAGCTAATCCCAGCCAACACAGGGCACAAGGCAAGAACAAGTCCCCAGGCAGGGCGCCAGGCCACTACACGGCTCACACTAGGGACAATTTTAGGATTGCCAATGCACCTAACCTTCATGTCTTTGGACTGTGGGAGGAAACCGGAGCACCCGGATGAGAGAACGGGGAGAACATGAAAACTCCACGCAGGGAGGTCTCCTTACTGCGAGGCAGCAGCGCTACCACTGCACCACCGTGCCGCCCTGCCAACCAACAGCATCTCCATAATTCGGGAGTTTAGGAGGAGGACAGAAAGGAGAGGCAATTGGGGTCACTAGGCATTCAGGGGTAGTGGCAGTCAGATGGGTGACATTTTTGGGTCACTGCCAGGGGGTTCAAGGAAATGAGGGATTCATTCTTGGGAACAGTTTGGAAAAGCCTGGTATAGATGGGCACTCCATCGGGCATTGCAGGTTTGGGGTATAGAAGGCTGGAGAAACACGAATCGAGTGTGGGGGTGTAACTGTGACAGGACATCGAGATTGAGATTCACAGATGTGCTGCAGCTTCAGGAGGACACAAGAAGGGGGGCTTGGTCATAGCGGGGTGGGCACATCGAGCTCAGAGACCAGGTCACTGGTGGTCAGTAGAACCCTGTGGGTAGATGGACGTCAGGTCAGGTGTGAAGAGGTGGGCAATGTGAAAAACTCCAAATGGTCATGGGGGTCTGCGGCAAAGATGACCTGGGGGTCCACCAGTGGCACTTTGTGAATTAGAAGCTTAAGCTCTTTGGCGTCCTCATGTGGTCTCATCTGGACCTGGGATCAGTGATTGGCTAAATCACACACACACACACACACACACATTAGCAGACCCAGTGATGTCCCACCACGTGTGATCAAGCTGCTCTCATCCTCTGCCCTTTGACCTTCCCACCGAGTGTCACCTGAGCTCCCCCCATGATGCTCCATTACCTTAGACACTTGAGGCCATTGTCTTCAGTGGTCAGTTTAGTGTCCTGCCACCTGCTGGCCTTCAGTAAATGTAGCTGAGACATTTTGCTTTCATTCACCAGGGGCCACTGAGTTTTTCAGACCATTATGCATAAGCCCACCCCAACCTCAAAGTGATGAATCAGACCCTGGTTTGTGTCCACCCTACTGTCTCAATGGCATCAGTGGCATAGTCTTCACAGAAAGACACCCTAAACCCACCTCGATGGGCACACACTGCACATACCAGTCCACCTTTGCCAGCTGTCCACCTGCTCCTCATTTTTGGCCCTTTACCTCTCATTCCTGGGGTCCCATGATGTCCAACTAAGAAATCAGCTGACTCAGTTGGCCTCTGCCCACCTCCCGGTTCATCTCCACCTAGCCAAGGGGTTCTGTTGTATTTCATAGCATTACACATTGTACCCACTTAGACCCTAAGCACCTGATTTTGGTGCCACAGTGCCCATTTGCAGACAGGTACAATTGAGGACACCCAATGGAGTGGCAGCCTCACCTTAACGAGGGGTGGACATCGTAGACCACCTCTCAAAGCTGCCTTGATTCAAAGCTAAGAGGACAGCAGGCACGTTGGTCATTGAATGTCATTTTACGTACTCTGCTGCCACCTAGTGAGCCTCCGCCATTACTTCATCATTTCCTCACAGATGTGCCTTTGGCTCGTTGTCTTTCACACCAAGCAGCCCAAATCAAGCCCACAACCCCACGGGGTCATGTCCTGTTGGACTTTTTGCACTGCGTGGTCCGATGTGACCCGACGTTTGACGTCTGGCTTTTTAAGGACTCCAAGTCACTTTAGATGGCCTTGTTGTTTTTTAGGGGGCCACCGTCTTTTCTTTATTTGGAGAGCGCCCTCTAGTGTGCACACCCCGTTCAGTCTGCGGATGATCCCATAAGAAGGACTCTGTGAAACGCTGCGGCCTGAAAGGAGCCCAAAAGGTGACATGTTAGGAGAACGACGTCCACCACACGGCGTTATAAGCACATCAGTCACAGACGGGGTACCTGTGATGAGCACACACTCGTCCAGAGTGTTCAAGGTGGCACAAAGCCAGCCTGATGGGCGACCCCAATAGTATAGGCCAGTCAGCTTTGCTCTTGTGATTGACCCCGGAGGTCACGTAATTGGGCCACATTCCTGTCCACTGGCATGGTGAACCTCAGGGGGTGCCATGGCACTGATGGCATAGAGCAGAATGTCACTCATGTAGTGCCATCCAGACTTGGCTGTCTGCTTTGCATCTCGACAAGAAGACCACAGGTCTGCATGTGTAAAGCAGAAGAAGCCCCTCACTGCCAGCCTTAAATGTCTGCCCAAGATATAGCGCCACCCTAAGGTGGCATTAGAAAATGGCAGACCAGAAAGAAGCAAAGAGATACCCTTTGCATTCCTGTGACATCTGAATGTTGACTGGCAGAGATGGCACACTGAGGGGCACAAATCCACTTGTGGTGGGACCTCTTAAGCAGTCGTCCGTGGACCCCAAAGATTTCTAAAAATGTCAAGTGGCTCTCATGTGAGGGGGTGGCACAGCTGCTGTGACATCTTGGCCTGGCTGCCCCAGCCGCAGTATGTGTAATGGTTACCTGCCACACCCTTTCTCTTCTCCTCCTCCTCACCTCCCTTGGGTGTCCGTGAAATGGAAACTTGCAGGGAAAGCATGAAGGGGGCTGAGGTTGGCCTTTGATGGTCCCGGGTGGCATGGGTCCACCTGTTCAGCTGATTAGCCTGCTGATGGTGCCAGGGGGCAAAGCCTAGTCTTGGACTGCACACACCTGCCCATCACAGGACTTACACCCAGGTGGGAGGAGGACGAAGGAGAGACGTGCAAACGAGGGGGCTACAGGGGGGCACATCACCCTTCACACATCCAGCGGCCCCCTCACTTAGGGGTCTGCATGTTCTCCCCAGAGACGTCCAGGATCAGTTAGTTCAGTGTCTCAGCAAGGGTTGGGGGTCCTGCCTTGAAGCCAATGAGACGGGTGCTGCCCCCCCCCACATCCCCAAACTGGATTAAGCAGGTTCAGAATGGTGGGGCAGCTTATAAATAACGGAAGCCAGAAACCTCCAGTGTGTCCTGGGGGCCCGGGGGTCACCTGGGGGCTTCTGCCTTCAGAGATTATGAATGGGGACTCAGTGATGATGGGCACACAAGGGGTGGGAGTTGACACCTTGTCACGTCAGCTTTATAGCGCCTTGAGGTCAGAAGGGTTGACATAAGCGTCTCAGCCAGAGGGGTCTGCAGGGTGGAGGTCACTCAGCGGTCAGGCACGGCTGTCCCTTTAAACACTTGCGCCTCCTTTTTCCATCTGCTCTTCCTTCCTTCCTGGCAATGCCAAGAGTGCCCTCTGCTGGCCTGTGCCCTCCCCATCCTCTCCTGTTGGCACATTCAGTGGATGCTTTGCTCATCCTGGAGGGTGAAGGTCTGAGGCAGGCGAGGTGAGATGAGGACATCTGGACGTCTCGACGCAGCACCCCCGTAGAGGTGGTCAGGTGCCATCAATGCCCGCATCAGGATCTTCAGCTGGAGGACCCCTTGGAGGTGAACATTTCAGGGGCGCTACAAAGAATGGCTGGCACAGCTGAGAACTGCTGGAGTGCCCGCCTTATGAGGAGCTCCACAATGGCAGGTGCCAAGGTCTGAGTGTCACATCGCACAGGAGTCTCAGGTCCTATTGCATCACTGAATTAGACCCCCAGAAGTCCCGAGAGGGGCGCCTCTCCCACCACCTGCAAGACGTCTACTGCATGTGGACTGGCATGACAGAGGAGACGTCCCCTTTGTGAATGCGCGTCCCTTCCTGATGGTGGCCACAGGAGGAGGTCTCAGACGTTTCAACCCCCCCCCCCCCCCGGTGCCTTAACGTGTTGGCAGAGTAAAGCCGAGACACCTGGCTGCCTCTGCCGCTTGTCATCTCGTTCACATGGCGTCCATCAGGCGGCGCGGGGCTGGCCAGGCCTGCTTAATGTTTACAAGACAGGAACGGCCGGCTGAGCGAATTCCTCGGGGGGATTGAGCTCCGTGTGTCACTGCAGGCCATATTAAGGCGAGCGAGCGAGCGAGTGACGGAGCGAGGGAGTGACGGAGTGACGGAGCGAGGGAGGGAGTTATATAAACAGCTCTCCAACTTCCCAAATGAGGCGCCAGGCTCATGGCGGACGCTGCTCTGTGGGCTTCTGCTGCTGGTGCCCGCTAAAATGCTCGCTTCTGGAAAAGTCAGGGAGGAGGAGGAGGAGGAGGAAGGACTGAGTGAGGCGGGAATGCCACCCAAGATGTCCCAAGATGAGCCTCTGGGCAGAGCGCAGCCCGTGAAGCTCAAGATGCCGAGGTCCAGAGGAAATTCCCCAGCAGCCTCTCCGAAAAACTCTCCGCGCAACTCCCCGCTGCTCTTTCGGAAGCTCATGGTCAACCAGAGCATCCGCCTTCGGCGCCGCTTCACTGTGGCCCACGCGCCCAGGTAAGCCTTTCGTCGGGACTTCTCCTCCTCCTCCTCCTCCTCTGTTTTGGCTTATGAAGTGCCTTGTGTGGCAGCAGCTGAGGTCGGAGGTGAGGTGCCCTCCCATGGATGAGCTGGGAACTGCTGGCCACCTGGTGTGATACTTCATTGGCCTCTCTTCACCTGAAGTGAACTCTGGGATTGCCACACTATGTGCCTTCTGGCCACCTTCTGTCTGTCTGTCTGTGTCACTCGTCCCCTCACTTGATCGTCAGTGTTCATAGGGCACCCTCTAGCTAAGACAGGGGCTTTGTATTCTGGATCTTTCTGTGATATAGCGCCTTTCACATGTGTGTTATACTCTTTCTTTCTTTCTTTCTTTCTTTCTTTCTTTCTTTCTTTCTTTCTTTCTTTCTGCTCTCTGTCACTATGCCCATGCCACCCCCCCCCCCAGTTTCTCTATCACATTTCCCACCCCCTACAGAATGTGCCCAGCTATAAGCTGCTATACTACTCTGTCACCATTTCCTTTCCCTCCAGGTGTCACCTGCCGCTGTGTCATGGCACACACACACACACAGAGGGTGGCCATCTGGGGTGCCATTTGAGCTGTAAAGCCATCTGCTGCCACTAGGTGGCTCTTGCACTGCACTGCTCCCAAAGGGCGAATTTAAGTCACTGCTGTGGCTCCTGTCTGATTCCTGTGAAAGGCGCTATACACGGTCTGGCTGTCACGTAGCTCAAATCTTTGGTGGTCCTGTCTTTCTGAGCCCTGCTTCTCCAAGCCCATATTCTGCTGCTTGGCTGCCTCATCACCCAGTTATGGCTGCCAGGCTGTACCCACCTGCCAGCTCATGTCCTCTCTGCTCCTCTCCTCGTTCCTCCACCAGAGCCCTCCAAACGTCAGATGCTCGTTTTCCCAGATCTTCTCCCAGAATTCTTCACTCACCACTCACCACCCTGAGGTCGCCCACGAGGCCCCGTCTGGGGAAAGAATAAACAGAGAAAGATGAAGACCATCTGCCCGTCTGGCAGGAAGTCAGCCTGAGGGGGGCGCCAGGTCACCTCCGAGACAAACGCAGCGTGACGCTGGGAGCGGGGACAGGCTGGTCAAAGGACAGCAGTGTGACAACAGTGTGAGCAGGGGGTGGCGATGTGACCCACGTGGGTCTAAAGTCCCCACAGAGTCACCAGCCAGCAGATGGCCACACTGGCAGCCAGTAAATGTGGGCCCACAATGAACACTTGGTGGTGCGACTTGCTGAGGGTCTTCAGGGCATCTCCTGTTTTATGAACAATAAGACCCCCTGGTGCTTTACACTTGTGAGGTGATTGTCATGGCAGGAGTCACATGGCGAGTCAGTGGTGGGACTGGACCTATATAGTACCTTTCATGTTGACTGCCACCCCAGTGTCCCTTGGTAGTGAACTTTGGCTATGCAGTCACTAATCAAGGGTCACAAAGCGAGTCAGGGGTGGGCTTGAATTCATGTAGCGCCTTTCACAGTGAGCACTGTGCTCTGAAGGTGTGCGACGGCTTTTTGGATATTTTGCCAGAGGGAGTCATGACAGGTGAAGTGGGGGTTGATCTTATATAGCACCTTTCATGGTGAGCACCACCCCACGGTGCCCTAAAGGTTCAGTGCCGTTGTGTTTGTAGTTTTGCTGGCTCAGCTGACTCATGAGGGGTCTCACAGTGAGATGGTGGTGGGCATTGCCACCAGGTGGTGCACTTCAGCTCTCTGAGGGGCTCGAGGCCCTCCCGCAGGTGCCATGGAATGTGCCCTCAGGAAGTTGTTTTTTTAGTTATTTACTTTTTCTGATGCTGGCCAGTAGGGGGCACTGCCACACTCTATCATATCTTCTCATGCATTCCATCTCGGTTTACCACTGCTGGTCCTTCACTCTTTAAAATTCCGATGTCTCCACACACAGTTTTCAGAATGTCACAAGAGAAAAAAAGTACAGTCTTGTGTTTATAGCGCCCCTCAGGCCTGGCACAAGACGCTTCATTTCAAGGGTGAGTGTTCGAAAGATACCAAGCCAAGTCACAGTGCCACATCAAATCATCTCGATGTCACAACCCTACCTGGGCACGACTCTCACCCACCATCAGCCATCTTCTAACTGGTCAATGGCTATGGAGAAGTGCTGCCCCCTGGTGGCCTGTGGTGCATGTCAACGTGAATCTGTGAAAGGCACTATATCAGATAAAGACTTGCTGACCTACTGGTGCTCTAGAGGGCAGCATGTTGTCCTAATGCCCGTCATGAAAGTTAAGTACTGGCGATGATGGTATCTGCCTGTCTGATTTGATTGGACCCCTCAGAATATTTTCATGGCTCATGGGCTTAGGAGTGGACAGTAGGGGGAGCCCATGCTCCGTGCCCACCACCTGTCCCTTTGATTTGCATATCTTCTGCCTGTCTTAAGAATGGTGGCAGCACCAGCAAGTGACCCACCAGGCACCAGACATATGAAGAATGGCCAGTGGGCAGAAGAAGTGACCAAAGGGCACACAGAGCTGTGCTCCTGTGAGGAAGTAGCAGGGGGCAGCCATCCACACCCAGAGCAGTGACTAAAGGGTTAACAGCCCGCCCTCAGTGATCTGCAGCTGCCATAGCAACAGCGGCCGATGAACACGCCCAGAAGCACCCATTCCGCCTCAGCAGGTCGGCCCGCCATCGATTCCGGTTCTGTCACCGCTCTGATCAAAGAGTGGCGGCTGTTGATGAGGCCACACACCAGAGTTTTAGGGAGACCACCGGGTGGGCTTCTGGTGTTTACGTGATGACCAACCCATCCTCACCTGAAAACATGCCACAGCTGCCTGTCTGTCTGGGGTGCCCCTAAAGGTCAACAGTGATCTGACACTTGTGGCCATGCGTGCCTGACCAGGATGGGGCCGGGCAGCGAGTGGTTAATGTTTTGGGATGACCCCAGTGGATGCCGTCGATCGTTGTCTCGCTCCGGGGGACGGGCACAGCAAGTGGTGCGCACTCAGCTGTGAGCCAAGTGGTCGCCATGGGCGGCATATGGGCTGCCGCTCGGCTCGCCGCTGACAAAGGTGTCCTTATTTCCCTGGCGCAGTGGCACACAAACGAGCCGAGACTTTCACATGAAAGCAGAGCGGGCATCGAGTGCAGAGAGCCACACACACAGAGGGAATGACCTGCAGCTGCCAGGCACCATCATGCAGGTGACCTACAACAACGCGCGGAGACACTCCTGCATCTGGTGAGTCACTGTGGCGACGAAAGGCGCTATATGAGGCCCTTGCTTGAGGTCGTGGCCGGAGCCTTCGGAGGGTGTCAGTGGTGGGATTTGTCATCACGTGCTGTTTGTCATTTCTGTCATTTGCATGTGGGGTCTGTGGAGCTGAGACGAGGCTGTGATGCCTCACTGTATGGAAGGTCAGAGTGGCACATGCTGCACTTAATTTTATATAGCGCCTTGTAGACCTGAGCTACATTGGCAACAAATGAGTCAAGGGAAAGGAACCGTGGAATCTCAGTTTATAGAGCGCCTTGAAAAACACCTTAAGAAACCCTGAGGAGCAGTGATAGCCCACCTAAATGGTCTGGTCACTGAAGGGGCTGCTGTAACAGCTCGAGGCTCCGTCTGAAGGTCTTTGCGGGTCTCATGTTTCATATAGTGCCTTATCATCCAAGATCAAAGGCATGGT
This sequence comes from Erpetoichthys calabaricus, assembly GCF_900747795.2. Lineage (NCBI taxonomy): Eukaryota > Metazoa > Chordata > Cladistia > Polypteriformes > Polypteridae > Erpetoichthys > Erpetoichthys calabaricus. The sequence goes on from NC_041405.2 coordinate 163,347,415, forward strand.
GCCACATACCACTCCAGTGCCCTCTTTATTTAGTGCCTGGTGAGCAGTGATTGGCTCCCTGTCCCTTCCTGGTGGTCATCATGCTGCTTCATGTCATTAGAGCTGTTTGGTGCCTTTTTATTGTTGTTACCAATTTTTAATTTACTTGATGCCCCCTAGTGCGGGCACTTCCACAAATACGGAAAAATCGGCTCCACCATATAGCATGTGACATGCACTGGCAGCAGTGCCTGGGTAATGGGCACAGAAAGGCAGGCTAGCAGAGCCTTGTGGCATCATCCTGGGCATTGGCCTCATTCCGTTGTTACATCCCATGAGTGGCCAGGGTTCAACAGGGATGGAGCCCATCTGACCTTGACGGGCATCTCATTCAGGCTTGGCAGGGAGCAGAGCATGGAGTCCTGGTCACCCTTTTAAGACCTCAAGACCTGAGAGATGGGCACTGATGTTGGGAAGGGACAATTGGTGAGGACAGAGGAGAAGAAGAAGAAGAAGAAGAAGAAGAAGAAGAAGAAGAAGAAGAATTGACCTTTACTGTATATAGCACCTTTCTACAGACAGCACTGCCACAAGATTACAGCGTCCACTATCAGACACATGGAGAGACCTTGGATGTGCCCCCAGTGCCCACAGCATGAAATGGCAGCACTTACACATAGGGGGACAGATGGCATTTGTATTGATGCTCAACTCCAACACCCCTTGGTGCCACTGATGATAGGGGGGCTCCTGCTGAAGGCTACCAGACCACACATCTCACTCCGTTTGACCGCCCAGCACAAGTGGCCCACCTGTGCACGGAATGAGAACACAAAGTCACTGGCAGGCTGTGTTGGCAGGCCGTTACAATGACACAGCTGAAATAACAGCAGGGGTGCCATCTGTGATGGGCACAGCAGGTCACAGGAGGAGCTGTCCCAGACCAAGGGAGTTGGGGTTAAAGGTCAGACACAGCAGAGACTCACATGTGGAGGAGGAAGTGGGTGGTGCTCACATGTCACTCTGTGCAGTGCCATCCAATTGGTGGGCAGAGGCATGTCTTGTGTCATCCAGCAGGACACCCAGCAGGTGAGGTGCTTGGGAGTGTGGTGGGGGACAATCATCCAGCTTGATTAGTGGGGTGGAGTGTGACTGGCACCCAAACAGGTTGTCTTCTAATGACACTCATGCTGCCACTTGTCCTGTTTCTTCATAGATGGGGTCCTAGGGCACTGTGTGCATATTAAATTTGGGGCACAGTGCATTAGACTGGGCTGCCCTAGGGGGCACATGCCTGTGGTTAGGCCTACAAGTTGCTGTGCCTACACCTATCAGAAGCCTGATTCCTTCTGGCTGCTTTATGCCAACATGTGGCAGCCTGGCACGTCTATCATTGGTGAGCATGAGCGGGTGTGCCCTCACTTCAGCCAGGTCATTCTTTGGAGTCCTATCAGGTCACATGAGATCCATGTCAGGTGACCTCTGCCACCTACATGATGCACATCTGAGTGTGGTGACACCTCTGCTCAACACCCCCCCGGCTCGCTCGATGTCAATAATGCCAGCTTATGGTGACCTTGTCATCTTTCACATGGCCGCACATTAATCGATCTCGTTACATCGAGATCCCCATTTCTCTGCTTGATGCGCACGTCCGTCAGCCTCTCTGCACATTCAGTGTGGCACGTCTTGTCACTGCCGGTCCCGGTCATGAGCCTCCTGTGGTTCAAGGTCACATTGAGCTTATGGGGAGGCACGTGCTGAAATCGACGCGGGCTCAGCTCTGTGATGCCAGGCCTGTCGCTCCGGGCCACAGAGTAGGAAATGGCATGGTGGCAGAACTCAAGTGGGGGAAAAGACCCCTGACTGGCAGAGCTGTTTATTTGTACTCTCACTGTTGAGCAGGACTTGAATTTGTGTCCAGTGGGGACAGATTGTGACAAAGTGCCATCTGTGTGAAGAGCAACTGGCAGCAGGGCTGTGTGTGTCTGTATGTGTGTGTGTGTGTGTTTGTGTTTTGAAGCTTTGGTCTCTTGTGCCACTCTCGTCTTTTTAGACCCACAAGACTGAGGAGCACAACTACAGAGATGCCAGTATGCCAACACTGAAAGTGTGTGGCATGCTGGCACAGTGATTAGCATTGCTGCGTTGCCTCTGCTGGTTCTCCCCGTGCCCTGTCTTTATCATTTTAATTGTGTGGTTCTGGGCTGGCATCTGTCTGCCTGGTTCCAGGGGGTTTCCTTGTTGGGTCGTCACCTTTGTGCCCTTGTGTGACTGACAGATGAGTAGGTAGGACAGGACCCCGTCTTGTGTCACTGAAGATTGACTTTAGTGACCTCTGCCCCTGAGTGCCATCTCTGCCATGCTGTGTCCTTCAGTTCAAGTCCATGTCTGGAGCTGTAAAAGAGCCCCCCAGTCCAGCAGGGGTCACCCCATAGCCATCGCCCTCCCACTAAGCTCACCCCCAGCCTGGCATATCCTGATGTTGGTTGGCACCCCTTCTTCCCAGGCGACCACTTCAAATCTTCACGTTAGCCACACAAGACGACGGTGTCCCCAGGGCCCGAAAGTGCAGGGACCCCTCAGTCTGAGTGTGTAGGGGTCTCCATTAGTCTACGTCTGTGCACCCCTGCATGGCTGCTCCTTGCCAGTCTCTGTTGGCTGTTGTCGTAGCCTTTGCTGTTGTGCCCACCTGGTGAGTCTCGTCCTATTGGCTGGCACTGTCCCCCTCTGCTGGTGACATGTCATTTTATACCTTTGATCTGATGTTTCAAACTTTGTCAAACTCCAAGGATATCCTCAGTTGGTCCTGACCACAGTGCCATTGGCACAGAGTACAAGGTGCCACATCCCACACTCTTCTACCCTCCTTGCCTCATCATTTCAGCTTAGGATCACCAGGCACCGGAATCTGTCCTAACAGCACCAGGTACAGCATAGGGGCCAACCTGGGTGAAGATGCCAGTCCCTCACAAAGTGAGGAAAGAGGGAGTGGGCACTCCTGCTCAGGGAGTATGGGGTGGGCGACCACTGTGGGCATGATACTAATGGCATGATGAGTGACAACCAGGCACACTAAAGACCCTCATGGGGACAAGATGGAGACACTGGCCACCCTCATCAGTGATGCCCAGGACTCCAACACTTCAAGGATGCAGTGGTCTGAACCTTGAAGATGTCAACTTCTGTTGGCATGATAATGGGCATCGAGTGCGTTTGATGCCATGCTTGTGCAGCTGCCCTCACCAGTTTTATCCCTGCCAGTGTGTGTCTTAACCGCCTCTCTGCTTTCTCTTTACAGCTTTGACGTGGAGAATGGACTGTCGGTGGGCCGCACTCCCCTGGACCCCCAGTCCAGTCCCGGGTCAGGTCTGGTCCTGCAGGCCAACTTCCCCCACAGCCAGCGACGGGAGTCCTTCCTGTACCGCTCCGACAGCGACTTTGACCTGTCACCGAAGGCCATGTCAAGAAACTCGTCCACCGCCAGCGAGCTGTGAGTACCGTGGCTTGGCCACCTTGAGTGAGTCGTGCCAGCCTGGCGTGTTGGGTGGGTGACCTTGTTGTCATGTGCTGCTTGTGTAACACTGGCCTTAAGGAAGATTGATGGCCCACAAGACAAGTGGACGAGAATCGCATGCACATCCCTGCTGTGCCACCCATGATATCTCATAAGGGCGCAGTGGGCATTTTGACCCCTGGCTTTACTGAACCCTCCAGCCTGTTCAATTATTATCATTGAAGTAGTCTGGAATGGTGGCATCTAAGAGTGCTGCCCAGTGCCCTTCACACCAATTCAGTGATGTGACCCACACCATCTTGGTTGTGCCATCTGCACATGCTGGACTACAATAAAACGCATTTGAGGCCCCACGTTGGTGAATCTCCAGTAATGGTGTGCCCATCCTCTGGTGGGCTCTACCATCCTTTAATGGTCCAGACTGACACGTTAACGGCCAGAATGAAAAGACAAGTCAGATGTACCTTAAAAGGCGCTATATAAAATGAAGAGAAGCAGCTAATTCGAGCTGCCCTAGGTACATGTGCCACTCAGGCTCCTCACAGCCACCTCTAAGCTGCTACATGCAGAGGACAGTGGTGGCAGACAGGGGCTGGCCAGTATGTGACACATGACTACAATCCCCCCGCTGGGCTCTGGTCACTTACTCATTTTCTGTTCCCAATATGGACGTCACACAAGCATGCTGCTACCCCCAGATCCATCCCTGGCAGCATCACTTTATATAGCGCCTTTCACTGCCACCTTGACAATTCTAAGAAGGAGTGCCCCTCTGTGGGACCTCAGGACAAGCCCCCCAGTGAGTGTTTTCTTCCAAACCTTTTATGCTTTCTTTCCTGAGCTCCATGATTTGACTGAATGGCATAGTTGGCAGGATATCAGTCCTTCACACCCTTCATTAACCCGTGTGTGCCATGTCAGTGGTGCCCGTGCTCTTATTTCACACATGCGTGTCAAGGTTAGGGCACCACAGACAGAGATGACTTCCTTAAATGTTCTGCGGCAGTCGTATAAAGTTGGTCAGCTCACGATGAGCAGAGGCAAGTGTGTCCAGTAAGAGTATCGAGAAACGTAGTGGAGAGATGTCAGAATGATGAAGTCACCCAAAAATGAGACTCGGTCACATCAAGGAGCCGAGCAGAGCCTGAGGGAACGGGGGCTTCAGCAGTGGACACCCTATGGCAGCGCTGGGTCTTCACTGAAGCCTCCCAAAACGATTTGTGGTGCTCCGATCACAGGACCGAGTGACTCTCATTCAGGTTGGCATGGAAATGTCGTTAAGTGGCATATTGGTCTGGACGTTTGCCAAGGCTTCATTTTAACTCAGTTAACGTTTCCTGATATTTTTATTCCCAGGCACGGAGAAGACATGATTGTGACCCCCTTTGCTCAGGTAAGCCCTTTGCCTTATGCTGCTCAGCCTGGACTTCTTTTATATAGCGCCTTTCTACTTTTACAGAGATGTCTGTGTTTGATACCCGGAGCACCTTAAGAGCCACAGGGGGTCATAGAAAGTCCAGCGCCTTAGCCACTTGGTCATGGTGCCAGTCTGCAAGGAGCATAAGCTTCATGGGCCAATTCTCTCTTTGCCACCCACAATGCCAAGGAGGATGGATTTGACAACAGAGCCATGTGGGGTGACGGGTGCCCCCAGTACCTTCCTACCATTTGGAAGCTCAGTTTTTCTGTAGGGTGGCTCTTTAGGCTGCGTGGCCAGTGACATCTCAATTGGTTGTACTGGCATAGTTAGCACTCTGGCATTTATGTAAGCGTTTGGGGTACCAGGGCACAGTACAAAGTGGCCAGACATGGGCTCAGTGAATGGCAGGGGAATTCAATGTGTTGTCCTCCGGATGTCCTGCCCCCTAAATGGCAGGGGGTGAGGGGCTCAGAAGTGACCCCAGCAACCTCGGTGGAGGGACAAGTGGCTTGGACAATGAAAAGGCGCTAGATGACGCTTGGTGTCGCTAGACTGATCAACCAAGTGGTTTGATTTGTGTGGCACCTCATGCACAGGGTGATAGTGGTGGTGCCCCCTACTGATTTCACTGCCTCACTCAACCTTGTGTATTTGGGCTGACCCCATATGGCAAAGGAGGCTGGAGACATCGGCTCATTATACCAGGGCACAGGTGGGCGGGTATACCACTTGATGGGCAGCTTAGTGTATGTCACTTGTCATGGATGGGAAAGGCGCCACATAAATAAAGTGCATTATTATTAGTATGGAGCAAGTGGGGCAGAGAAAGATACAGTTGAGCCCTGGCAAGTCTGTTCATGTGACTGTGGCACAGGCTGGCAGGGCCAACAAACAAGATGCACCACCAAAGGCATGTGACACTTTTAGATGTAACAAGATGGAAGAAACAACTCCACCCTTGAGACTGAGCAGCAGCCATGAGGGTGCGGGCATAGTGCCAATCCCCCTTCCCAGCTCACTGGCACCCTGTGTGATGCTGGGCAGCAGCAGGTGTCTCTGTAACATATGTGTGATGGGCGCTATATAAGAGAAGGACTGTCCAGAGCAAGTAACACAAACTGATAAAACAGCTGGGCACACGACTAACACCAGCCGTTGCACTTGAGCCCCTCACCGATGTGTCTTCTTCCCTCCACAGGTGCTGGCCAGCCTGAGGACGGTCCGCTGCAACTTTGTTGTCTTGACGCGCCTTCAGGATCGGGTATCAAGCAAGTAAGCAGACTTGGCATCTAGAGGGGCACAGCAGAAGGAGAGTTGTCAGGGTGAGGAATGGGCAGGAGATGCAGAGCTAGAAAGTGACACAACGCGAGACATTGGTCTTCTTCTGGGGTCTGAGGTCTTCAGGTGTCAGTCCTCATCTCTTGACATGAAGTGGCACTGTCCCAGCCGGGTTTGGTGGGCTCATTAGCCCCTAGAGAGATTACTTTAGCTTTGTCAACCCTTGGTGGTCCTGAGGTCCCCGGGCCATGCAGCTGCCCACCGTTGTCCTTTCACTGTCTGCCTCTCCACACTATTTGTATTTCTTAGCAATCCTCAGCTATCGTTTATGGTCTGCCAGTGCAGGGAGTGGCATCACGCCAGGGCCTGATGGCAGGGTGGACTTTGTGGGTTCATTTTTCTGTGTCATTTTGTGTAGTTTTTGTAATGTTCCTCATTTTCAAGTCATTTTGGTGACGCTGTCACTTTGTGCTCATATTTCCTTTTCAGTGTCGATGCTTTTGGCTGTTGCTATGCCCGTTGCCAGCCATGTGATGTGTTATGTCATCACATTCCACCTATTTAAGATGGCGGTCACACTTGCGAATGACAATCTCGTTTTCTCTTTGTGACCTTTTGTGGTTTGAGCTGCTCGCTCATTTTGGGACCCTCTGCTCTGCCCCCCCTCCAGTGGCATCCTAATGGTCAATCGTCCAGTTCGGGTTTGCCATGCCATTCCTCCGCTCTTTATGGACGAGGAGTGTCAAGGTAGGTGGGAGGCACTTGTCTGTCTGATGACAAGCGGGCCTCAAAAGCAGCTGTGAGGGGACAGTGAAAGGGACACTGACAGTCCAGTCTGTGCAGTTTGAAGGACCCTGGTAACGCGTGCCCACTGGGCCTCTGACTAGATGGCCATCTCATTGCCAACTTAAACCCTGGAAAGGAGAAATGAGTATCCCCTACTGCCAGGCCCCTGCCAAGTTTTGGCAGCCCACGTCACCATCTGATCTCTGCTGAGGTCAAACCTGCTGCTTGCCACCTCCGGTAGCTGGCACTACTCCGGCACTGAGTGATTGGTCACCACATACTGTAGGCCCAGTATTGATTGGCATGAATGGTAGAAAGGGCCCAAGAAAAATGTCATTTGTGCTCCAGAACTGTCACTGCCCTTGGTCATCAAACTTGATGGCTTTATTTGTCCTTGCTCACGTCAGTTCACTTACATGTCCCACACCATGGCACCAGGGGGCATCTCGCAGGCCTTGATACCCTTTAGGCACATTGATATAAGACACTGGCACATCCCTATCTGAGATTGCCAGAGCAGGACAGGAACTGTGTCTGGGTGGCATCTTGTCTGATTGTCCTGAGGTAGGGTGGGCTGGTGTCTCCCCCCCACCCCTGGGTCTGACAGCCACTTTATTGATCCCAACCCCAAATGCCCACCTTCTTACACCAGTCCCCTGTTTTGTGTTTCTTTCAGAAGATCTTCAAGCAGCGGCATGCCAGCTGTGTGCAAGACGAACCTGCCAGGTGTGTGGTACGAAGACAGTGCCCTCCTTAGCGGGGTGGCAGGATGTGGGATGTGCCACAAGGACAGTAGGCACAGAGACGGCTCGGGCCCCCCCCATGTCCTGGCATCCAGCCTGTCCCATAATTCCCAGGTTTGCACACAGACAGGTTTGTGGCACTGCCCACTGGCTGTTTTGTGTATTGCTGGCTTCTGTCTGAGAAAGCGGATGTGCCCGGGGGCTCTTTAAGGAACATCACTGGTGGGCCCTGAAGTGAGGTGCTGTCACTCGGTGATCCACAACCTGATTGGGCTCAGCGTTTGTGCTCTTGGTCATTGTCCCCGTTGAACACAATGGAGCCTTGTTTTCTTCTGGAGCTTAGTGACCCTTGGCTGTCCATCTGCCAGTCCCCTCTGCTCCTCGTGCCACTCACCCCTCACCACCCTTCTTCCATCTCCATCCTCTGTGTCTCAGGTGGTCTGCTCCACAGGTCAGGTTCTCTTTGTCACTCTGGCTGTCCCTCATAATCGAAGCACCACCTCATGACATTGTGTCGACCCTTTTGCTGTCCTTCCTCCCCTTTGCTTCCCTTCCTGCCCACCCTGTGCCCTCGTTTCCTTCCATTCTGTGGCACACCTGCTGCTCTGCTTGGGGTGGGAGCCTCCTGAGTGCCACTGGTGGCAGGCCCGCTGTGCTCATTACTGTCCTGTAGCCCCAAGGTGATGATGGGCATGTCGACATTGGCATCGGCCCTCCTCCACCCACTTGCTTTATCCTCTTCAGGTCTTCATATCTTATATATGTTAGTGCAGGAGGGGGGCACACCGGGTGGCACATGGACTCTGGTGCCACCAGCCATGTCTCTGAGGTTGTGCCTATTTTAGATCTTAAATGGCATGGCGGTAACTGAGACAGACTGCCATGCCTGGCACTACAGAGTGTGACGAGTGCTGGTGGGCACTGAGCCATGAAAGCCCAAACATGACTGAGCAGTTGTTCGTACAGTCCTGCTGGCACACGCTGTGCCCCGTTGACAATGTGGCACCATCTATGCCTATGCATTGACCTTCCCCACAGCTGAGCACAGACGTCCCTCATTCAGGTGCTGTGAGGTTACAAGGCCACCCCGGTGTCACAATGAAGTTGATCACAAGGTGACCTTTCAGGCACCTGGGTGGCATGTGCAACAGGGCTTGTTGTGGGTACCAGCTTGTATCTTGCCAGAAGGGATGTGTGCCACATTGGTGGAGGTGAGGGAATGCGGGCACTGCCAGGTCAGCACCTGAACACCAGCTTGTGTTTCTGTCCACAGATGAGGCCTACCAGAAGCTGGCCATTGAGACGCTGGAGGAACTGGACTGGTGCTTGGACCAGCTGGAGACCCTGCAGACCCGGCACTCAGTCAGCGAGATGGCATCAAATAAGGTAGGCAAGTGCCCGTTTGGCACCCAGTACTGTCTCACTTTGTGGAGCTTTAAAAAAAGCAAAAGAAGAAGAAAGAGGAGGAAGTGTGCCCCTATGGACAGAAGCTGTTGTGCTCCATGTCCCATGGCACTGCTAGGTGCCACCATGTAGAATTTCTTCTTCTTCCTCTGCCCCGCTTGTAGAAGTGGCCCAGTGACTGAGTCACTTTAATGAATTCCTGGACCATTGTCTTCAGGTCCCCACTGTTTCTCGATGTGTGCCCCTCACATTTGGGTAGGGTGAAGTTGGCAGTTGTGCCAGCCTTGGATGTCAGTCATGTCCACACCGAGTTTGTCCGCTCACACTCCCAGGTCTTTGTTATATGATCATCTGAAACAGCGCAGGGATGCCATACCCTAACATGCCAGACTCTAATATGCCACCCCATTTTCAAAGCCCGCTTAATCCTGAGCAGCATCACGGGGGTCGCAGGGTGGGGCTCTGCAGCCTGTCCCAGGAATTGGGCATTGGGCACAAGTGGTAGTCGCATTAAGTGAAGGAAAAAAAATCCAAAAGGCCGCTGCAGACGGGACTCTTGTGACATCAGCGCCATCTACTGGTGGCTTTGGCAATTACAACACATTCTAAACATGGGTGGCTCGTCAGAACGATGCCCAGAACCAGCCAAGGGAAGGTTCCAGAAAGAGAACTTTATTTATTGAGCTTCATTAGCAAACGTGAGTAGGTGACGGAGTGGGGGTGCACAGCAATTAACCCCACCCAAGCCCAGTCTCTGTCAGCGTGGCTCTTGCATGTTCTCCCTGTGCTGTGACTTCTTGTTACGTCCGATGGTTGTGATGTTACTGGCACAGGTCCGGCTCCTGGGTTAGTCGGGATCAGGGACGGGACACTCGTGTTCAGGTGGCTCGTCTATCAAAATGTGCAACACGCCACTTCAGCACACGGGGGTGTCACCTGTCCTCACGCTACTCTCACAGCAGCAGGACATCTCAGTGCTGTGGCCCTCCCCACTGGCTATTACCAGTGTGACGATGATGGAGAAAAGCACACCTGCCTGGCACAGCCACACCTCTCACCTCCAAGCTGCTGCCCCTTCCCGGGACCCTTCTTACGCTCCCGTGGTCAACGCCATTTCATGCGCTGAAGACCCTCTTGTTTGACTATTAGGTTTTGTAAATCCGGGATTTAAACAACATCGTTGACGTCACGCTAGGCGCCCCACCCCCTGTACTCTATTGGCGGCTCCTCAGTTACCAACCCGGAGCTCCACCCCCGCTGACGATTGGCTAAGCCGCGGAGCTGCTGCTTCTCTCGCACGGCACAGTCTGTGCTACCGGCGGCCGTGGAGCGTCACCAGCCTCATGTGTCGCTTTCGGGGGTCTGCCTGTCCTCACCCACGGGCTCAGATGGACCGCCGGACCCCGACTTCTCGGCGGCCTTGGCTGGTGATCTCGGGAATAGGGATTGGGTAGCGGCGGCAGTGTGATCATGTCGGGGGCTGGTCGGCTGCTTCACGTTGGTGTCTTGGGTCATTTAGTCGGTGACAGTGGCCTTTACGTGTGAATCGGGGGGAAGCGCTGACGTGGAATCCACAGAAGACAGAGCAGGGACAGTGAGAGGGGGCGCAGGTTCGGGCAGAGGAGTGAGGGGTCCCCACAAACCCCCCCGTGCGCTCTCTGACGTTCTCGTCTACAGAGGCTCCTTCGCGATGGCGTTTAGCAGACATGAGGTGGACAGGATGGGCGAGCTAGCGGGGCTCAGTGGCCTCTTCTCGTCCCACTTCTTCCAGTGCGGTTTATGGTAACGGAGGCTGCTAACCGTCGGTGTGTGCCGATCAGTCAAAGGATGAACTTTTGATGCCCGGACCGCTGATGGGGGCACCAGTCAGATCCTCTGGCACACTTCAGCGGCACAGCAAGCGTTCAAGTACACCTTGGGTGCCCAAGTTAGATTCATTGGCACGCACGCTTCCACCAAAGCACAGTGCAGCAGTGTGAACAAGTAAAAGGAGACCCCAACACCTCCTGACCCCTGCTCGCTGCCTTCCATTACATGCACGCACTTGCGGCTGAGCGCTCATTGGTTGTCCGCTGTCACGCGCACGCACACACGTGTGCCCCAAATCAAAGGAGTGGCAGACCCGCCTGACGAGTCCCAGGGGCCTGGTTGTCACAGACACAAGTGCTTGCTGAAATGCTCCATCTGCCCTACGTGCCCCGTGCCCCCCTGACTGTTGTATGAGAACGCCTTGGCATTTCAACTCGCGTGTTTCTGTGTGCCCTCTGGCCTTAGTAATGCAGGTGTGAACGGGCGCGCTTCGCTTTGGGTGCAAATTCTTACCCGTGTCCGGAGCGTCGCTGTCACATGACTTTTATGCGGTGTCATTTTTGTCACTGCTGGTAGTTTTCCTAACCCACTGTGCTGATAGAGAGGAAGGACAGGAGTTTGAAGAGAGATGCCAGGCAGACTACAGAGTGGTGATGAGCAGCGAGGTGGCCGTGGGCCACGTCTGTAAAGTGAATATGGCAGGAGTCGGGTGATGAGATATTCTGGGTCACGCTGGGTATACAAAGTGAAACTGAGTTGACATCCTGCCTTGTGTCTTCAGAGCTCGTTGTGACTCTGCCATATGAAGGGTAGACTTTATATTGGTGTCCACTCTGAGATAAGAGGCAAGGATGGCATGAGATGAAGTGAGTGCAGTGGGCAGACAGACAGACTCACTGCTTGGCCCAGCAGCCAGATGTTTCTCCCCTCTGCTGTTTCTGGTACCAAATACTGTGTGTGTGTTGCCAGGGATGGACTGGCATCTGAGTTGAGTTGGGACCCTGTTACCTTGCCTGGATGGGAGACTGATATAAAGGGTGGTCTCTGCCAAGAGGCTGGCATCAAGGATCAGTGTGAAAGAACATGCAGCAGGACTGGCATTTTGGCAGGGATGGACGAGACCCTTTTTCCTGGCCAGGATGCCAATGTTGCAGACAGACAGTGCAGCAGCATCCCAGCCCAGATGGTTGGCGTTCCCTTTCCTGGTTGGGAGGGACGGTGGCAGACTGCCTCATCCACTTATGTCATCCCCTAGTGCACTGGGTGGCAGTGTCCCATCTGGACTCCCGCAGGGCAGCATGGGAGTTGTAGTTCTGTAGGGCTGCCCTGTTGTGTACAGTGGCTGCCACCAGGGGGAGCCTGTCCCAGAGTGGCTTGACCCCAGAAGTACCTTCAAGTCTGGTTTCTTAAGGGAGCCCCCCCAGGTCACCCAGGGGTCAGAGTCAGGAGGAGGATGGCGACGCCCACCTGGGAGGACTGGAGGAGAGAGCAGGAATTGTGTTTGCATTGATTGTGAAAAGAAGATGTCGGCTGAAAGGGGTCTCCTTAAAAAGAAAACCAACTTTTGAGCTCAGAGTGGAGTCAGAGGGCTGTGTTTGGGGGGTCTGGGGTGCCCCCTAGTGGCCACAACAAATATGGCGTCTAACTGTAAGTATGTGTGGCACTCGATGCCCGTGCCTTATGAGTTTATTCTGACGTGTGTCCTTTTGCTGCTCTTGTGTCACTGTCATTATCATGGGGACACATGCCACTCGTCTGATGGGGGTCCTGTGGCACTGCACCTGGGAACGCCATGTAAGGATCGGGCAGGAGGGAAGTGCAGACAAAGCGGGGGCACTAATGGCACAATTCCTCCCTTGTCTTGCAGTTTAAGAGGATGCTGAACCGGGAACTGACACACCTGTCGGAAACCAGCAGGTCTGGGAATCAGGTCTCCGAGTTCATCTCCAACATGTTTTTAGGTACGTGAAGTATTTGTGTGTGGCACCTGCTGTCTTGCCACGGGGCACAATCCTGACTGGTCTGTTTGGTGTGGGTGCCTGCGGTTGGTGAAGTGATTCAGGAGACGTTGCAATGGCCTCCTTAAAAAAATGAAATCGCAGACGAAAAACAGAAAATGGGGAGAAGACGGGCGGGTAAATGGGGGGTGAAGCCGGGCGCCAGGCGTTACACCCAGAGGGTCCGTGCCGAGACCCAACAAGTCAACGTGAAGGTTACAGCTGGGAGTAACGGGGCTTGTGTAGCAGTAAAAGTGGAACAAGGGCTGAGAATGAAAGGTGCCACCTACGATAAGAAGAGGAGAGGCATGTTGCCGTGTTCAGGGCCTCGGCTCTCCCCTCAGGTGCCAAGGCCCGCTGTGAAAATCCGGTGTGACGAAGGGACATTGCCCACCGTCTTGCGTGTGGCGCTGCCAGCTTTGGTGCTGATGGTGAAGGCCAAAACTGGCAAACTGACACATTCATTTATGAAATAAGGAGGACCAACTAGTGGTACCCAGCAGTGCTGATGCTTCCAGTTAAATGATTTTAAACATCTCGGGTGGCTTCAGCTGAGCGACTCCAAATGTATTCTTCACACGAAGCCCCCCAGCGTCCCAACGGCCAACTCCTCGGCTCGTCCTTAGTGAGTCCTGTGCTGAGAGAAGCCGCTGTCCTCGTGATAGCACAGCTGTCACCTGCCCACTACAGCGGCTCGGGTGTCCTGGCCAGCGGGTGAGTTTGTGCCCGTGGCGTCACCGAGGGTCCTCTGCTCTTCCCTTTCAGATAAGCAGCATGAGGTGGAGATCGTGTCGAGCGGACCAAAGGACAAAGACAAGAAGCAGCAGCAGCAGCCCATGTCTCAGATCAGTGGAGTGAAGAAGTTGACCCACAGCTCCAGTGTCACCACCAGCAGCATCCCGCGCTTTGGGGTGCAGACCGAGGCAGAAGAACCCCTGGCCAAGGTAACCGTGAGGGCTTGCTGACTGCACGGTGGGGTAAAGGGATTGGGTGATGGATGGTAACTGTACAGCAGGCCAAGGGCAAAACTCAAGAATATTTATAAATGAAGCCCTAAAAGTGGTCCTGAGTCAGAGCTGACACTCTCAAGATGGAGCCACAAACAGGAAGGTGTTTGTCCTCCTGAAGGGCACCACGCCAGCCTGCCTGAGGGTATTCACTCCCAAATCCAGGTGCTCCTCACTGCTAACTGCAGCCTTCTGGCCAAGCAGGGGACAAATAAGGGGAGCCGGAAAAAACAAAAGTGTCCCAAAATTAAGCAAAAAACTCCACAAGGAGGAGGATGACCGTAAACCCCTGGCTTATGCACAAAACAGCAAAGGATCGTTATAAATAAAGGATTTATTCAGAACAATAGAAAAAGGTCAAACCCCAAAAGAACAAAAATAGGCAAATGGGGTGGGGGGTGGGGGGGGGTTGGGCTAAAGGAAAACAATCCCAAATCCACAAACAAAACCCAAAGACGGAGCAAATAAAGTTTAGGAAAACCAACAAAAGACTCAAGAGAATCCTCCAGAAGCACAATGATCTCCTGCTCCTGAGCCTTCTCAGCTGGCTTACAGTAAATAGCCAGTGGGAGGGGTCGGGAGTGATGATGTCAGGGTGGCCCCGCCTCCTGTGGCTCCACCCACAAAGCACAGCACAGCAGAACACTTAAAGAGACTGAAGACAAGTCAGAAAATACAGAAGAACATTGAAAAGTAACATGAAAACGCACAGGCGCCCGTCGGTGACAATGTTTCCTTTCAGAGTCCAGGTAGCTGAGGCCATTGGCACTGTTTGGTGGCATCTCCTGCACTGCCCTTGACTCTGAGCCTGTGCAGTTTCCACTTCATCAGAGGGTGGCAGGAGGGCACATCTTGGCATTTCAGGATTCTGCAGAGGCGCAGGGCTTTGTCAAAAGTTGTGGTGCCCATTCATCAAAATCCACGCAATGGAATAGATAGATAGATGGATAGATAATGTGAAAGGCACTATATGATAGATAGATAGATAGTCAGATAGATAGATAGATAGATAGATAGATAGATAGATAGATAGATAGATAGATAGATAGATAGATAATGTGAAAGGCGCTATATGATAGATAGATAGATAGATAGATAGATAGATAGATAGATAGATAGATAGATAGATAGATAGATAATGTGAAAGGCGCTATATGATAGATAGATAGATAGATAGATAATGTGAAAGGTGCTATATGATAGATAGATAGATAATGTGAAAGGCGCTATATGATAGATAGATAGATAGATAGATAGATAGATAGATAGATAGATAGATAGATAGATAATGTGAAAGGCGCTATATGATAGATAGATAGATAGATAGATAGATAGATAGATAGATAGATAGATACTTTATTAATCCCAAGGTGAAATTCACACACTCCAGCAGCACCGATGACGGAAACGTCCAACTGCTGCCATACGTCCAGGCCGTGGCTCTCGTAAAAGCACACAAACCCTGGCACAGCTGAAGTCATCCAACTGGATGGCAGATGTCAGGGTGACCCCCCCTCCCCCAGGGCCAGACAGCACTTCATTGTCACAGGAGCCTGTGGCCAGTCACGGCCCCCATCGATAGTCAGATGTGAATGACAAAAGGCCCAGCTGAGCCCCGACCACAGGAGGTGGCAGCGCCCTCTTCATGCCCTCTCTCTCTTGTTCTTTTGTAGGAACTGGAGGATGTCCATCGGTGGGGCCTCGACATTTTTAAGGTGGCCGAGTACTCCGGTAACCGCCCTTTGACAGTCATCATGTACTCCATTTTCCAGGTGAGCAGTCTGCCCGCTTTGCCCAGCTGAGTGCCAGGTATGCTGGTGTTGTCACACTTGCTCTTTCTTCCCCCTGACCAGGAGAGAGACCTTCTGAAGTCGTTCAAGATCCCCGTCGAGACATTCCTCACCTTCATGATGACTCTTGAGGACCACTACCACCTGGACGTGGCCTACCACAACAACATGCACGCCGCGGACGTGGTGCAGTCCACCCACGTCCTCCTGTCTACCCCCCGCGCTGGAGGTGAGCGCCAGCCATCTTGAGCCATCCGAAAGGCCACGGGTGTTGTGGAAATCTCTAGAAAGCGGGCCCTGCCAGTCAGCCCTGTGCGTGTCGTGTGCCCGGTCATGCCACTTTGGGGTTTGCTCACGTTTTCGTGCCCTCGCTGGCTCTGAATGTCTCCTTTTGTCTTTTAGGCCGTCTTTACAGACCTGGAGGTCATGGCTGCTATTTTTGCCAGTGCGATACATGATGTGGACCACCCGGGCGTGTCAAATCAGTTCCTGATCAACACCAGTAAGATGGCGCCGTTATTGTTATTTCTCGTATTTGTTTGATTTTAGAGTTTTTCAGCTCAGTAGGACGGACGGAGATTAGACCCTCGTCTGTCCGGGGGGTCGTGTCAGTGATCAGGAGTGAAAAGGGAGACCCCCAGAAATCCTAAAAACTCCATTTGTGAGTCTGTGCCCATCGGACTCAAAGTGGCAGCCGGTGAAGGTGGTCATTTCATTTTTTTTACTTTGAATCTGAACTGGCCATCCTTTGCTCACCAAGTCACGGAGGACCTTAGGGGGTCTTACAGGTGGGCCCAGCTCGTCTGTACAGGAGGCCTGGCCTCCTCAAATCTGGAGAATTCTGCTATGAAAACTCCAGTGGCCTCATTCATTCATTCATTTAGTAAAAAGGCGGGCGAGGAGGTTTGCCAGAGCGGTGGCCAAGGGGCGACTCAAGCAGCTGGTCTTAAATCAGAGTGCCACTCCTCGCTCACTCTGCCTGCTTTACTGGCCCCTCGCCAGCCCTTTGATGAGTGGCCGCCATCTTAAATAGGCAGAAGTGAGATGGCCGAGTGCATCATGTGACTGGACACGGGCTTAGTAACTATGACAACGGTACCACGGCCAGGCCAAGACCAGGACAACGTGCTGGTGACTTAGTGACAAGCCAGACAGCAGTTTCATCTCACGTAGGGTTTGTAAAGATGCCACAAAAGTGATGAGTCCGCAGAAAGCCTGGCCAAAAGTGACCCTCACCCTGACCCTGGTGCTGAAGACAGAAGAACGTGAACTAGGAGTGGGGCCATCCGGTCCATGTGACCTCAGAGGGGGGCTTGTGGCTATTCTTTGTCCTTTAATGGCATCTCCTAAACTATTTGGATGGCAAAGGCTGCCTCCACAAATCCAGTGCCACCTGTCAGATGTGGGGGCTGTCAACTTGTCCCCTGTCACCAATGACAAGTTTAGTACTCCCTGTGAACATCCCTAACTGAAATAATATTTGGGCCACCCTGCAATGCCCTCTGTACCCTGCTCGGTCCTCCCATAAGTCGCTTGCCAGCCTCGTGTCGTGGTGCCAACAGAGATGGTGGCACAGTTGATAAAGCCTAGCTGTTTTGTTGGGTGGAGTGCCACGTGAGCCCCTTCAATATTCAGGTGTCTCCTGGCTCGTGTGACACATCCCGTGCCCTTGGTTGGTGCGATGCCCCTGTGAAGCGCTCTATGGTGCCAGGCTCCGCTTACCCGCCTTTGTTTCATCTCCTCCAGACTCTGAACTGGCTCTCATGTACAACGACGCCTCGGTGCTCGAGAATCACCACCTGGCGGTGGGCTTCAAGCTGCTTCAGGAGGAAAACTGCGACATCTTTGCCAACCTGACCAAAAAGCAACGTCTGTCACTGCGCAAAATGGTGATTGACATGGTAAGGGCAGGCTGCGGTGTCCTGTTTGGGTGGGCTTGTGTTTGGATGTGGTGGGTGTACGCATCTCTTTTGTGGTCAGTATGGCGCCTTTCAAAGGGACAGTCTGTCCAATGAGCTGGCTTGGTTAGGAGTCACAGTGGCATTGAATAGTGACACTGGTGGGGTCTGTTTGTATGGAGTGCTCATCGTTGCGCAGCTTTGGTCTCGGTGGTCTCAGCTTCTTCTGGCGCCTCCTTCATTGTTTCAGATCCTCAACATGAAATGTGTGTCCGCTGCCAAGCCCACCTAACCCAATATGAAGTCATGGGGGGGTGGAGCCAGGATGGACTCGCCAATCGGGCGCACTGCACTTGTCACATCGTCGGCATGCAAGCCCACCCATGCAGTCATCACCAAATGCCAGCTCCCATTTCCTGTGTCACACACAGAGTTTGTGGTGGGACGCGGTGGGACGGGGGCACATGTAAGGCTGTACACGGGGCTGTTTGTGAAAGACGCTTTAGTTGTTTTTGGGCCAAAATTAAATGAATATTCACACGTATTTAAACAAACAAATGGGGGGCTTGCCGGGGGGGCTTGTCCTGCCAGTGGCCAGTTTGTTCTTTTTGAACGAGTCATGCAGCTCAAATGGCCGTGTGGCACATGTGCCACGTTGACGGCTACCCGGCTGGGTGAGGATTGGCGAGCGTCACGGAGGATGGAGGATTCCATCGTGGGAGGACAGCAGCGTCACATCACAGTCACACCGTTTTGTGCAAATCGTCAGGTCAGTGGAATCGTTTTAAACAAACAACGCGGGTGTGTCGCCCTGTGGGCTCGTTAGTCCCCCGAAGTGTCATTTGAATGGCAGGCACTCGCCAGCCTCCTCATTCGCTGATTCTCTCCCATTGTGCCACACGATTCTCTGATTCATTACCCGAGGACGAGCCACAGAGAATTCTGGAATGAATTTTGGCTTCCTCACCGTGTTGTCACACTTTGTGGTTTCCAAAACGATGACATTTCATAAATATTTGTGATTTATGTTTGCAGTTCATATAAAGGGACCCCCCTCCCCCCCCATAGATTTTTATTTCACTTAAGCAGGAAGTTCAAAAGAACGGAATCCCTAAGATGACGGCGGCTGCCCACTCAGCTTGTGCTCCCCGGGTGGTCTCGTCCCCATTCTGTCGTCTTCAGTCGTCTGTCTGCTGCGCTTCGTCACCACGACTCACCATCAACAACCCGTTATGCTCCTCTCAAGATGGCGCCCGCTGTGCCAAGCGGTGGCGTAGGGTTTTGTTTGGTCATTTTCTGTTCAGATTTATCCCTTATGTTGTGTGCCTGAGGGGGCAGGGCCACCCCTCTGATGTCACCTTGGGCCGACGGTGTCACTCAAAAGTCTGATAAAATACAACGTTCATATTTGTTATCTTTGATGATTTCTTTAGTCCTATTGGCTCACCTGAATATCCGACATGCCATTGCCCACCGGTTACACATTCCTGCTTTACCTACCGACTGACCAGGACACCACATGCTGCTGACGGGTTATCAGACGTGGTGACACCGGGACTTGAGCTTGTCACACAACCTGTAGAGATGGTCACTTCAGTCAGCTGTGAGCCCACCACGTTGCCCCCTAGCCTTGGATCGTCACAAAGTTTTGGAGGTTTGGGTCAGAATTTGCCACCTGATGACTGGCGCGCTTTGCTTTAATTACTGGCTTCACATTCACATGGTCCTTGTACAATGTAACCACCAGGGGCCGCCACTGAGCCCCCCACCACAGACACTGCCAGCCTTTTCTACAGAACACCATCCAAGGTTCACCACCCACCAGCTCTCCGTCCTCCTCCAAGGGAGCGTAGCCCACTGGCACCTGACTCAGTTTAAGTGAGGCAGTGGGATTCCTTTTCAGCTGGACCTGGGAACTGCTCCCGGTCTCCTGTCCACATCCTCTGAAGCCCTTTTGGGTGGGCAGTAAACCTCCCACCCATTAGTGCCCTCTGTTGGTACCCAAAGACCCCAAGAGGGCTGCATCTCTGCACTCCACCTCCCATGCCACCATGCCACACCTCCCAGGGTGTCCTGCTTGGATTTAGCTCTGGGTGACACTGCCACCTGCTGTATGGGGGAATGAACTGCTCCTGGTGGGCCCGCAGGCAGACAAGATGGCCGTGCCTTGAATTCAAAATGTAACAGCAATCCAACGCAGCTTTGTCCCCAAAGTACAAAATGAGAAACCAACAACTCAGCAGCCATCTCTGACCTTAAAGACCACCAGCAGCAGCAGCAGGGACCCTCAAAAGATGTAAAGAATGCCACAGCGCCCCCTGGCGTCAGCCATCAGAAGTCCACCATCTGATTGGCCTTTGAGAGTTCTGGACAGCCCGGTGTGGGTGGCCATGTTGAGCGGCACAGTCTGATGCCCTGTTGGCCGCGCTGCCAGCCATCTTGCTTTTGTGCGCCATGCAGGTTCAATAAGGAGAATTCAGATTTGTATCAACTCTCCATTTCTGGGCCATCCTCGAGTCCTGAAGCCTGATGCATGACTGTCTGGTGACCTGTTCTCTGCCCTGCGTTCACTTGGCACTTGAGGGTGGCGCGTTCTGCCTGTGCCCACATGACTCTTAGGCTTAATGGGTGCCTCTTTAGGTGCTGCAATGTCCTCGTGTGCCACGCTGGTGTAGGACAAGAGCAGAGTGTGGGCCGAGGGATGGCGGAATGAGGAATCAACTGAGGAGACGCCATGACAGGTGGCATCTGAAGGTCTGGCGAGGGTAAGGAGTGGTGAAGGCCAAAGTGGGCCTCACAAAAGCGAGAAGACGGAATCCACAGGGAAAACCAAAAAAGTCCGACAAAAGACCCCCGGTGACCTGGAAATCCGCCCCTGAGGTCCCACACAGGCTTCTTCCATGGACGGGGTGTTTACCGTGACGCCATCTTAAACTGCGCTGGCATCACACTGCTCTTTGGCATTGGGTTTTCAGGTCTCTCTGATTATTTGCTTTCACTTTCATTTTGAGTTCATTTCTGTCATCGTTTTGCTTGTTGGACACTCAGTGGCACTTGGAGTGTTTAATGGCTGGCTGGTGACGCTTTTGTAACGTGACAATCAGCTGTCAGGGGGCTCTGGTTAGGATTTGGGCTCGTGACTTGCTGCCGCCTGACTGTCCTCTGACTTCGATTTTTGTTTTACGTTTGACTTGAGTGCCCAGTTTGGCCCCTTTGCCATTTGCCAGTCTGTCTGCCTGTCTGTGCTTTCCTGGGGCTTCACTTGTCTTGAGTGAGAGGAGTGCCCACCAAACCCCCCCCCCCCCCCACCCCATAGGACACAGCAGGAACTTTCTCATGGACGAGACGTGGGGACAGCTGAGCTAAACATATGTGTGACAGACTTGTCACATTTCTTGTGTCTTTCCAGTTTCTGGTCTCTCCTTCCCTGTGACCACAGAAAGAGATGGAGATGCCAACCACAACTAAGCCGTTGACATCCAACAACACACAACATGGCAGATCAAATGGAGACTCAATGACGTCACCGACATAACCGCCAACCCAATGTCACCTAGCAGCACAATGCATGCAAACCCAGGAATAATCCAATCGAATTAAATATGCGGAAAAATTTACAGAGAGTTAATAATCCGAATGGGACAATGAAAGAGAGAAGCAGAGGGTCACATGTGTGCCACTCAGAGGACAGTAGGAAGGGGCACTCGGTCCAAACACAAGATGTTGAGATGCCAAAGGAGCTCATGGCACTCGTGCTGCAGTCGCCCAGACATGTGCTCACAACGTGTAAAAATCTCGATAAGTAAAGGAGATGCGTTCAAACTGGGGGTCACCAAGGCCACACTGAGGGGTGACTTGTGATTGTCACATGTCTCGGCTCACCATCGGTGCCATCCCGCGACTCTGAAAATGGCAGACTGGACATCTGAGCAGCGGGTGGCGCCGTGCCACTCCACGGGCTTCCTTCAGCTATTTTATGTAACCCGCATGGCGTACTTTACAAGATCTGAGCTCCTGATTGGCTGTTGGCCGTCTCCTCACCTCCGTCTCTTTGTACATTTTAGAAGTTGCCTCAGTCTGTCCATTAGTTTGATTTGCCCCGCAGGCCCGCAGTCGCTGTGCCATCTTTAACTTGGTGAAAGTCTTGTGTGACATCTTGTCCTTTGCCACTCCATCTAAGGTTGTGTTGGCATTTGCCATTGTGCCCAGCTTGCTATGTTCTTGGCTGCTTCATCACAACTCCCAGCCCCCTGTAGGCTGCACCAGCTCAGATGTCGGGGGTCTTCTGCTTGATGTCCCCCATCTGCCCAATCCATGTTGTCTTGTGGGTCTCTGAGGGGGGTGCCACCTTTCACTTTGGACACTGATGCCAGTCTAACAATATATAGCACCCTGGTCCAACTGTCCTGCTGTAACCCGAGTGTGTGTTTGCTCTTGGCAGGTGCTGGCGACTGATATGTCCAAACACATGAACCTGCTGGCCGATCTGAAGACCATGGTGGAGACGAAGAAAGTGACCAGTTTAGGGGTCCTCCTCTTGGATAATTACTCGGATCGCATTCAGGTGAGTGGCACTGGGCACCTCCTCCATTTGGACCAAGTCACTTGCACTTGGCACCGCAGTCACAGGGGGCAAGAGGGTAGTCAACAGGAAGGGTCCCAAAAAAAAAAAGCAAAAATGCACGTCAGCCCACCCAAGTCATGCCACCAGGTGGCGAGATGGGTCCTTATACGGAGTGTGTGGTTAGCTTGAAGTCAAATATCCCCCTGGTGACTAATAAAGTTCTATCTGTTATATAGCGCCTTTCACATATCTATCTATCTATCTATCTATCTATCTATCTATCTATCTATCTATCTATCTATCTATCTATCTATCTATCTATCTATCTATCTATCTATCTATCTATCATGGGGTGGGACCTGACCACTGTCCCTATTCATGTGCAGCACACACTTGATGACCCCTCATCTAGCATACATGGACCTGGCATGTGTGAGATGTGTATGTGTGGAGTTCACAGCGGGTCCCCAATGCCAGCCTCTCTTTCTGTCTCGTCCCCACAGGTGCTTCAGAACATGGTCCACTGTGCAGACCTGAGCAACCCCACCAAGCCCCTGGAGTTGTACCGGCAGTGGACAGACCGCATCATGGTGGAGTTCTTCACCCAGGGAGACCGAGAGCGAGACAGGGGGATGGAGATCAGCGCCATGTGTGACAAGCACAACGCCTCCATTGAGAAGTCCCAGGTAGATGCCCAGTGTGCCCGGTGGAGGTGCCTGCCGCCTCTTTGTTGTGTAAACTGCCCACTGCCCCATTATTGGTTTGGCCGGACCCCTATGTCTGTCATGGGGTGCCACTTCTGCATAGCTGGCATTTTTTTCTTTTTCCTTGGTAGTCTGGTCCGTGATGGCCAAGGGGACAGGGTAAGATGTCTCATGGTGCTCTCCTCTGTTTCAGGTGGGCTTTATCGATTACATTGTGCATCCCCTCTGGGAGACATGGGCTGATCTTGTGCACCCCGATGCCCAAGAGATCCTGGACACTCTGGAGGACAATCGCGAGTGGTACCAGAGTATGATCCCGCACAGCCCGTCCCCACCTCCCGAGGACCAAGAGAGAGATGATGCCAGCCCTGGGGACAAGTTCCAGTTCGCACTCACGCTGGAGGAGGACGAGGCCGAGTCGGACACCGACAGTCCAGCAGAAGATGACACCAGCAGCAGCGACGCCAGGACGCTGATCACCGACGATTCGGAGTCCACTGATGGGGCCGTAGAGACGTTGCCAAAGCTGGGCCCCCCACCCCAAGAGCCTCCGGGGGACCATAGCAGTGTGCCTGGTGGGCCGACAGCCACAGCAAGTGTCACAGTAGCACAAGACCCAGATCAGACGACAGCTGGGGTAACGCATGAGCTAGAGACGGCCATCGAAGGAGGAGTGTGCCCTGTAGACCAAGAGGGCAACGTTCTGCTGGCTCAGCTGGGCACATAGCACAAGAGGGCACCATGCCCATTACATAGGCTCACGTCGCTCACGCTTCCCACTTGACCAGGCATGGCAGACGGCTGTTTATAGGGCGCTCTGAGCGACTCCTGAAAGGAGGAGCGCTGGCCTCTGGTGACATCTCTTTAAGTTGGGACGCCGTTAAGACCACGGACCTGGACATCACTGGCCCGGGGTGCAGAGCCCCCCAGATGGCCAGAGGATGGACAGACGGACAAGACGGGACGTCCACACAGAGGTGTCTTCCTGCGCCTGACTCATTCTGAGTGAGGCTCTCGTAGCAGCGTTACAGACCAGCGGCCGGGTGGGAGATCTAGGAGTGGCGCCGGACCCCTGAGGACCACCCCTGCACCTGGCGAACATTCGGAATCCGCTGGTTTTGTACACTTTATGGGGGGGGGGCGGGGGAGAGAAATAGCAATAAAGGGTTCAACTTCGTCCAGTCTGGAGGACATGTGGCTTTTTAGAAGAGTGGGTGGTGGGGGGCTCACGTCACAAAGTTGGGGTTCAGGTGGCTGTGCCACCTCTGGCTGTACCCATCCATGCCCAGTTCTGTGCCCCTTCCACGTGTGTGGGAATTATGTGGCAGGGCGTGATGTGTCACCTGTCAGTTACTTGGAGGGACGCCTGGGGACACCTGCAGCAAAGTGACCTCAGCTACTGTCACTGGTCAGTGCAGTCCTAGTAGTGCATCACTGATGGCACAGAGGGGTCTGAGAGTTAAGGGGAGTGAATGTGGGCACCTGGACACAGCAACGTCGGGAGTTTGTCAGGTAAGGAAGGTGGCTCTCCTCACTGATGGTGGCACCGGGCGGTGGTGACGTGTGGCATGTCACACAGCACTGGACTCTGGGCAGAGGAACCCCATAAATCTACCAGCTGCCCACCCTTCTGCATTACTCATAGCCCCTCTTCATCTCCTACTCTTTTCCCTGTAAGTTATGAGGTCAGCTAGTTCTGCCCAGTAACCTTGGCACCAGAGTGACGTGTCACATGATGATCAGCACATCTGTCCATCCATCTGTCTATCTCCTGTGCCACTCATCCTGAGCCCACCCAACACAACCCCTGGACAGGCTGAACGCACCCGCATCATCAGGGCCAAATCTGAAACACCAGTTCAGCGAACTGCGCACACCTTTGGGACAACGGACCCCCGAGAAGCTGAAGGCCTCAGAGGTGACCCACAAACTGGAGCTCAAGTTGGCCAACCAACAGGTGACAAGGAGGACAGAGAAGAGGGGAACGGAGGAGTAGACCTCATCCTCATCCAGGCAGTGACAAAGTGACACTCGAGGACACCAGTGGGAACGATGAAGACGAGTATTCACGATGAAGCCGTGAAGGAGGTGAAAGCAGAACGCCCAAGCGCAGATTCCAGGACATTCTCATTCCAATATGGAGTTAGAGACAGGGCATCGCCTGGCACTGTCATCCATCCCGGCTAATTTATCGCCCCTGGTTAACTTGACATGCATGTCATGCCATGTCAGGTGCCCAGAGTAGACAGTGTGTAGGACCCAAGTCACTGCCCACTGTGCCAGTGTGACCTCCCGTTGCCAGCACAGAAGCACAAAGCTGCCCAGCTGCACTCATGTGCCACGGGGTCTTTGAGATCTGAGACGGTCCTGCGGACCACATGCAGATCTGAACTGTGTAGTGGGGGTCCTGGCGGGACGCAGCAGACCAGCACAATCTGGACCTTGGCAGCTGGGTTTTCGAGAGAGTACAGTGAAGGTGAGTCGCCCCCAGAGGGGATGCCAGTCCATTGCCAACATGCACCCCTGCAGACAGGCGGCATATAAAGGCACAGGTGTGACATGTGTGGTTCCCTGGACGATGCCCAGTAAGTCATCTCAGCACGGAGCTCATGCCCTTGTGAAAGGCGCTATATAGAGCACAGAATGCAGCGCTGCACCATATGCTCACATTTTCACAGAAGAAGAAGACCTTGTCCAATCTGTCACCGGCAACCACACTCCAACGTCATTTGCTTTGACGCCTCAGGTCTTTTTTGGGACTTGGCAGGAGCTCTGAGGCCACCATTGGCAGCGCCTTGACAGCTTTCAGCGCTAATAGATAAGGTGAGACTTCAGTGATGGCAGCAGCTGCCCTCGGCCAATGAAACGCTCCGAACGGAGCACACGGCTGCCACCCGACGAGTGCCAGCGCAGCATCACAAGCCGGCATGTGTGTGCGCCAGTGGCTCCAGCACGTGATGGTGACAGCCTCCAAAAACCCCCAGCAGCACTCGCTTTGGCAGCTGCACAGCTGTGTGACTCTGAATTTGAGATTGTCATGGAGTTGTGACATTCAGAGAGCAGGGCTCACCTTTGGTTTGGTGTCACAACCCAACGCAGAACCAAGAGGGGCAAAGCGAAGGACAACTCGAGAAACTCGACCGTCAGACCACAAAACAAGCAAAGCAAGAAGAAACCCAAGCAAGGGGCTTCTGCCCCACCTCGGAATCCCCTTGATAGTCCTGCTCATTGAAGGGTCCGGGCAGTCGTGGCGACGATGGGCAGCAGTCAAAACAAACGGACGGCTCTGCGTCACAGAAGAAGTGCCACCCAGGAGGACAGAGCAGCTCTGATGCTCAGGTGGTGCCATTGTCCTCGTGAGCCCCCCACAGTTGTGCTACTGGTCTTCCCGTGTTTAATTCATGTTGGCATCTGGTGCCTGGTGTCACCTTCTGAAGTAGTCAGGCTGGCACCGTCAGAGGAGTTGTGTGTCACCGAGGGTTGGTCTGGTCTGCAGTCGGTCACCAAGCCCACCGCTGTTGGGAGGTCCATTGGGGGAACATCATGGAGGTGAAATCCAAAAGTTGAGAAGAGCAGTGAAGGACGTTGTCAGGTGATGCCCGTCGTGTGCGTGTCTCAGGTTCCTTCAAGTGCCCAGATGAGCAGCGCCCCCTACTGGTCTTAGTGAACAAAGCACTGCAGCTAACAGGGCCTGCCTTCTCTGTGCAGGGTGCCAGCTGATATAATTCTGAAGGGTTCATCGCATCACGATGGGCACACCAGCATGTTGCCTCCTTTGTTGGTGCCCTGCTTTTCATATCGGGGTAGACAGGTGGACAGCAAAGTTGAGAAATCTACAAAGACCCCCAGGGATGAATAACTCAGAAGCAGCCAAAGCGGGTGGGTGTCCGGGGAGCAGCAGACCACCACGTGAGCTCCATGACACAACCAAGCGAGACCACCTCGCTGAGTCTCCCCCAAAGTCAGGGAAGCAAGCTGGGATTAGCTTCATCTCTAAAAAAAAAAAGGGATGAACTTATGGGAATGAAAACTAGGACCCCAATGGTGCCAGAACGTGTCGGGCGACTTCACTGCCAGTCATCTAAGGCATCAAAAGAGAGCAGACGTGTGCCATCCCAGCAGGGACATTGGAACGATTGTGACGTGAGCAGCCCACTCAGCCCATCAAGCTGGCGCCCCACACTCAGAGACACTTCAGAGTCCCACCGATGGCCACCGTACCTCAAAGTCTGGAGAGTGGCGGGCTTTGGTGACACAAGGGGTGTGACGCTGCTGGAAATTCCTGTGGGTGGCACTTGGACAGACAGCAGTGGCAGGGGGTCCCTGTGCTCTCTTCCAAGGTCTGCTGGTCAAATGACAAGCCCTTCCTGTGACGCTGGCTAACCGCAAGGACAGAAGTGACATCGGTCCTCCTCATCCCGCCTGATAGGACATAAAGGATGAGTGAGCACAGCGCAACCCCTCTGGTGGTCCCCGAAGTGGACCACCACTGTGGAGATGAGGCAGGTGGGACAGCTGAGATATTAGGGTTAACAAGCCAGCCGAACGGTCACAAGGTGAAGCCACCAAGTGTCACCCCTTTATAGAAAATGAGGGGACGGAGCAGAGCCAAGGAATCACAGGCCTGTGAGGGAAAATCACGGAAGGAGCAGCCGAGGCCACTGAGCTGGCAGCACTGGCACAACACTGGTGGGATGGCAGAGTGCAGTGAGGATGGAGCAAATGGGGATATGACGAGGGGGGCTTTGATAGGAGAGGCATTCATGGGGCTCTGCAAGGGTGGGCACACCATTGGCTCAATGCTTATGGCAGAGGACCCTCATCAAGAGGACTTCCTCACTCCTCCTTTTCCTCCCTGGCAGTACATGAGACGCTGCCATTGCTCTCTGGTGGTGGCTTCCTCCAGGTGAGCCTGGCAGTCCTCAGCTCTGTCCTTCTGGAGCCCAAGTCAGTGCTACCTCTGCTGGGGGGCATGCGGTGCCCACGTCCACCCCACTTCCATCCTCCTTTCTGTGGTTTGGTGGTCTGCTCATCTCGTGGAGTCTTATGGTGACTGCCAGTGGATTTTCATGAGTTTTGAGAGGTCGACAAAGTTAATGCCAATCGTTCCTTGTGGTTTGAAGTGGTGCCAAGGGGCAGCTGGCACTGTGAAGATTTGACCAGGGGTGGCTAGCACTATGAAGATGTGCCCGGGGGTGCCTGTCACTGTGAACATGTGCTCAGGGGTAGCTGGCACTGTGAAGATATGCCATGGGGTGGCTGGCACTGTGAAGATGTGCCCAGGGGTAGCTGGCACATTGAACATGTGAAACAAGGTAGTTGGCAATGTGAAGATGTGCCCAGGGGTGCCTAGTACTGTGAAGATATGCTCAGAGGTAGCTGGCACTGTGAAATTGTGCTCAGGGGTAGTTTGCACTGTGAAGATTTGCCCAGGGGTGGCTGGCACTGTGAAGATGTGCTCAGGGGTAGCTGGCACTGTGAAGATTTGCCCAGGGGTTTCTGGCACTGTGAAGTTGTGCCCAGGGGTAGCTGACACTGTGAAGATTTGCCCAGGGGTGGCTGGCACAGTGAACATATGCCATGGGGTAGCTGGCACTGTGAAGATGTACCCAGGGATACCTGGCACAGTGAATATGTGAAACGAGGTAATTGGCACTGTGAAGATGTGCCCAGTGGTGCCTGGCACTGTGAAGATATGCTCAGAGGTAGTTGCCACTGTGAAGATTTGCCTAGGGGTGGCTGGCACAGTGAACATATGCCATGGGGTAGCTGGCACAGTGAAGATGTGCCCATCAGTTTGGGGACAGTTTGGGAACAAGTGTGACAGCACACAGTGACAACATCAATCATCAGCAGTGAGGAGCTCAGAATGACTCATTACAAGAACCTAAGAGAGCCGTCATCAGTGATACAGAAGAACAAGATGGCCTTAGGGGGTCCACATGGAGGTGGGCAACACAATGACAAGAGTCTGGACTGCAATTGAATACCAGGCAGAGGTGGCATCACCAGACACCATTCATCAGTGGACCTGAGTGGTCCTCACCGGTGTCTCCATATGTACAGGTGGTGGGCCATTGGCTACTCTGTAGGTGGGCACCAAGGAGCTGAACTTCATGTGTGCCACTTCAGCGAGCCAGTGCAGTGATCTGAAGAGAGGAGTGACATGTGCCCACCTCACTGCTTGAACAGTGACGTGCCACTGCATGTTAAATCATCTACGGTATTTTGGTGACACACGGCGGTGGCCCTGCCAGCAGGGAGCCCCACTAGTCCAGACGTGACAGGACAGGAGTTGTGCCACGTAGTCCATCAGATACGGGCTGAGTGACCTACAAGACCGAGAGACCATAGCAACATGGGCAGTGAAGGCCAACTGTGCGGAGGGTGGGTATGGACTTGGCAGGTGCTGGCAACGGTGAGCCCACCTGAACAGAAATGGGCTGCCAAATAGATGGATGAACTGGGAGAACAAGAGGGGCCGTCTGCCAGGGTGGGCTACAGATCGAGCCTGTGACATCAGTGAGACATGCTGGGGTTTCAACTGATGCCAGGTGGTCCAAAGGAGGCATCACCAGGTACAGCCAAGTATCATCAGTGCAGCACTGATATGAAAAGCCATTTAGCAGGATGATGGGGGTCTAGTGAGGTGTGTAGAGAGAAGAGGAGAGGACACAGTGCCAATCACTGGGGTGCACCCTACTTGCCAGGTGCGTCCTTGACATTTCTTCTCATCAGGACACACGGTGGGATCTGCCCAAGAGACAGGACTCAAAGCGTTGGATCAGAGAGGATGGCAAGGAGGACCTGGTGGTAGGCCATGTCAAAGGCTGAGGAGACATCTGACACGGTGGCAGCTCTAGAGAGCCGTGATGTGGTGACAACGGTAAGGAGGACCGTCTCGGTGCAGTGGCCCCTCTTAGAACCTGACAGATGAGGATCAAGTGGTCAGAAGAGACCTGCTCAGGTGTTTTAGACAGAAAGGAGAGGAGAGCAGAAAAGACTGTAATGACCTCCATGAGGGGGGCGAGGGTGGGCTTCTTGGGTGGGCCTGTGTGAACAGGAAGGAGTTGTGCTGAGTGAGGAGTCCATGATGTGTGCAGCTGATGACATGAGGGACAGGGAGACGGTGTGAGGGGACATGGGGACAGGTGGTGGGCCACACAAAGGAGGCTGGAGACTTCAGTGGCGGAGCAAAGACAGGAGGACGGAGCAGGCTGGCTGGGGTGGGAATGAGGAGGAGGAGGAGAGCAGAGAAAAAAATTACGGGCATCAGATGGGGGGCTCATCCCGTTTAGAAAGAGACGCGCCTCTGAAGCTCGAGGAGATTGGACCTTACTGAGGTCAGCCTGGACCTTTGACGTCCTCCATTACCTCTTAGTGGTCCTAAGCTCCGCTCACATGCTGGGGGGCTTCAGAGAGCCACAGCCAGGAGGGTCTTTCACGTGCAGAATGTCAAGAGGTGGAGACCACAGAAGAGAAATGGGTGACAGCGATGGGGCAGAGGGGATGGTGACAGGACACTGTGGGAGGAATGGCAGTGGAGAAGGAGGGAAGGAGCAGAGGGGACCAAATGACACGGTGGCCAGATGGCTGTAGTGGAGTGACAGTAGCTGTGGTGGGCATGCAGATCCGTGAGAAGCTTTGTGAGTTGGTGGGCTGTGTGGCCTTGTCAGGGAAAGGAAGGCCCCAGAAGGTGATCTGTCCAGGTGGCTGCTCAGCTCCTTGAAGATTAGAAGAACGTCCAGCTCGTCGAGTAATGGGGCGGGGGGCAGCTGTTTAATTAAAGACCTCACTAGGAATGGAAAGGAGTGTGACGCCCCTCCAGATGTTACAGGCCCCCTCTGTCTGGGAGATGTCACTTCTCCCCTCTGTCCAGTCTCTGGAAGCTTCCTAAGTTTCCCAAAGTTGTGAGAAAATCAGAATGAAGTGACAGCACCTTGTGGTGCAACTTGGACACATGGTATCACCCCGGGGGTCTCAGGGTGCTTTCAGTTTCACCCAGGTGACCCAGTGGAGATGACACCAATGTTCAGCACACCTGATCCCAAGCCACCCAGGAGCCTTTTTGGCAGCTTCTTGAATGTTCTGGAGGGCCCTCCTGTTGTGCAGCCCCCCTATGCCAAGGAGTTCCTGGGTGTGATGAGGAGCCTCTGCAGCCAACTTCTATTTGCTGGTCCAACACTTTGCCAGCAGCCCGTCATCTTCTTCACTGTGGTCTCCCCAGTGGTCTGTGAACTCCAGCAAAGCCGCCTGCTTCCTGAGACTGAAAGACCAAATCTGACCACCTAAGTCACCCTGGAGCTGTCACCTTTACACTGTTGTCAGCTTCACCCCATCTTGAATAAAAGAAATGGCCTGCCCAGCCTACTTTGGTGGATTCCTCTGCTAAAGTCATCTGCCAGCAACCTTGGCACTCACTGAAGATGCCCACCATAACATGCGATAAGAATTTAATGATTGGGCAGGTCAGGTCTGACAAGGACACCAAATGAGGCAGAAGAGCAGGTGATGGACAAGCGGCCGAGTGGCACAGATCTACGACTGGTGACATTTCAGGATGCCAAACATATCAGGATGGAATAAACAGGTTAGATTTGAAGACACTGATGCGTGAAAGCCCACCTTGTTGAAAAATCAACACAGACCCCTTAAAAAGGCCATTGTGGGCCAAATGGGGGCAGGCGTGCGACGGGACGGACACTTGGCCTGCATCTGGACGCTGAGTCTGAAGGACACTGAAAACCAAGAAGAGTGCAGTGACGTTGAGGACACCGAGGACACCAAGGACACTGAGGCTTGGACCGACCTGAGATGTGGCTGAAGACCACCACTGAAGAAACAGGAAACATACGCTGAAAGAGTGTTTGTAATGAAAGGCGCTATATAGGGTATCCCATCTTCAATCCCCACCACTGCCCCCTCCAGTACTGAGGCCCACAAACTTCCATTTTCCAAACCCACTTATAGGGGCAGGGGGAGCCTATGCCAGGCATCACTGGGTGCCAGTCCATCGCAAGGTGAACACACACACACATGCCAATTTAGCAATGCCCATTCATCAGTGCAAACCTGCATGTCTTTGGAGTGCGAGAGGAGACCCACATGGACAGGTGGAGAACATGCAGTCTCCTCACAGAATGCCATCCTCGGTGTCCTTGTTACGAGGCAGCAGCACTACCACTGTGCCACCCTGCCTCCGATTATGATTATCATCCATCTATCCATTCATCCATGGCCATAATCCACTTATTCAGGGCCCGGTCGAGGGGAAGCTGGTGCCTATCCCAGCAAGCGTTGGCACAAGGCAGGGACCACCCTAGGACAGGATGCCACCCCATCGCAGGATAAAAATACCCAAACACACACACAATCAGGGTCAGTTTACCCAGGCCAGTTCCTTTAACATGCATGTCTCTGTCATGCCAACTCCGCGCAGGGGGCACCAGGGACGTGAACTGCAGGCTGCTTGTTGTGAGGCGGCCCCACCAGATACACACGTCTTCAGTACGCATGTGTGGATCTGTAGAGATGGCGACTGCACGCATCCACTTAAACGCCAAGTGACGAGCAGCAGAACGGCGCTGTATCATCCCGGTCGGCCCCCCTTCCCGTGGCAGCAGACCCTCCATCCCCGCTCGACTTCTCCTTGTGGCTGACGAGCTGACCCAGAATTCGGCGCTTCTGACGCTCCCCGTCGCCTCGCGTCCCGCCCACTGAGCCCTCTAATGGTCTCCGACTCCGCCCCCGAGCCGCGGCTGTCCGTCACATGACGTCAGCGTTTCTGCAGGTGCACGGAGATCTGCTGCATTGGTGCAATAGGAGCTCGAAGGAAAGAAGAAGAAGAAGAAGACGACGACGGCGACTGCGACAGCGACAGGGTAAGCCACTCGGGGCTGCAGACGCGCTCGTTTGTCCCCTCGAGCTGAGCCCTCGAGCCGCTAGCAGCTTTCGCGTTTGCCGAGCGCCTTTTCGAGGGACGTGGCCGCCTGTCGCTGGCCGCGGTGCTGAACGCCGCCGACGTAACCTTCATTTGACTTAGGATGGCGAGCCGAGCCGAGCCGAGCCGGTCGAGGAGGCAGCGGCGGAGCGGAGGAGGCAGAGGGGGGGCGGCGAAGCGGGGGCGGCTTCGGGTCGGGACGGGATAGACGCCCCCTCGCCGTTTATCGCTTCCCGTCTTTGCTCAGCCGGCCGGCCCCACCGCGAGCAGATGGGGGTCACCGGCCGGCGTGCAGGACATTCAGCCGACCACCGATACGGCAGGCCCCGCTGGACGAAGCGATGCTTTTCGGAGGCAACCCTCCCCCCCCCCCCATTGTGCCTGCGGGGGGGGTGGGGGAGATTTGAGAGGCGGGGGAGGAGGAGCGGGGTGCGGGGACACGAGTGACCAATAGGTGACACACGGCCATGGACGGCCCTTCCCAGCACCTTTTTTTATAATACTGGATAAAGCGCCTTGGTGTGGCATTGACTGGGTGGGCATACACCAGTAGGTGACCAGTGGGCACGCTCCAAAGCCGACACATTAGTCAGCTGCTGATTTTTATAGCGCCTTTGGTGTGTTGTCGTGATGTTAAGGGAGCGCTGGCTGTGGGAGTGTGAAGGCTGCGTTTCCATGGGTGGCACTGGCAGTTTGGCAGTGTGGGCGCCCGTGCATTCTGGAGAGCTGAGCCCCCTGTTGGGTTACTTCATACGACCCTGGGAGGCTGAAGTAAACTCAGACTTGCTGTTTTTAGGGTCTGCATGTTTATAAGGGAATGGGGGACACGGGGTGTTGTGTCAGTCGAGACTCGCGTCCTTGAGGTGACACTTAGCGTGTATGTGTGACACTAAGGAGGAAATGAAGAAGAAGAAAAGATAAATAATGGGGTGTCTGCAGCAGTGCCCCCTGCTGGCTGTCAAGAGCTGTATGGGGGAGGGGGTGCACACTGTCCCCTCCTCAGCTCACACACATAGGGCCTGAGGTGACACCATTGACTGGGGTACACATGCACACCCCCCCCCATGGACCATCATGGACACACACACAGAGACGGTGGCACACAGACACCCCAGTCACAGCCCACCTGCCAGTCCACTGGTCACTCCCGTGTCTTTTTGCATTTTGTCACCACAGATGGCCTCCGCCACTGATGCCCGCTATGGCCAGAAGGAGTCCTCTGATCAGAACTTCGACTACATGTTCAAGATCCTGATCATTGGAAACAGCAGCGTGGGGAAGACCTCTTTCCTGTTCCGGTACGCGGACGACTCCTTCACGCCAGCGTTCGTCAGCACGGTGGGCATCGACTTCAAAGTGAAGACCATCTACCGGAACGACAAAAGGATCAAACTGCAGATCTGGGTAAGTCATGGAGGGTCCACTGCTGGCTGTGAGGGCAAGCAGGTCTGAACTGAGGCTTGCCTACTTGTGTGTCTCAAGCTGATGCCAAAGCACCCACACATACTGTGTGCCAGGCAAACCCAGTTTTGAAGGGGGGTATTATGAAGGGTCCTGCTCTCCACATCTGTGCTCGGTGGTGCAGTAAAGCCTTGAGCATTTAGGGGGCAGCATCACATCTCGGTGAGCCTTGGCATCTCGGCTTCTGTCAGTGCCAAAGCTGCCAGTGGGCAGCAGCAAGCACGAGGGGCTAAGTGTGAAGGGTGACTGTGGGGGGGGCGTCATTGTGTTGTTAACGTGTCACCCATTACTTTATATCTTCACAAGAACAGCTGTCTGCTGCAAACATTGCCAAAGGTGGGCAAGGTGACACAGGGTCTCACACTTTGCAGTCCGAAGACTCAAACCTGAGGCTCCAGTGCCTCCAGATGGGGGGGCATCTCAGTGGGTCCCGCATGTTGGGCATCAGGGAGTCAGACGGGTGCCGCTTCTCCTCGTGTGACCCCCTGAAGGTTTCATCTTCTCTTTGCTTCTAAACTTTAGAAATCGGAGGAAGGAGAAGTCAGAGCCGCTGAGGAGCCTCAGGTTTGATCCTGATGGTGGCCAGCGGGCGATGCCAGTGTGAACACCGAAGTGTCACTTTGACAGGTGTCACGAGCACTGGGGACAGCATCATACATAGGCTACATCTGTGGGAGGTCTTCTGGGGGCTACGTACCTGATTATATAGCGCCTCTCCAGACAGGATGTCCCTGCTGTCACCTCACTCAGTGGAGAGTTGTATTATAAGTTGTGTTCCAGTGCCATCATGGTGCTGGGCACCACTGCCAAACCACAATGGGCGCACTTGCCCCAGTTGCAGTGAAGATGAACCATGACGATGGCATCCTGCTGGCATCCCACTGGCACACTGGAATTTTTGACACTTCCAGGTCCTCCTCTAGCTATTCAGTGGCTGACATGAGCAGCAGCCAATCAGAGGGTTGGTCCCACTGACGGCCTCTGGGGGCAGGAGCCCCCACAAGTGCCCCCTTCATCGCCTACATTAGTCGCTGTTGCCTACACTCATTGTGGCCCCCCTCATTGTCCAGTGGCTGGCCTGTGACAGTTGGTCCCGAGTCTATGTAGCCCCTTTCACAGGACACACAAAGCAAGTGGAGCCCACGAAAGACCATGTCTGGGTGTGATGACCAGCGCCACCTGCAGACAGTGGAAAGCACTAGAAAAGTCGATGGCCTCTGGACAGGTTGGTGCTCACCTGCCATTCTCTGTTCGCTTTCAGGACACGGCGGGACAGGAGCGATACCGGACCATCACGACGGCCTACTACAGGGGGGCCATGGGCTTCATTTTGATGTACGACATCACCAACGAGGAGTCCTTCAATGCCGTCCAGGACTGGTAGGTGGCTGCCCAGTAGGCCCTGTAAGGCTGCTCACCAGGCTGGTGGGCGTCATGCCCTCTCTGGCCAGCCTCTAGTGGGCACCGTGGAGCCTTCAGGCTGCTGACTTGCTGTCCTCTCCGCAGGTCAACGCAGATCAAGACGTACTCGTGGGACAATGCCCAGGTCCTGCTGGTGGGCAACAAGTGTGACATGGAGGACGAGCGCGTGGTCGCTTCAGAGAGGGGCAGGCAACTTGCTGATCATCTAGGTAAGGTGATTGCCAAAGTGGGCATGGACTGGTGCCCAGAGAGGGTGGCAGTGGGAGAACCAAGCTCAGTAGTGTTCCTTAGGGTGGCACTGTAGGCACCTGGCATTCACCAGGTGTTTGACAGGCTGCCTCACACTGCCAACTGGCATCTGATGTAAGGGAAGAAACTGCCGTCTCAGGCAGAGACCCCCTGGACCTCTCGATGTGAACTGCTGCCCCAGTGAACGTCCAGCAGCGGATGTGGTCGAGGGCTATCGGCGGGGTCCAGGGGTGACCTTCTCCCTGTATCTCCACCTAGGTGTGTGCCCGCGTGCCATCCGGTGCTGGCACCTCCCAGCTGTGACCCTAATCCAGACAAGCATGGTAGGAGATGGAGAGATGGTCCGACTCAGAAGGGACGTGGGTGGGCGGCCGACCACAGTTGGTGGTCCAGAGACTCCAAGAGTCACAACGGCCCATTGGGCATCTCCCTTGGCTCTCCAAGCCTACCCCCCCAAGGCGCCCTCTACTGGCCACCCTAACTCATCTCTCTCTTCGTCTTCCTCTGCAGGGTTTGAGTTTTTCGAGGCGAGCGCCAAAGACAACATCAACGTGAAGCAGACCTTCGAGCGGCTGGTAGACATTATCTGCGAGAAGATGTCAGAGAGCCTGGACGCCGCCGACCCCGCGGTCACCGGAGCCAAACAGGGACCTCAACTGACTGAGCAGAGCGCCCCGCCGCACCAGGACTGCGCCTGCTAGAAGAGGGGCGCCCAGCAGAGCCGGTCCCGTTAGTCCAACCCCCCCCACGTGCCCCCCGAGTTTGTGTGTCATGTCACACCTGCTCCCCCGCATCCCACCCCGATAGCGGGGCTGCCGGCTCGAGTCACTCCGTTTTTTACTTTAGTGTATTCCATGGAAAATTCTAGAAGGGAGACCAACGAGCCAAGCGGCCGCTGCGGACTGACCGGAGCTCCTCGGACGTGCGCCTTCCTCAGCGCAGCGCCTCCTTCAGGTCATTGGCTGTTTTGACTTTTTTTTTTTTTGTCGTCTTTCTTCTGTTTTCTATAGCTGAGAGTTGGGCAGGTCAGCGGTGGCGAGGGGAGGGGGGGCATTCAGGAGGGCGAGCAATGACAGATGCATGTGACAAGGCCGTGCGTCACACCGTCACCGATACCCGTGCCAGCCGGCTCATGTAATGCGACACTCGAATCAATAATTCACACCAGCTCTGCGCCACACACCTTCACGCCACTCCTGACAACTGCAAGACTTGGGCAAGAGGCTGCATGGGGATGCCATCTACTGGGCACATCTCAGAACTGGTGCTTCAGGGGCAACAGTGGAGCGAAAGGAAAAGAGAAATGCAGGAGACTGTCCACTAGGGGGCATGTTGACTGCAAGAGGTGGGCACTATATTAAAAAATGAAGTGTCCACTAGGGGGCATGTTGACCATGAAAGGCACTATATCAAAGAAAGAAACACTTGTACTGTCCACTTGGGGGCACCTTGATAGTGAAAGGCACCATATGAAAGGAAAACAAAAAGAAATATGTGGAGCTGTCCACTAGGGGGCATGTGACTGTGAAAGGCACTATATCCAGACAGAAGGAAAGAACAGCATGGCACCAGGGGGCATAATCACCACAAAAGGCAAAATATCAAAGACAGAAAGACAGTGGACTGTGAAAGGCACTATATAAAAAAGAAAGAAGGGCATCATACTGTCCACTGGCACTACCCAGGGCACATCTCTGAATCGGTGCTACTGGGCACAATGAGAACAGCAGGGAGAAAAGGAGAGAGAAGTGCATGGCAGTAAACAGCATGTCACCGTGAAAGGCGCTATATCACAGGAAGACATGGTAATAACTACTAGGGGGTCATAAAAGGGGCAAGGGGGTGCCTTGTGGTAAAGCATGTGCTCGGCTTGGGTTTGCCCATCAATTTGGATACCCTCAGTACCTTGGAGTGCCAGGTCACATGCCCTGCTCATTTAGATTTCCACTAGTGTCCTGCCCGATGTTTGCCAGGCTCACCTGTGCAGTTTTCTCCGGAGGTCTGACTTCACCCCATTAATCCCACCCATTGTTGTAGGCTCATCCATATTGAGGTGGGCACACAAGCACTGGCGGTAACGGTGGGTATGTCTGCCAGGCTCTGCTAATTTGTCAATGACGGGTACACCAATGGCTTGTAGTGCCCACCTCACTTGCTTTTTACTTTGTCTTCTTTTTCTCCCATTGGTGGCACCTTTGGGTGGGCCTAGGCCAGAATGCTACCGTTGTCCATTTGCTTTGCCAGGCTTGCACAATGTGACAATGACAAAGAGAGTGGCATTCTGGGAGCTGCTGCACCTCTTCCTGATGGTCTCGCCCCAGCTGGCCTGCCCCTGAGTCGTTACATTATAGCGCCTTTCATGGTGACCACAAAGCAAAGCCGAGCAGGCTGAATGGGGTATGATGCCAGGATGTTGGCTCTCCATTAGGAGGCACCCTGCAGTTCTTCCCTTCCTTTTCCATTCAGGAATCGTGGAGCAGGTTGGCATCTTGATTTTGGTGTTTATTGTGGCGCCCTTGATGCCCATTCTGGTGTTTATTAGGGGCGCCAGCTTTGGCCAGAAGTGACAGAGGCGCCGGCTGGGCGCTGCTGAGAGTGACCGCGGCCGATTCCTACTTTATCATTCTCCAGTCTTCTGCTTTGCCGGAACGTCCTAGAAACGGGCAGAATTCTTGACCCTGAGGTCCCGGCCCCTCGCCCAGTGTCTGTCTGGTGGGCCACTGGCTCGGCCGCCTCCTGACCTCGTCTTCCTTTTGTAAATAGCGCTGACCCTGAGTTGCTTGTGCCGAGATGGTGACAGTCGGGGAGCCCGCTGTGTGGATGACTCCAAGTGACCAGAACCCTGAGCAATACGAAGCCAGCCTGCCATGCCACTCCTTCTCTCCACTGGTGCCAGGGTGGCAGCAAACACAAAAGAAGAGCAAGAGAGGACCCGTCCAAGGACTCGGTGGGCTGCAACCCCTGCTGGCTGTGGCAGATGGTGACCGTCCCCAGCTCTGTTAGTGCTGTCACTTTGCTCCTGGCAATTGCGCTGTGCTCGTTGTGGTTTTGACCCGGGTGTTTGAGTTTGCCCCCTCCATGCCACTGAAGCAGCAGCGTCAGCCGTCGGCCACCAGAGAGACTGCCAATGGCACCCGCCCGCTGGCTGACAGACGCTGCTTTGCGGGGTGGCCCTTATGCCCTGTGCTTCTTGAGCGGGTGGCGTCTCGGCCTCTTCTTGGTTTGCATTTTTCATTTTGCTGGGGGTCCAAAGTGCCCACCTCACCAAGTAGTTTATGCGACGACTGTGACGTCATCAAGTGTCAAACTGCTAGTTGTCGTCATCTCCTTATTTGCTGTATCTGTTGAGAAAGAAATAAATAAAAATATTACAAAAAAACACACACGAAACACCAAACCGCCTGTGTGAGTGACTTCTGGGGCAAAGCGCGGTGCCAACGGGCAGTCTGGACATGCCATCCCAGCTTGGAATACTGCAACACAAGGTGGCAACACACTGCTGACCAGGCCAGCAAGGCTGAGAAACTTGGACTGGAGTGGCAACTTCCACATCTGCCACTAGGGGGCAGCAAAGGGCCGCTTGTCACGGGCCACCAACAGGTCAGCCATTAGGGGGCAGCAAAGGGCAGCTTGTCACGGGCCACCAACAGGTCTGCCACTAGGGGGCAGCAAAGGGCCACTTGTCACGGGCCACCAACAGGTCAATCATTAGGGGGCAGCAAAGGGCCGCTTGTCACGGGCCACCAACAGGTCAGTCATTAGGGTGCAGCAAAGGGCAGCTTGTGACAGGCCACCAACAGGTCAGTCATTAGGGGGCAGCAAAGGGCCACTTGTCACAAGCCACCAACAGGCCGGCCACTAGGGGGCAGCAAAGGGCCGCTTGTCACGGGCCACCAACAGGTCAGCCACTAAGGGGCAGCAAAGGGCCGCTTGTCACGGGCCACCAACAGGTCAGTCATTAGGGGGCAGCAAAGGGCCGCTTGTTACGGGCCACCAACAGGTCAGCCACTAAGGGGCAGCTTGTGACAGGCCACCAACAGGTCAGTCATTAGGGGGCAGCAAAGGGCCACTTGTAACAAGCCACCAACAGGCCGGCCACTAGGGGGCAGCAAAGGGCCGCTTGTCGCGGGCCACCAACAGGTCAGCCACTAAGGGGCAGCAAAGGGCCGCTTGTCACGGGCCACCAACAGGTTCAGCCACTAAGGGGCTGCAAAGGGCCGCTTGTTACGGGCCACCAACAGGTCAGCCACTAAGGGGCAGCTTGTGACAGGCCACCAACAGGTCAGTCATTAGGGGGCAGCAAAGGGCCACTTGTAACAAGCCACCAACAGGCCGGCCACTAGGGGGCAGCAAAGGGCCGCTTGTCGCGGGCCACCAACAGGTCAGCCACTAGGGGGCAGCAAAGGGCCGCTTGTCACGGGCCACCAACAGGTCAGCCACTAAGGGGCTGCAAAGGGCCGCTTGTTACGGGCCACCAACAGGTCAGCCACTAAGGGGCAGCTTGTGACAGGCCACCAACAGGTCAGTCATTAGGGGGCAGCAAAGGGCCACTTGTCACAAGCCACCAACAGGCCGGCCACTAGGGGGCAGCAAAGGGCCGCTTGTCACGGGCCACCAACAGGTCAGCCACTAGGGGGCAGCAAAGGGCCGCTTGTCACGGGCCACCAACAGGTCAGTCATTAGGGGGCAGCAAAGGGCCGCTTGTTACGGGCCACCAACAGGTCAGCCACTAAGGGGCAGCAAAGGGCCGCTTGTCACGGGCCAAAAACAGGTCAGCCACTAGGGGGCAGCAAAGGGCCGCTTGTCACGGGCCACCAACAGGTCAGCCATTAGGGGGCAGCAAAGGGCCGCTTGTCACGGGCCAAAAACAGGTCAGCCACTAGGGGGCAGCAAAGGGCCGCTTGTCACGGGCCACCAACAGGTCAGTCATTAGGGGGCAGCAAAGGGCCACTTGTCACAAGCCACCAACAGGCCGGCCACTAGGGGGCAGCAAAGGGCCGCTTGTCACGGGCCACCAACAGGTCAGCCACTAAGGGGCAGCAAAGGGCCGCTTGTCACGGGCCACCAACAGGTCAGCCATTAGGGGGCAGCAAAGGGCCGCTTGTCACGGGCCACCAACAGGTCAGCCATTAGGGGGCAGCAAAGGGCCGCTTGTCACGGGCCACCAACAGGTCAGTCATTAGGGGGCAGCAAAGGGCCACTTGTCACGGGCCACCAACAGGTCAGTCATTAGGGGGCAGCAAAGGGCCGCTTGTCACGGGCCACCAACAGGTCAGCCACTAGGGGGCAGCAAAGGGCAGCTTGTGACGGGCCACCAACAGGTCAGCCATTAGGGGGCAGCAAAGGGCCGCTTGTGACAGGTCACCAACAGGTCAGCCACTAGGGGGCAGCAAAGGGCCGCTTGTCACGGGCCACCAACAGGTCAGCCACTAAGGGGCAGCAAAGGGCCACTTGTCACGGGCCACCAACAGGTCAGCCACTAAGGGGCAGCAAAGGGCCGCTTGTCACGGGCCCGGGCCACCAACAGGTCAGTCATTAGGGGGCAGCAAAGGGCCACTTGTCACGGGCCACCAACAGGTTAGTCATTAGGGGGCAGCAAAGGGCCACTTGTCACAAGCCACCAACAGGCCGGCCACTTGGGGGCAGCAAAGGGCCGCTTGTCACGGGCCACCAACAGGTCAGCCACTAAGGGGCAGCAAAGGGCCGCTTGTCATGGGCCACCAACAGGTCAGCCACTAAGGGGCAGCAAAGGGCCGCTTGTCACGGGCCACCAACAGGTCAGTCATTAGGGGGCAGCAAAGGGCCGCTTGTCACGGGCCACCAACAGGTCAGTCATTAGGGGGCAGCAAAGGGCCGCTTGTCACGGGCCACCAACAGGTCAGCCACTAGGGGGCAGCAAAGGGCCACTTGTCACGGGCCACCAACAGGTCAGTCATTAGGGGGCAGCAAAGGGCCACTTGTCACGGGCCACCAACAGGTCAGCCACTAAGGGGCAGCAAAGGGCAGCTAGTCACAGGCCACCAACAGGTCTGCCACTAGGGGGCAGCAAAGGGCCGCTTGTCACGGGCCACCAACAGGTCTGCCACTAAGGGGCAGCAAAGGGCAGCTTGTGACAGGCTACCAACAGGTCAGTCATTAGGGGGCAGCAAAGGGCCACTTGTCACAAGCCACCAACAGGCCGGCCACTAGGGGGCAGCAAAGGGCCGCTTGTCACGGGCCACCAACAGGTCAGCCACTAAGGGGCAGCAAAGGGCCACTTGTCACGGGCCACCAACAGGTCAGTCATTAGGGGGCAGCAAAGGGCTGCTTGTCACGGGCCACCAACAGGTCAGCCACTAAGGGGCAGCAAAGGGCCACTTGTCACAAGCCACCAACAGGCCGGCCACTAGGGGGCAGCAAAGGGCCGCTTGTCACGGGCCACCAACAGGTCAGCCACTAAGGGCAGCAAAGGGCCGCTTGTCACGGGCCACCAACAGGTCAGCCATTAGGGGGCAGCAAAGGGGCCGCTTGTCACGGGCCACCAACAGGTCAGCCATTAGGGGGCAGCAAAGGGGCCGCTTGTCACGGGCCACCCAACAGGTCAGTCATTAGGGGGCAGCAAAGGGCCACTTGTCACGGGCCACCAACAGGTCAGTCATTAGGGGGCAGCAAAGGGCCGCTTGTCACAGGCCACCAACAGGTCAGCCACTAGGGGGCAGCAAAGGGCAGCTTGTGACAGGCCACCAACAGGTCAGCCATTAGGGGGTAGCAAAGGGCCGCTTGTCACGGGCCACCAACAGGTCTTGTCACGGGCCACCAACAGGTCAGCCACTAAGGGGCAGCAAAGGGCCGCTTGTCACGGGCCACCAACAGGTCAGTCATTAGGGGGCAGCAAAGGGCCGCTTGTGACAGGTCACCAACAGGTCAGCCACTAGGGGGCAGCAAAGGGCCGCTTGTCACGGGCCACCAACAGGTCAGCCACTAAGGGGCAGCAAAGGGCCACTTGTCATGGGGCCACCAACAGGGTCAGCCACTAAGGGGCAGCAAAGGGGCCGCTTGTCACGGGGCCCGGGCCACCAACAGGTCAGTCATTAGGGGGCATCAAAGGGCCACTTGTCACGGGGCCACCAACAGGTTAGTCATTAGGGGGCAGCAAAGGGCCACTTGTCACAAGCCACCAACAGGCCGGCCACTTGGGGGCAGCAAAGGGCCGGCTTGTCACGGGCCACCAACAGGTCAGCCACTAAGGGGGCAGCAAAGGGCCGCTTGTCATGGGCCACCAACAGGTCAGCCACTAAGGGGCAGCAAAGGGCCGCTTGTCACGGGCCACCAACAGGTCAGATCATTAGGGGGGCAGCAAAGGGCCGCTTGTCACGGGCCACCAACAGGTCAGTCATTAGGGGGCAGCAAAGGGCCGCTTGTCACGGCCACCAACAGGTCAGTCATTAGGGGGCAGCAAAGGGCCGCTTGTCACGGGCCACCAACAGGTCAGCCACTAGGGGGCA
The DNA here is from genome assembly GCF_900747795.2 of Erpetoichthys calabaricus. Taxonomy (NCBI): domain Eukaryota; kingdom Metazoa; phylum Chordata; class Cladistia; order Polypteriformes; family Polypteridae; genus Erpetoichthys; species Erpetoichthys calabaricus. Next base: position 163,390,867 of record NC_041405.2, read on the forward strand.
GCAAAGGGCCACTTGTCACGGGCCACCAACAGGTCAGTCATTAGGGGGCAGCAAAGGGCCACTTGTCACGGGCCACCAACAGGTCAGCCACTAGGGGGCAGCAAAGGGCCACTTGTCACGGGGCCACCAACAGGTCAGTCATTAGGGGGCAGCAAAGGGCCACTTGTCACGGCCACCAAACAGGTCAGCCACTAAGGGGCAGCAAAGGGCAGCTAGTCACAGGCCACCAACAGGTCTGCCACTAGGGGGCAGCAAAGGGCCGCTTGTCACGGGCCACCAACAGGTCTGCCACTAAGGGGCAGCAAAGGGCAGCTTGTGACAGGCTACCAACAGGTCAGTCATTAGGGGGCAGCAGAGGGCCACTTGTCACAAGCCACCAACAGGCCGGCCACTAGGGGGCAGCAAAGGGCCACTTGTCACGGGCCACCAACAGGTCAGCCACTAAGGGGCAGCAAAGGGCCGCTTGTCACGGGCCACCAACAGGTCAGTCATTAGGGGGCAGCAAAGGGCCACTTGTCACGGGCCACCAACAGGTCAGGCCACCTAAGGGGCAGCAAAGGGCAGCTAGTCACAGGCCACCCAACAGGTCTGCCACTAGGGGCAGCAAAGGGCCGCTTGTCACGGGCCACCAAACAGGGTCTGCCCACTAAGGGGCAGCAAAGGGCAGCTTGTGACAGGCTACCAACAGGTCAGTCATTAGGGGGCAGCAAAGGGCCACTTGTCACAAGCCACCAACAGGCCGGCCACTAGGGGGCAGCAAAGGGCCGCTTGTCACGGGCCACCAACAGGTCTGCCACTAAGGGGCAGCAAAGGGCAGCTTGTGACAGGCTACCAACAGGTCAGGTCATTAGGGGGCAGCCAAGGGCCACTTGTCACAAGCCACCAACAGGCCGGCCACTAGGGGGCAGCAAAGGGCTGCTTGTCACGGGCCACCAACAGGTCAGCCACTAAGGGGCAGCAAAGGGCCGCTTGTCACGGGCCACCAACAGGTCAGCCACTAGGGGGCAGCAAAGGGCCACTTGGCACGGGCCACCAACAGGTCAGCCACTAGGAGGGGCAGCAAAGGGCCGCTTGTCACGGGCCACCAACAGGTCAGCCACTAAGGGGCAGCAAAGGGCCACTTGTCACGGGCCACCAACAGGTCAGTCATTAGGGGGCAGCAAAGGGCCACTTGTCACGGGCCACCAACAGGTCAGTCATTAGGGGGCAGCAAAGGGCCGCTTGTCACGGGCCACCAACAGGTCTGCCACTAAGGGGCAGCAAAGGGCAGCTTGTGACAGGCCACCAACAGGTCAGTCATTAGGGGGCAGCAAAGGGCCGCTTGTCACGGGCCACCAACAGGTCAGCCATTAGGGGGCAGCAAAGGGCCACTTGTCACAGGCCACCAACAGGTCAGCCACTAAAGGGCATCAAAGGGCCACTTGTCACGGGCCACAACAGGTCAGTCATTAGGGGGCAGCAAAGGGCAGCTTGTGACAGGCCACCAACAGGTCAGTCATTAGGGGGCAGCAAAGGGCCGCTTGTCACGGGCCACCAACAGGTCAGTCATTAGGGGGCAGCAAAGGGCCGCTTGTCATGGGCCACCAACAGGTCAGTCATTAGGAGGCAGCAAAGGGCAGCTTGTGACAGGCCACCAACAGGTCTGCCAGTAGGGGGCAGCAAAGGGCCGCTTGTCACGGGCCACCAACAGGTCAGTCATTAGGGGGGCAGCAAAGGGCCGCTTGTCACGGGCCACCAACAGGTCTGCCACTAGGGGACAGCAATGGGCCGCTTGTCACGGGCCACCAACAGGTCTGCCACTAAGGGGCAGCAAAGGGCAGCTTGTGACAGGCCACCAACAACAACAACATTTATTTATATAGCACATTTTCATATAAAAAGTAGCTCAAAGTGCTTTACATAATGGAGAGAAGAAAAATAAAATAATAATAATAATAAAAATAAAAGACAAAATAAGAAATTAAAATAAGACAACATTAGTTAACATAGAAAAGGAGTAAGGTCCGATGGCCAGGGGGGACAGAAAAAACAAAAAAAAAACTCCAGAAAGCTGGAGAGAAAAAATCAAATCTGTAGGGGTTCCAGGCCATGAGACCACCCCAGTCCCCTCTGGGCATTCTACCTAACATAAATGAAATAGTCCTCTTTGTAGTTCGGGTTCTCACGGAGTCACTTGAAGCTGATGGTCACACAGACTTCTGGCTTTTAATCCATCCATCATTGTTGGAACATCATGGTGCTTAGAGTAGATGGTGGTGTTGCAAGCCACCACCAAAGGACACCAGAAAAGGAAACAGAAGAGAGAGTAGGGGTTAGTACAGATTTTGAATGAATAGTTATTATAATGAATTGGATATACAGAGTATCAGGATTAAATTACAGTGAAGTTATGAGAAGGCCATGTTAAAGTAATGTGTTTTCAGCAGTTTTTAAAGTGCTCCACTGTATTAGCCTGGCGAATTCCTACTGGCAGGCTATTCCAGATTTTAGGTGCATAACAGCAGAAGGTCACCCGCCTCACCACTTCTTTTAAGTTTTGCTCTTGGAATTCTAAGGAGACACTCAGTTTGAGGATCTGGTGTCAGACATTCCGATATATAAAGCCGGGGCGAGATTATTTAAGGCTTTATAAACCATAAGCAGAATTTTAAAGTCAATTCTGAATGACACAGGTAACCAGTGTAGTGACATCAAAACTGGAGAAATGTGTTCGGATTTTTCTTTTCCTGGTAAGGATTCTAGCAGCTGCATTCTGCACTAGTTGCAAACGATTGATGTCTTTTTTGGGTAGTCCTGAGAGGAGTGCGTTACCGTAATCTAGCCGACTGAAAACAAACGCATGAACTAATTTCTCCGCATCTTTCGATGATATAAGAGGTCTAACTTTTGCTGTTTCTTAGGTGAAAAAATGCTGTCCTAGTGATCTGATTAATAGATAGATAGATAGATAGATAGATAGATAGATAGATATGCGATTTAAAACTCAGATTACAGTCAACAGTTACCCCTAAGCTTTTTACGTCCGATTTGACTTTTAATCCTAATGCATCCAGTTTATTTCTAATAGCCTCATTGTATCCATTATTGCCAATCAGTAAGATTTTGGTTTTCTCTTTATTTAACTTGAGTATGTTACTATTCATCCATTCAGAAATACAAGTCAGACATTTTGTTAGTGAATCAAGAGAATCGGGGTCATCAGGAGCTATTGATAAATACAGCTGTGTGTTATCAGGTCTGCCATTAGGGGGCAGCAAAGGGCCACTGGGTTGGCGCCCCCTGCTGGGCATCTCCAGTGAAGGGCTAGGCTGGTGACACTGGCATACTTATGGTGACACAATTCAGTTATTCAGAATCTCCACAAAGCGGACGTCACTGAGGGGGAGGAGGAAATGTCAGCCTTCTCTTGGTCCCTTTATGGCCATCTTCATCACACCCGGCGGGGATTTGAAGGAATGTGCCACCAAGCAGACAAACAAATGACAACTCTGTACTTCACGGTGACAGCCAACGTGGCTTCATGTGGAAAGGAGGACAATGGCAAAAGCAACGGGGAGGAGGTCCGTGGAATCGTCTCGTGTTACTCGAGGCCCGCCTCTGCCCCTCATTCACTTGGTTAAGAGCCACCGTCCTCAGGTCTGACGCACAGAATTGTGGGATTGTGTGGTGCCGGTTGACACAGCCGGCTGCATTAAGCATTCCCTTAACATAAAATAAACCTGTTGCAGTGACGTCACTATCCCATATTTGCATAAAGACCCGCCCCTTCCATTGCATTGTGGGAACTCCAGGTCTTTAGAAACTTTGAGGAATTTTGATGTTTTCACGAATCCCACGGCTCGCTGAGCATGCTGGGAAATCTTTCAAAGACCCCGTGGTGGAGTTCACCGTGCCGATTTCACTTGTGTTTGTCACACAAGGCTGGCGAGGCCAACAGACAGAAGACGCTTTCTTTCGAGTTCGACTTCACTGTGTCACCCCAGTGATCACTTTTGATCTTCCTGTCCTCAAACGCCACACGTGACGGCCATTTTGGGTCTCGCTGATTTTTACACATCATCAGTGATGTAACCCCAAGCTCATTGGGTGATTTAACGTCACACGCCCTGACCCAGGTGACCCAGCCAGGCCTCACCAGTCCCCTTATACGGTCCCCTAATGCCTCAGTGACGTCCCTCGTGGCTCCCTTGTCGTTCCGTCCCCGGATCCTCAGCTCAGTGACAGCCCTGCAGAGCGACTGGCTAGCAAATCCTCAGAAGCCGACCTCAATGGGCACCAACGGGTCTGCCATCACCTGTGAGCCCCTTTATCATGATGATGATAGCAGCTCCTTATCGTGTGGCGCACTTCACAATTACTACAACGAGGAAGGAACACCTCGCTGAATGCTGTTATGGCAGTCACCTAGGGAGCGGACATTACGGAGTTAAGAGACCCACCAGTGGGCCTTCTGGATTTAAAGTCGGGGGCTCAAATGCGAGTCCCGCCACCCACCACACGCCCACACTCGATGGAGAGTCGGGTGCTTCAGATGTCAGCTTCACTTTCAGCGTCTCAGGTGTGAATGTTCTCAACTTGTCACCCTGTATTGGACCTCCACAGACCCCCCCAGTAGAGGACCTTAAAATGACACTGTGTCACCTTGTACCTTCTAGGAGGAGCTCGGCCCACCGGTAAAAGAGGCAAATCTCCACAATACGCTCAACCTCACAACAGCATCAAGCACCACTCCACAGGCCGGGACTCCCCCTTGTCTCCCATTAGGGGGTCCACTGATGCAACCTTCAGCTCCTACTGCTCATTTTCATTACGAGGGTCTCATTTCCTTCACTGGCCTAAAACCCTTTGCCAGTTTATGTGATGACGGGTACATGTGGGCAGGGTTACTTGTGGACTCCACCCACATGTAGCCACAGCCCATCCTGCCAGCTGTGATGGCCTCGGAGTGCCCACCTGCTTCATCATTTAGGGACCAGTGCCAAAGTGCCCCCTGGAGGCAAACTGGAGTAATGGACCAAGAAGGTTAAAGAGCAGCGACTTCAAAGTCCTCACTGGGGGGGGGGTCTCAAATAAATGACACACCAAAACACCTGAAGGAGAAACTGGCCCACTGCTTTATTATTAATGAGTCCTCGTGTGGGGGTCTCACCTGCTACAATATCGTTTTAGTTTGACCTGGCGGGCCGCACATTTCACTGGAGCTGAAGAATTCATACATGAAACCCCTCAACTGTCGGCCTCCTCACCTGTGGGGGGGGGGCTCTTTGGACCCTGTTTAGGAGTGCAGTGAATGAGCTGCCCCCCCTCTGCTCGCTGTTCCTGTCATTTGGCACTCTGACATCTCGACCACCTTATCAGAGGGTCATTTGGGTCTGCTCTGTGCCACTGTCACAGATCCCCCCCCCCCCCCAGTTGACCAGCCAGGGTCAGGACTGTCCCCAAGGTGACACCACTTACTTCAGCACAGCCTGTGCTCATAACCTGGGAGGTGGAATTACAACATAAAGAAGGACCACCATGGGACAGAGGACCACCACCACCACCACCTTTACTTACAAGACAACACAGCAAGTAAACATCAGACCTGCTGAATCACAGGGAGACTGAAGGGGGCGCTCATTGCCCCTCACATACCCAGAGGGCGCCCCACCGTTAAGAGTGCTCAAACACCAAGGTTGGGGGGGGGGGGGTCGGATGGGCCACAGGGGTCACTCAGAGCTGTTGAATGATTCGAGAGAGTGGAGGAGCTGCCATCGACCGTGACCGAGGGGGACCCAACACAAGCGGGCAGTCGGCTCCCGTCAAGAAAGGGGGTCAAGTGGCAGGTGGCCAGCACCAGGAGTCCAGGACAGGATCTGACCAGGGGAGTATGCCAATCTCAGGACCCACTTGTGTGCCACCTCTGCCCAATCCTCCAATTATTGTAAAATGGCACTCTGGCTTTGAAAAGTCCCTGGCATGACGTGTCCACTAGGTTCACCTGAAGAGGCAGAGATGACATTCACCACCGAGGGGCTGGCACTGAAATGTCAAGGCTGCAGGCCAATGGGAACAAAAAGGCTACTCAGTGGACAGGCAGGGCAAGAGAGCAGCTAGCACATTGGCATAGAATGTCAAGAAGGGGGCACGGAGGACACAAGGCCCACTTATCCTCAGCAGCTGTGTGTGGGACATCTGAGGCAGGTGCTCACCATGGTGGGGCTTATCAAGAGGCAAACACCACTGTGCATGATTGGGTACCCTGTGGTCAGTCTCAAAAAGGCTCAGTCACAAGGCCACCATGGCACACTGGCAAAGCTGCCTCCCATCACAGATGTAAAAAGGCACAACAGAGCAGTTGGCACAGAAATCTGCAGGAAGCAATGGTGGGATATGTGGCGACAGAGCAAGGAATGATGGGATATGTGACTGGGTACTGATAGAAGGGTTACATGTGGCATATGATGAAGACCACTGGGTGACAACATAAGGGGTATGAGCTGAAGAAAGCAATGCATATGGGATATGTGGGTAAGCACTATATGACTGCTGCTCAACGGGTTGACAGGTATGTTGGGCAGACGGAGAGTGCCCAAGTGCACTGAGGAGGGAGCAGCTGCTCGCCCTCACTGGAACAATTTGGGCTTTGTGAGGTGGCAGAGGAATATAAAAACTGGAAAGGCCTTTGAGGTAAAGGTGGGCAGTGCCACCCAAGTCTGTGCTTCCTGAGCAGCCCGCAGATGTGTTTGTGCCCCATGAGGGACTGCGCCAAAGGCAGAGGCCCATGCCGAGAACAAGCAAACTGGTCCTTCAAGTGAATTCAGCACTGGTTTGACCCTTGCAGACTGGTCACTGTGGCTCACAGAAGTCCCAAAGGTCCCTGGCAGTTTCAATGGCAGACATGAGAAAGTCCCACGCTGGCACCCACAAGGGAATGCTGGGAAACTTCACAGTCTCTCCTTCAGACTCTTTGAGACCTCGGAGGGCTCTGGGTCTTGATGTCCGAGGGGTCCCGCTGTGCTTGTTTGTAAGTTCAGGGTCCTGCAGACAAACAACAACACCAAACAAGTGTGAGAGTGGGCTCAGTAACAAGCCACAGGACGGACATTCGTCAGTGCCCCCCCCAGTCTGCCCAAGTCCACTTCATTTTATTTTTCCAGTACGCTCAGTAACTCCCCAGTTCAGGCCCTGGTGCCCCCGGGTGGGCAGCTGTGCTTTGTGCTCTGCCGGTGTCCCAATGAATCAGTCATTTGCCCCCTCAAATTCATGGTTGGGGGGTTTCTTTAGCCACTTTCTGAAGGAGTAGCCGTTGCTTTAATCGACACCCTTAGCCGAACAACGAGAGGTAAAGGTGGCCAACGGTTGGCCCACTAACTCCATCACAGTTTATACTTGTGTGCTCACCATGCCAATGTCTGCCTCTGTGAGACGTCTGTGGTGGCTTAACCAGAGCTGAGGCAGCCAGTGTGTGACTGGGGGGGGCCAGGTGGTCTTTGAGTGTACCTCAGTTTAGCATACGCGGCACACACACCCCCCCCACACTGTCCCCATTTGTGCCAGTAGACCGCTGCCCTCAGTTTATCAGGGGTCACTGGGCTTGCATCACTTGGTGGTCTCCTGGGCACCATATTAATAATAATTAATGGAAGGGCAGGGCAGCGTCGTGCTCAGGGTGGTGGACTTCAAATCCCACCACTGCGTCCATCAAATGACAATAAAATGAATCTGTGGGGGGTCTCTGGAGTGGCCCCCTCTTGGAGGTGCGCTACGATGACGGCCCCGCAGTAAAACAGCCCGTGCATTACCTCATCACTTCTTGCTTTTCCTAGTGACAGACTTCTGTTGGCTGCCAGTTCCAGGGGCTGTGCCAGGGTGGCAATCGCTGCTGCCCAATGGTGGGTGCCATTGAGGAAGCCACCCGGCGAGGGACAGCCCGAGGGACGGTCTGGGACAAGAAGGGGAGGAACAGAACAGCACTGCAGTGGGGCTGACCACTGGGGTGGCCGTGAAGGTGACGATGACCATAGAATTTAAAAGGAAAAGCGGAGGGTTGGCACGTGCAGCACAAGACTGGTGAGAGGGTAAGCTATCTGTGAAAAGGCTGCAGAGGTGCAGATGGCCAGGACCTTCCACATCCCCCCAACATCAGTGCCCACCCTTGCCAATCCAATAACCATTTCAACAGACCCAGAGTGCCAGTGTGGGTGACAGGACCTCAACTGCTAAGCTTCTTGAAGGTCCAATCAGTTGGAACTTGGAGTCTGGGGGGGCTGCGACCTGAAACATATGAATGACTTCAAACGGATTCTATGAATGCCCAACAACCTCAAAAAGGGTCAACACCCCCCCCCCCTTCCCCCCGCTAACGGGAGTGCAAAATGCACAGCTGGGGGGGCCGTGGGCTCCAAATCCAGACCTGGAAATCTCAGCAGATGCAGTGAGCCGCCATCTTAAATACCCCCCCAACCCCCGTGGAAAATTCTGGGGGGCATATGGAGGAAAAGAGAAAAACTAATTTTGGCAGCAGAAATGTAAGAAATGGAACAAAGCGTCTCCAGGGGGCACAAAACTGCAGCCTGAAGCTCGGAGAGAGAGAGACCATCGCATCAAGACCCTCGGCCCAATCTGACGAGGACCCTTATACTTTGTCATAATTCAAACCCAGTCACTGGCCACAGGGTGGTTACGACCACTTGGGAAACCAGCAAAGACCCCGCGCCGTGGCGTTTGACACTTGAGCCAATTACAGCCTCAGCCCAGGGACACACGGTGACATCTGTCGTGACGACAGACACAGCCCTCAGTCCTGAGCTTTGGGGGGCTTCCCCATTCAGCTGTCACACGTCCCCCATCTTGAAAATGCAGCTGCGACCCCAAAAAGGTGGCATCACTTACTCGGTGCTTGATGTAGGGACAGATACGTGTCCCATCCAGGGTGACAATGTTCACAAAGATGACCCGAAACTTGGCAGGCAGGAAATAGAAATTAAACATCTGAGCAGGGGGCCACACACACCAGTCAGCCTTAAAGAAAGAAGGGAGATAAAGTTAGTGCTGAATTCAAGATGGCTGACAGGCCAGTCTCTGATCATGGACTCTGAAGACCCCCGTGTGTGCCACCACGCGGCCCTCCGGATCATGCCACGTGCTGCTTCACCATTCTCAGACCCCTCTTGTGAGGACATCATAAATCTACAATAAGCAAAGGGGGATCTACAGGTGACAAAAACAACACTGAGGAGGAGGAACCACGAGGCTGGGGGGACCCCAAATGAGTGGCCCAGGCAACTAATCAGACGCGTTTAGCACGGTGGCACACTGCAGGCCAGCACGGTGGCACTCGTTATTCTTCACCTATCCAGAGAGGTGTGGACACTCCACATCCTGCAGAATAGGACGGGATGCCCACAACCTTCCACGCTGGCAGAGGATGGCTCAGCTACATCCATCCATTATCCAACCCGCTATATCCTAACTACAGAGTCACGGGGGTCTGCTGGAGCCAATCCCAGCTAACACAGGACACAAGGCAGGAACAAATCTCGGGCAGGGCGCTAGCCCACCACAGGGCACACACCCACACACCAAGCACACACTAGGGACAATCTCGGATGGCCAATGCACCTAACCTGCATGTATTTGGACTGTGGGAGGAAACCCACAAAGACACAGGGAGAACATGCAAACGCCACACAAGGAGGACCCGGGAGGAGAACCGGGTCTCCTAACTGCGAGGCAGCAGCACTACCCACTGCGCCATCATGCTGCCCCATGGCTCAGCTCCCACTGTGAAAGTCGTCTAATGCAGGCTCACGGGGGCACCACTCACGCCAAGTGCCACCCACCAATTCTTTTACCTTGTAGAATTCCCAAAACTTGCAGACAAATTCATCCAGCCGTGGCTTTGCCGAGTGGCCTTCCAAAATGCCCATCCCTGAAAAGAAACAGAAAAAAGTAATCGGTGCCAGACTTGACAGTTTGTGACACACAGATGACAAATGGCTTTAGGAACATTGTGAGGCGGCAGATCCTGAGTGCTGTGATCTCTGGCTGGATTTTCTGGAGGTGCCATAAGGGTGGTGACTCTCACAGTTGCCTTTTCTCTACCACTGGCATGTGGCTGGTCATCACAGTACCCAGCTGTGCCACATTTGTACAGGGCACTCTTACCTCCTAACACCAGTTCTCTGCTGCATTTTAAGTCCCCTACTCCTGGGCACATCTGGAGGACTTCATAACCCCAAAGTGCCCGCTGGAATTGACTGGATGCACAGTCCCACTTACAGTCATGCCAACCAAAGAAGACAACTGCATCAGCACTCTAGCACTGTGGTGGCCTCTTATTGTCATGTGATGTCAGCAACCATACCACCTGCACTTCCCAAGAGGTCTCCCACCTGAAGCTAAGCACGCTTGGGCCCGGCCAGTACTTGGACTGGAGGCCACCTAGGAGAAGCTGAGGGTGCTGCTGGGCGAGGTGTTGGTGAGGCCAGCAGGGGGCACTTACCCTGTTGTCTGTATGTGGAACCCAATGTCCCAGTGCAGTGATGGGGACACTGTGAAATAAAATTAGATGAGACGTCCTGACTCTGTGGTCACTAATGGCCCCTTTGGCATCTTTCAAAAAGAGTAGGGGGTACCCTGATGTCCTGGCTAATTTGCCCACCACAGCTTGGTCATTCGGGCCCCTTAATCACTGCCTGTCTCTAAAAGTCTGTCTGTCTCTCTCACCTCTTTACCAACTAACAGCACAGTAATGGCTACCGTCGCACCACGCAGGTGGGTACTACACAATGGTAGTGGTACAAGTGCCACCCCCCCCCCCCCTCCATCTTCTGTCCATGTAAAGCACTTTGAGTAGCGAGAACATCATCAGGGTTATTAACTATTTACTGTTATTATTAATGATGTCCTAAAGACGTCTCCGCAGACAGATGGGTAGAATACCGCACTTCATGTGTCGGCCTGCCCTTTAAGACCACTGGCCAGCAGGATGTGCCAGTCCTGACTGCTGTGTGCATGAGGGGGCAGTGAACTAGTCGATCAGGCAGATATCACGGCCATATAATAAAATGATGCAATCTGATTGGTCAGTGGTGGCTTAGCGGTAAGAATGATGACACGACACTTTGGGGGTGCAAAGTTCAGTTCCAAATTTGAACTTTTTTTTTTTAATTTAATGGAGCATTTCAATGAGAACAAAGTGAATAAGTGAATTACCGAGTGACGTCAGGTCACTAAATACTGACGAGGTGCCTACAAAGACAGGTAATGGGGGCCCACCTACAATTGGGGTAGCAATTAGTTGTCAGTTATAATCATCAACATTAAAAGAAATAAACATTTGAAATGCATCAGTCTGTGTGTCATGAATGAATCGAATATACAAGTTTCACTTTTTGAATGGAATTACTGAAATAAATCAACTTTGTCACGATATTCTAATTTTATGACCAGCACCTGTACATTGGCTTTTCACTCAGTGCGAGGGCGCACATTCATCTCGGATTATTACATCCTGCTGGACTATCCACTGCACGGCTGCATTTGAAAAACCGACTTATCCCGGATGAGTTTCACCGGCATTAATGATTAGGAATCTGGTTGGAACAAAACCCAGCAGTCATAGGGGTTTCACCAGGACAAAGTTTGGGAAACACTGCTGAACAGACTAAACCGACTCAGGTGAGGAGTTGGGGGCGGGCAAAGTAGTTGCAGCTATTGATTATTCAGTGTTGTTTGCCTGGGTGTCTGATCTGCTCGACGGGATCAGAAATAAAAAAAAAACAATGTGAAGGCAATGTCACAGGCGTTCCCGTTGTATAGCGGGTCTACAGCTCTCCTTCAAAAGGCCACTTTTAAATAAATAATCACTGCGCTCACAGCGTAGCGAGGGGCGTGGAAGTGTGGCTGAAACGGTTTTCTGGGTGGAGTTGTGCTGCGGGCGTTTCTCCCCTGTGCAGTGTGCGAGTGAGAGAAAGCCGGTACGTTAGAGTGAGCGAGAGCAGGCTCGAAGGCAATATGTTCCTGTGGTATAGCGGGTCCATAGCACCCCTTCAAAAGGCCATTTTTAATCAGGCGACTGACAGTAGTGGAGTCAGGCACAGAGGTGGTCAGCTGCAGAGAGAGCGTCTCGACTTTCGCAGGGCTTGCATCGGTGAAGCAGATGAGACGCTAATGAAAAAGAGGCACAGGGCTTATTGGTTGTTAAAGACTGCTTCCTTCATTGTGTTTTAACCTCAGTTTTAAAGGACTGTTTTAAGGATCCCATGGGATACCCCTCACTAACTGTTTTACACGCTGCATATGGTGATTCACTTCCGCAAGAAACATGCCTCTATGAACAGTCAACGTGGCTCAGAGGTGCATGTGGACTCTACGACAGCTGAACATAAATGACGGTGTGTTTTCTGAGTCGTCGCGTCCGAGTTGGTGGGCGTGGCTCTGCGAATTGTCATTGTATCCAATGGTCTTAGAGTTGGTGGACGTGGCTCCGTCCTGCGTGTGCCATGGGTGTCTTACTTGTCGGCGGCTTAGTGAATTTTATATATATAATTACATAATTATAATTATATACAAATAATTAAACAGGCTGAAATCAAACAAATCACCAGGAGCAGATAAGATTTATACTTGAGTGTTTAAGGAGGCCAGTGAGTGCAGATATAAACCTTTGGCACCTATTTTTAGGAAGTCACTGTGCACTGAAGAGATTGTGAAGGACTGGAAAATGGCAAATATCATCCCATTATATAAAAAGGGTGACAGGGCAGATCAGAGCAACTACAGGCCAGTAAGCTTAACATGAAACATCACAGGAAAATTAATGGAAGGAATTATTAAGGAGTAGACAAAGAGCCCGTTTCGACAACGTAAGATGAAACGGGCGCGAGTGGAATAGTAATAAGTATAAGCACCACAAACCTGATATCGGTGTATTGAATGAATGCGTAATTAGGCCTGGAGCTGTAGTCGAAATCGCCTTTCAGGCCTCTATAGCTTTAATCAAAGTTGCCTTTCTCTTTGAATTTTCGCGGCTGTAAATCCACCGCCTGCCGCAATGTCGATCTCATAAGCTTTTTCGGGCAACTGCGCAGAAGGCGACTGCGCATTCGGCTTTGGACAGATGTGAGTGAGTGAGTGAGTGAGTGAGTGAGGAGACTGGCGAATTATATAGAAGATAAGATTGAGCAACACCTGGCAAGGACAGGACAGTCAGCGTGGGCTCAGAAGAGGGAGGTCGTGTTTGACTAACAGGCTGGAATTCTATGAGGAGGCAACAAAAGGATCCGAGCAGAGTGGAGCAGATGAGATTATTGATGAGGACTTTCAGAAAGCATTTGATAAGGTGACACCTGAGAGGGTGGGCATCAAACTAAAACAAGTGGCAGTTCAGGGTGATGTTTTTAGATGGGTGCAGCATTGGCTCAGACACAGGAAGCAGAGGGTGATGGTGCGAGGAACCTCATCAGAAGTGGCCAGTGTTAAAGAGTGGTGACCAGCAGGGGGCAGTGAGGGGGCTGCTGGTATTTTTAATATATATACTGTATAAATGATTTAGATAGGAATATAAGTAACAAGCTGGTCAAGTTGGCAGATGATATCAAGATAGGTGGATTAGCAGATAACTCGGAATCCGTTATATCATCAGAGAAGGACTTGGACAGCAGACAGGCTTTAATTTACTAGTTTCTCAAACCCCATCGTAACTAAAGTAGCACATTAAATGCTTTGTTTTTTTATTTGATCTTCTATGTGCTCTATGTGCCTGAATCACTACGTGCTCTTCCTCCGACAGGACACAGAATCCATTACGTTCGTAATATTACAGCTCTCTAAATAATTAAAATACTGACAAGTATACGTGATGATATTATCATGATGATATGAGTTAAAGCATGTTATTAAACATGGGAACACGGTGGCGCAGTGATTGTTCATGTCTTACAGCAAGAGGCTTGCTGCGCCATGCGCGACCTTCGATGAAATGCTTTATCACAGCAGTACTGTCTTTTTCAAACGTACTAACTCCCAATTCCTGTCCTTACTTTTCTTTCTCCAAATACCCAATCGCCACACAATCAGCTCTGTAATAGACGTTAAGCCATCTGTAAGCTTAGAACGCCAATTCTTCAAAACTTTTAAGGAACATCGAAATATCTTCGTAATGTTTAATTATTCTATCCATCTATCCTTCCAGCATGAAAATAGAGCGAGGCAGGAACAAACCGTGAACGAAGCTCAAGCTCGCTAGCGCTGTGGCACTGTGTAGTTAAAGTTTTATCTGTATAATATAATCGACATATTTTGCTGCATTTCATCTTACAAATGATATCGTCATCATATGTAAATACACGCTTTATAAAGTGGCTCAGGATGTGAAATATTATAACTGTATCATAAGTACAATTACCTCACGGTAACTTGCAAGTACAAAGAGTTCTACAAGGAGCACTTGAGGCACCGTCGTGGATGTGGATCAAAGACAGACAGACAGAAACTTTATTAATCCCAAGGGGAAATTCACAAAAGAAAGGGTAACCACACAGGAAAAGTAGCACTGCTTTAACGCTGGGTGCCGCCAGTCTGCAAAACCGAGTGGAGAACTTGCATACGACAGAGTATGAGGTACCGTGGAAAAGTGCGTGGCTTTACACCAAGTGCAGGTTTTATACATCACGATTTGAGCGTGGAAACATTCTTATGCAACATTTCTGTGCGTACGCACCTTTTAAAAATGAGGCCCCTGGAGTCCTGGGTGCAGTTTGGGTCTCCATAAAGACAAAGCAGCACTAGAGAAGGTCCAGAACAGAACAACTGGGCCGATTCAGGGCTACAAGGGGTGAGTTATGAGGAAATATTACAAGAGCTGAGCCTTGTGAAGAGGAGACCTGACTGAAGTGTTTAAAATGATGAAGGGCATTAGTCCAGTGGATAGAGACGGTGGCATTAAAAAGAGTTCACCAAGAACACGGAGACACCATTGCGAACTTGTGAAGGGGAAATTTTGCAGGCACATGGAGTAAGAGACCAAGTAGTGTAGTAGACAGTAAGACTTTAGGGACTTTCAAAGCTCAACTTGATGTTTCTTTAGGAAGAATTAAGAGGACAGACTGGCGAGCTTTGTGGGGTAGAATGGCCTGCTCTCGACCAGATTGTTCTAATAATGAGGAGGCGGCAAAAACAACTAAAAACATCTGACAATGAGGACCAAGTCTTGAAAATATAGAGACTAACATAGATAGGACAGTGCTACATGTGGACAAAGGGAACAGCACTTATGCTGGGAGACAGGAAGTGACCTCCGACAAGGACTCAGGAGTTTACGGTGACACAAAGAGTTTAAAAAGGCAAAATCATACTAACTGTTTAACAGAAACTGAGGGACGTAAGAAGCCAACTGCAGGTGGCACTAGCGAGATGCTGTCTGCAGTCTGCACAGAGTTCAGCTCACTTGTTGGCCTTCTTAATGGCGTCTGAGCATCGTGTCTCTTAAAAAAGAGCAGCAGTCCCAGCACAGACCCCTAAGGGACGCCACTGTCAACATCCCCCAAACCTGAGATGGTTCTTCTCCCATGACCCTTTGCTTTCTGTGTTTGAGCCAATCTTGCACTCACCTACACACTGTGCCCTGAACGAGGCCCCCCTTTGTTTATGTGATGCCTCATCAAAAGCCTCCTGAAGATCAGACAAATACAGCGCATGCCAAGGATGTGGCAACAGAAGGACAGTAGAGGGCGAGTGAACGTCACCAAGGAGTTTCACTGCTTCTCCGGCCCCTAATACGATGAGGCAGTGCCAAGTGGTCACGTGAGATAGCTGTTTGAATGACACGTAGTGCGAGCGATCACAAGTGAGACCTTTTCAGTGATATCTGCCTGTTTGTCCACAGGGCAGAGACAGCAGTTCACATCTGGGAGTCAACAGCAGCTCAACGTGAAATCACCAACTACGAGGTGGGCTTCACCTCACGGGTCTCCGTTTAAAGTGGCACACTCTCACTAAAGTGTTCGGCGTAAGTGGCAGACGTCACGCTGCTGTCGGCCGTTTCATTTACGGTCAGTGAAGAAACGGCCAGAAAAATCAGGCAGACCATTCTCAATAAACCTTATGCTGACCCCCCCCCCCCCCCTTTCTGTTCACAAGGCATTAGATCCAGTTATACTTTATTATACTAGACCCCTTGGGGAAATGAAAATTTTTACAGAACCTCAAGAAAATAAAACATAGGACATATTTAACATACATAAATCAAACGTTCTGGTGGTTAGGGTTAAAGTCACAGTTAGGGAGAAGATCTGGACCTCAGGACTCTGAGCTGCACGTTTGGGACTGAAACAAACAACGACTTACCCACAAAGTACCAGCCGCCAAAGGTAGGTGATGCCACCAGCTGGTCTATTAAGACTTTCTTGGTGACCACTGCTAAGGTCTTCCCGGTGTACATGCGGTCCAGCCAAGAGTACCAGAAGTGCAGCACTGGCCCCATGGAACATCCGATGGCAAACATCCGCCCTGCCAGAACAACAAAAGAAAATGAATGTTTGCAGGATGTATAAACTATGCGCCAACACCATGACAGTCCTGGGCAGAGGAGGCAGAAAGAAGAAGGGCGGCTCAGGGCTCACCAATATTCCAAGCACTCCGACAGACCTGATCCACATGGCACTATCACCTTGGGTTATCACAGAGTTACTTCTTGTTGTGCCCTTTCGCGGACTGGCACCACAGCTGTCTCATGCCCAATGCTCCTTAACTGGTTTTAGTGGGTTTTGTCTTGTGTGTTAATCATTGTTTTCAAAAAATAACCAAACAAATATGAAATTAACTCGTCTGCTGAGGGGTATCCAGTGATCTCACTGAAGCCTTCTTTACAGCTGGCGTTTACATCTGTCAGCCTTGAGCCCATCTGTTTCAATGTCCACCTTCCACCTTTGTTTATCACCCAAACCCTTCTATCCTGGGCCCTCCTGAACATTTAGCCCGTCTTGACTTTTCCCAAGCAGAGGCCATGAGTCCACCGGGGACTCCAGGGTGTCCTTTGTCACTACACACCCCCAGGGCAGCATTTCAGCGTTACGCCCATTATGGTAAACTTCACGGGCCCAGAATCACCTAACCGAGGGACACCTGCAAATGTACGCGGCCTGTCAGCAGCAGCCGTGCTGTTGTCCCGTGACCAGTGAAAATGTCACACGCGCCTGGCACACGTATGTCACTCTCTCTGTAGCTACATAGGATGTCTATACACTTAAGTGTCACTGGGGTACATCGGTGGGTCGCTGCCTGACAGCTGCTCATACCATACCGTGGCCGGTTGTTTTTCTCCCCTCATGAGAGTTCTGCGCAACAGGGAGTGCAAACTTCTCGTTTTCCCAGTCAGCACACTGGACTTCTAGTCGTTGTCACCACAGAGCTGCGAGGCCGTGTGCCCCCTCCGATAAGCCCACCTTGCCACCTCACTCCGAATGCACGTATTTTTTTTCGGCTTGTTTTTACTCGCTACGGGGCCTTTCGTCCGTCGCCTTAATGCCCCGTGTGGCCCCGCGCTCCTTTGTAATCTCGCGCGTGATTCGGGGCTTCGACCGAGACCCCCTCGTAACGGAACTCACCGGTGCGGGCCCAGCTCCTAGGCTTCCCGGGCAGTTTCCTCCTCTCTAGGGTTTGCTGAATGATGTCCCCCGTGGCCAGGATCGCTCCGCAGCTCACGGTGTTGGTCACAAGCAGGAGACGCCCATTGAGAAGGGGCTTCCAGCAGCCGGAGAGCCGCATCAAGAGCTGTTTACCCCCTGGGAGCAGCATGGCTCCAAACCACCTCCTCACCTCACAGCCGACAGTTGCACTGAACGCGGAACACAAGGAGACCCGCCCCTAGTCAAAGGCAGTGACGTCATCAAAGCCCAGAACCGGACGGAGCGCCTTTAGGGCCAAAAGGCATCTGTATCGTGCGCGCTCAAATAATGGCAGGTACATATACATTTGATTTATATAGCGCCCTTCCCTTGCTGAAAGCGCTTCACAAAGATTCAAAATGAACAACAAGACATATGCAACACTGGATACAAAATAATATCTGCATCAAACACTAAGTAAAGATAAAAACGGGAAGCACAATGCTTTGAATTAGACAATAGAATAAAAATACAAAGTTATACACCACTTGACAAGAAAACCCTGAACACAAACACAAACCACCTGGACAAACAAGGAGGATCCACTGAAGGGGGCTCAGATCGTCAGGTCAGTTCATTGTCTTCCTGCACAAACGAGTCTGACGTTGTTTAATGAAAGTGAATTGGGTCGGCTCTCCGGGTCACGTGCACCTTGACGTCACTCGGCTGCTCACGAGTGTCTTGTTTAGCCTTTCGGTGAAATGAATTGGAAACTGTGGGGCACAAGCAGGTGGGCCCTGTCACCCGGGTCTTGTGATGCCAGTCTCTGCTCCCTTGATGCCCGTCGTGTGTCTGGCCTAAGCTGCTCTTCTGCTCCATGGTGGGAGTAAATCAGGAAGGCAAAGCCCACCAAGACGTGTGGAGAGCATGCAGACCCCTCATAGATGGCCAACCCAGATTGCTGGAGCGCTGAGGCACTAAGCACTGAGCCACCGTCTTGCTATTTTCTTATTTTACTTCTTTTGTGTGTTAAAGCAGAAATCTGAAATAAATGTCAACATGCACAGGGGGATAAGAAGAACAAAAGAAGACTAAAGTGAAGAATACAAAAGGAGAAAAATAACGGCTGACATGCGGCCGATTGACAAGACACTGCAGTCCAAAATGGAGGAACGGCCACCAAAAATGTGTGCCACCCAGAGGCAGGACATGCAGATGCCACAGGGCAGTAAGGCAGGACAAGGCCAGCGGAAGCGGGTGGTGCCAGGCCATTTACAGGCCAGCCTCATGAGGTGCACAGCATGTGGGCACCCGGCCGGTGGGGGATTGCACTGGCAGGTGGAGCAATGTGCCCAGTCTAGAAGACAGAAAGGGCCTCAGCTGGCACGATGAAGTGCCTAGGGCTGACATCGTGAATGGCTGACTTGGCGCTGACTCGGCTCTAAGAAGCAGAAGGATGAAGACAAAGGTCACGAGTCTGAACCGCCAGCATCAGCAAGTCAGATAGCTGAGGTGCCCTTGGGCGAGGGCAGCACTCCAAGGTCCAAGGATTTGATCTGAGTGTGTGTTTGCACAGGCCTGTCCTCGCACACCCTGCATCAATAAGTCAAAAAGAGCAGAGAAAAGAAATCCGAGGGCAGAAGGTCATCATGGGCACCTAAATGAGTTGAGAGCGGGCACAATGAGGCATTTGCCCCTCAGTCTTAGCCCATTCAGTCACACACACACACACGTGTGTGTCTTTGGGATGTGGCAGGTGATGTGACCAGGCCAGGACTGGAGCCGCCTTTCACTCCACAGTCCTTTACGCCAACGTGAATGTGAATAACACGACCACAGAAATGGAATCCTAACTCCCTTAAATCTCAATATGGCCACTTTAAACTCCTCCCCTGAGGTCATTCAGAGCCGTCCCAGCATGCCGTGCAGATCTCACGTTCAAACAGCAGCACGAGAAGTGTAGACCACCGCAGATGTTTGTGTTCTTTGTAGAGCTTAAAGTTAATCACTCACTTGTACAGAAAGCAAAGACAAAGATGCTTTGGTGACACGAGTGGGCAACAAATTGACCAAAAAAACAAAATCCTTAATCGTCTTCCAGGGGCACCCCAAAGCTGTGGTGTCTGCCCACGTGACGAGCGCGGGTGACACTGCTCCTAAAATGTCACTCCTCCATTCTGCTGCCTTTATTGGCTTCTTTATTTCAATCATCAAGTTTCAGGACTGAGGAGGCGTGTGGCCTGCTGAGCACTTGGCCCATTGGCACACCCCAGAGCCAGCTTGTGCCCAGATGGCACCCCCCCTTCCCCAACGGCCCTTTGGTATCTCCCGCTGGCATACAAGTCCCACTCTGTGGCCTCGGCTCGTCACTTCAGCTTCACTCTTTCTTCTGCTTCCTTCCATTGCACTCGGGTTTTTTCTGGTGGCCTGCAGTGTTTTGTCTTTTTTTGTTTTTGCTTTGTCACTTATCTGCCCATCAAGAGGTGAGTGCCCGTCTGCTGCCAAGGTGCAGCTCCCTTTTGCTGGGCTTTCAGCAGATATTTGGGGTCTGAATGCCCATCTCTTCCTTCTCCTACTCGGCTTCACTTTCAGCCTTTTATTATGCAGGGACACTATTGGAGTCTGCGGTGGCTGCAGTCGGTGACAGTGAAGGGAAAGCTTGGCGTCACCTACTGGCTGGAAGATGACAGACTTACAGGTGCCGAGTTTTTCTCCTTAACTCTTCGTCACTTGAGTGTACAGGTCAAACTGCGTCATGCGTTTCCGGATCCGGCTGGTGTGGAGCGTCCTGCTGCTCCTTCTGAGGGCACTTGGGGTCTTCACACAGAGCCAGGAGGAGGAGGAGGAGAAGATAGGCGAGGAGGCATATCGGAACAGTGAGTGTGCCGCTAGGGTGGGCTTCTGCTTGGCCAGGCTTGCAGCCCCCGGGCCTTGTCGAGGTTTCAGTTTAGGGCCGAGAGAGTCCAAGCCTCAAGTGGGCATTGGCCCCAGGCACACACAGAGAGGGAGCAGCCCTGATCACTGTGCCACCATACTGCCCCAGCCTGGTGGGAGGTGCCACGTGGTCACTCTGGGTCATTTATAACCCAAGGGACTGCTTTCTGGCAGAGTGGCACAGGTGACTGTCAAGGGCCTGACTCAGTTTGTTGGTCTGAATAAGTGCCACCTATGCCCATCAACCAAAGCACAAACAATAAGTGAGTCTGCCTCAGTATATGAACAGTGCCAGGGCTCACAATGGGTGCTGGCTCTACCCACCTGGGATCTCCTTCATGCCCACATTTTGTACAAGCCACGTGGGTTGTGTTGTCTTGAGACTGTTGAATGTCTGCTGGGTGAAGGTTTAGGCCTCAAGACTGTGCCTGAACACAGAGTCGTATTGTGTGCCAACTGAGCTCATGCTGAGAACAGTGGCACCTGAGCTAGTCCCCATGTTACTGTGCTCGACCCCCACTAGCCCTGGCCTCACATGGCTTGGTTTGCTGTGCTGAAGTGCCCTCTGGAGTCTGCGCCCGCTTTGTGCCCTCTGCTTGTCTGCCTGCCCGGGTGTTCTTGTGTTCCGTGTGGGCGTTTGGGCTGCGGACGAGTGGGTCAGTCGTTCGTTTACTCAACTCGGGTGGCTTCACCACAGCCTCCCATCTCCTGACCGACACCGAGACGGGTGTGGGAGCCATTGGTGTGACTGTGCATTGGGGCTGACGAGGAGTTTGTGTCCCGCTTGACTTGATGTCACTTGCTGTCACTTATTGTGCGCAGGGTCACGGACCCCTCAAAAACAAGGCGACTGTGGCCAGCAGTTGTGGCCTCAGAGTTTAGGCACTGTATAAGAACATAAGAAATTAGACAAAAGAGAGAGACGACAATCCAACCATCTTCTCAGCCCACTGTGTCCGGGCAGAGTGGCAGGGCCGTTGGTGCCCATCCCATCAGGCACCACTCAGTTTGTCTGACGTGACTTTACTGCCCAAGCACAGCATGCTGGCCGTCACTTAGTCACCCCTGATTGTACCCGGTGACCTGTTGGCTTGCAAATCCTTATTGGAAGAAGACCACCAGAGGGTAAAGTGGAGCGAGACGGCAGATCTCCAGAAAGTTGCTGCAGCAGTTTTAGTGATTGGAGTTCAACTGGAAAACATCGAGAGGTGGAGAGGAGGGCGCCGAGCAGAAGAAACGTGAAAGAATATATAAATATAAATATAGTTTAACATTTTATTAATTTTATTAAAGTCAGATAACATTCATACAAGCAAGTCAAGTTTAACAAAACTGGTTTGAAACAAATCGACCCCCGGCCAGGAGAAAGAGAGCAGAGTGAAACTTTAATAAAAGATATAAATAAAGAGAATTAAAAAGAGGAGAGAGAATCCGCTTCCTGAATTGAAAAGCTTATTCTAAAATGTTACTAATTAGAAGGTCCTGCCAGGTTTTTATAAAGTTCTGCACGGACCCTCTAAGTGGGAATTTGACTTTCTAAATTTCAGATGCCATCTAACATCAGTGACCCGCTGACTTATAAAGAGGTGAGTTAGGATTCTTCAAATTGAGTGAGACAAGTCAACACGCTGATAGTGCAGTGAAGGCCATGACAGTTTGTGTGTCCTTCTCCACTTGAAGCCCCTCTGGTAGCCCACCAAACACAGCTGTTAGTGGGTTAGGAAGGATTGAGACCCCCAGGCTCTCTGAGAGCCAGTTAATGATTTTGGTCCAGAATGATGTTAATGTGGTGCCCGCCGCCCAGAACATGTGGCCCAGTGAGGCTGGAGATCAATAGCAACGTTCACAGGTTGGCTCTCGGCCTGGAGACATTTGGACAATTTTAAACAAGACAGATGCGCTCGATTGATGATTTTCAGTTGAATTGTTGAATGCTTTGTGCATATGGAGCTCGAGTGGATTCTCTGCATTGCTGCCTTCCACTCCTTTTCCTGATGTACTCTGAGATCTTTGAAAGGGAGAATCTTTAAAATGTTTTATAAATGACAGACTTGCTGTCTAAGTCCTCGAGAACGATCAATGTATTATTAGAGGAAGGTGGGAGGTGAGGGACGTCAGGCAGGTTCAGTTTAACAAAGTTAAGTGACAGAAATGTGCTGCTGGAAAGTTCAACTTGGAGAGTAATTGTTTGTGGGATTTGAAGACGTTGTCTATGTACAGATCTCGGAGTGATTTAATCTGAATGTTATCCAAATATTAAAAGCTGCGTACGTTTGAGAGGGTGAGAACAGGTGGTCATCATGTAGAGGTGCCACAGATCACAGCTTCTTTATCTTAAAATGCTTCCTCCATTGTGTTCATATTCTGAGGGAGTGCAGCACCAGTGGCTTGTTAGTTTATTGGCGATGACTTGGACTTCTTGGGGTACAAAGCAGGGAATATAAAGAAGTGCTGCAGGATTTTATTTCTATTGCACACCAGGCCTGCGTCAGTTCATCTGTTTGTGCCCAAGTCCAGGTTTTTATAGTTTGTGCGTTTGCTACCCAGTAATAAAACTGAAAGTTAGGTAGAGCCATGCCACCTTCTGCCTTAGGTCTATGTAGGGTCGCTCTTTGGATATGTGGAGGTTTTGAACTTCAAATTAATGAGGTTATTGTTAAATTGAATTGCTTAAAAATGATTTACTGATGCATATTGGAATGTTCTGAAACAGAAAGAGAGGCTTAGGAAGGATATTCATCTTAACAACGTTAATTCTAATTCCAGCTAGAGTGAGATGAAGGGTTGACCATCTATGCAAGTCTTGTTTAATTGTTTCCATACAGACAGCGACATTTTGTTGATAAAGAGCTTTATGTTTACTTGTGATGTTGACCCCTCAGTATTTAAACTGATCTGCGATGATAAAAGGGAAGGTGTCCAGTCTGATATTGTGTGCTTGAGAATTCACTGGAATGAGCAGTCAAATGAATTCTGAGACCAGAGAAAGTGCTGTTAGGACTGCCGGCTCAGTATTTTGTGGTCTGATATCTACAGCAGCATATCATCTGCATAGAGAGATTTTCTGTTCAAGTCCCTCTCTGATAATCCCCTTTATTATCTCATAAGCATTTCGACAGTGAACTGCCAGTGGCTTAATGGTGATTGCAAACAGAAATGGTGACAAGGGACATCCCTGTCTGGTACCACGTTCTAGTTTAAAGTATTCTGAATTAATGTTGTTAATACAAACTGAAGCT
Organism: Erpetoichthys calabaricus; assembly: GCF_900747795.2. Lineage (NCBI taxonomy): Eukaryota > Metazoa > Chordata > Cladistia > Polypteriformes > Polypteridae > Erpetoichthys > Erpetoichthys calabaricus. Next base: position 163,414,631 of record NC_041405.2, read on the forward strand.
TCTGGATTGGTATACAGTAGTTTGATCCATGCACAAATGTTCAGGCCAAACCCAAATTTCTCTAATGTAGTGAAAAGGTAGTTCCATTCAATCATATCAAATGCTTTTTCTGCATCCAATGATAATAATAACAACTCCAGGGTGTTTGACTTTGCTGGTGACTATATTACATTAAACAGGCATCAGAGATTGGAAGGTAAGTGTCGGCCTTTAATAAATCCAGTTTGGTCTTGTGATATTACAGAAGGCAGCACTTTCTCCATCCTTCTAGCTAGGACTTTGGAGAGTATCTTAACATCATTATTCAGAAGTGAAATTGGCATGTATGATGCACATTGTGACAAGTCCTTATTTTGTTTAGGAAAGACGGTGATTAATGCTTGGCGAAAAGTTTGAGGTAGAATTTGATTGTCTCTAGCTTCTGTGAATGTTACTAATAAGAGGGGAGCTCGCTGAGTGGAGAACTTCTTATCAAATTCATCAGGGTAGCCATCAGGGCCTGCTGCTTTCCCACTCTGCAATGAGTTTGTAACATCTAGTAATTCTGATAGCGCCAGAGGTTTGTCCAATTCCGTCTAGTTGTGGTATCTGTAATGCGTCCAGAAATGCGTTAGGTTGTGTCGTGTCTTCTTTAAACTCAGTAGAATAGAAGGACTTGTAGTCTCTAAATCTGGGCTTTATATCTTTATGCTCACTGATTTTGTGTTGGTAATTACTGGGATTGCATTAGGAACTTCCTGCTTGTGGATTTGTTGAGCTAAGATCTTATTAGCCACATGTCAGACTGGCACACTTTGACTTTCGACATTTGCGTATTACCGGCTCATCAGAGTGCCAGGCACTGCTGTTTTCTCCACGTTTTTCTGCTTTATTTGATGATCTCCTGTTGCACGGTGCTGTGTACTGAGTGATGTGTGCTGCAGGCATGCGTTTCATCGACATGTCCTCCCGTGGTGTGTGAACGGCAGTGTTCTATTCCGCAGGACGGTCCGTCTGCCCTCGTCTTTGTTGCTTAGGAATATTTACTGTGGGCTTTAATCACATAGCGGCCCCGTGAAAATCCCTGTAATTAGCAAAGAAAGGTCACATTTGAGAACTTTAGAACAATCTGGGCGAGAAGAAGCCATTCAGGACAGCAAAGCTCAGCAGTCCTGTCCACTTCATTCTTCTAAAATGACGTCAAGTTGATTTTTGAAGGCCAAATGACAGGAAATGTCCCCATTTTCACCATCAGGCCCTCACAGACACACACTTGCCAAGGCCACTTTGATCCTCACGATTATAAATCTGTCCAATCAAAGCTAAAGGCCTCACCAGTGTGTTATTAAGCTTGAGCGTCACCTCCTGTGACTTGTACTGCACACATCAAGGCGCTATATAACCTGATATTCTGTTAGCCTCCTTAATGGCTTCTGAACACTGTCTGGGAGTCGATAGTTTAAAGTCCACTATGACTCCTAAATCCCATCGTAAGGTGGACTCTCGATTTTCTGACCACCCATCTGGCCAAGCCTGTCTGCTCTCCAAGTCCCTCTCTGATGATTCAATGGATTAAAAATGATCTGCTAATCCACCTGTCTTGGTATCATCTGCAGACTTCACCACCTTGCAATTTATATTCCTATCTAAATTATTTATATTTATTAAAAATAGTAGCAACCTCAGCACTGCCCCCTGCTGGTCACCACTCTTAACTTCAGCCAATTCTGATGAGGTTCCTCACACCATCACCCTTCCTGTGTCTGAGCCAATTCTGCACCCATCTACAAACATCACCCTGAACTGCCACTTCTTTTAATTTGATGCCCACCCTCTCAGGTGGCACCTTATCAAATGCTTTCCAAAAGTCCTGATCAATGATCTCATCTGCTCCACTTTGATTGTATCCTTTTGTTGCCTCCTCATAGAATTCCAGCCTGTTAGTCAAACACGACCTCCCTCTTCTGACCCCACGCTGACTGTCCTATTATCTCCTGTCCTTGCCAGGTGTTGCTCAGTCTTATGCCCGTTAAGCTTACTGGACTGTAGTTGCTCTGATCTGCTCAGTCCCTCTTTTTATATAATGGGATGATATTTGCTATTTTCCAGTCCTTCAGAATCTCCCCAGTGTGCAGTGACTTCCTAAATTGTGTGTCAAGGGTTTATATCTGTACTCTCTGGCCTCCTTAAGAACTCGAGGGTCAAGGTTCTCTGCTCTTGGTGATTTGTGTGATTTCAGTCTGTTTAATCTCAGCTGCTCTTCTCTCTCTACGATTTCCAAATCCCTCAGCACCTCCTTAGTAGTCCCTGTTACCGCTGGAGGTTATCCACTTGCTCACATGAAGACCTCAGATAAATGTAAGTTTAGGACATCTGCTATTTCCCTGTCTGTATTTTGTAATTCCCCTTGACTATTCTCCTCCTCCTTGTCTCTTCTTCTACTGATCTTCAGGTCGTCTTTCTCCTTCTCTGCTCTATTCCTCTCCAACTGTCTTTTAGCCTCCCTGATCTCCTCCTTAATGGCTGCTCTCCTGTTCTCATACGCTCTACGATTCACTTTGGAGTTATTCCTCTTAACATTCCTTACTCGTCTGTTTTTTCCTTTGCAGCTTCTTTTTTTAATTTCCTATTAATTCCATATTTTACAGATGTCCCTGTCCTGCATTCCATTTCTAAACCTGTCCCACTGCTCCTTGACGGTCTCCATATGCTTATCCCAGTCCATCCTCCTTAGACTTTGCCACATCTCCTCAAAATTTGCCCCACCAAAGTTCAACTTAACAGTTTTAGTCTTTGTGTCTGCACTCTTCTATAATGATATTATGGTCACCTGACCCCAGCGGTCCAATCACCTCTTCACCCCCAATTCTATCCTCATTATTCTAAAATACTAAATCCAGACAGGTGTCAGTCCCTCTGAATGATTGAGTGGCACAAGCTCTGCTCATGGAGAGATGATGTCAGGGGTTCCCTTACCTTAAATGTATAAACACGTTTATCTTGAACACCACAACTCTTCAAACGGTAAGTTGGGTGGTTTGGCGTCCACCTTTCCATCCACTCCTGCCTCGGTGCAGTCGGATTATGAACTGCTGTGGCATGTGGTGCCAGGCTGAGCTGTTTTTTACTTTTTTGATTTGGTTTTACTTGATGATCAGCCCTGGCACAGTGCTCTGTATCTGTGCCAGTGCCCATCTTTGACCGACGGCGCCCGCCTTTCTCTTGTCGCCAGGTGTAGCTGCTGCATTGATGTTCTTCATGATGATGTTTGTGTTGCTTGGGCACTCTCTGGCATATTTGCTGCCAGCTTTATTTACACTGCAATCTCGCATTGGCCCCCCAGGAATATACAACAGCCCACCCCCAGTAAATTAGAAGGTCCGCTTGATCCAATATGAAGCTTTGGAGATCTTTTCTACTTTAAATGCCTGTGCCTGATGTCTTACTGACTGACATACATGATGCCCATAATATCAGCACAGATGTGTGGGCCTGTATAGGGTAGTGAGGTGGGTTTTGGCACCCTGGGGCCCATGGGGGTCCTAATCCAGCACTTGCTCCCATCTCCCTGTCTCAGACAAGGACCTGGACCCTCCAACTCTGGCCGGCTGTGACTTTACACGTCCTCCTGAATGTCCTCACATCAGCCATGTCTCGACTTACAGGTGTGCCAGTTCAAGGCTTCCTGAGCCCTGACAAAGCCCTGACAGTGCCAAGTGTGGCTTCATTGACTGGCACCCAAGACCACACATTCTCTGTGTCTCTGGCCGCCTAACGGACCCACACTGGCTGGCTCAAAGGGGCCCTTTAAGTGACACCCGCTGCCCAGGTCACCTCACCACTCTCCCCTGCCTCACTTGGCCCCTCTGTCAACTTGGGTGGCGGTCCCTGCTGTGTGATCTGCCCCCTCGTCTTTGGTGGTGGGTCATTGTGTAGATTGTTCAAGAGCCTCTCAGTCCCTCGTCAGCTCTCCTGTCGCTTCCAGGGCGTTATTGATGTCAGGGTCTGCCCCCCACAGTGAGTTGTGACGTCTCTGTCACTTAACTGCGGTGGGCTGGCGCCCTGTGCTGGCTGGGATTGGCTCCAGCAGACCCCCGTGACCCCGTGTTAGGATATAGCAGGTCGGACACTGACTGACTGACTGACTGACTGTCACTGTGAGTCGCTCCTTTTCATTTGAAGGTTGTGTGGCATTTGCTAATGAGGCTGACATGAGGGACTCCATGACCACCACTAGGACCATCTCCACTGACCATCATGAATCTTTACATCTTGAACAAAAGCTTCACTTTACTTTCTCCTTCTCTTTTCTCAGTAGCTTCCCCTTGTAGGTTGCACTGCTTTGCTTTTGTATGCTGTAATGAGATGTGACGGACCATAAAGGCGCTATATAAAAAAACGGGTTGGCTTTTCAATGCATTACAGAAATTTGTGGCACGAGACCAGTATATCAGAACAAGATTGTGGGTGGAAGTGAAGCGGAACTAGGCAGCTGGCCGTGGCAGATCAGCATGGCACACGGCGTAAATAATATGACACGCTTCAATCATTTATGTGGAGGCACCATCATCACCAAGAACTGGGTCATCTCGGCGGCTCACTGCCTTCCCAAGTCAGACAGGTAGGTCCCAGTCCTGCCTCGGAGGGTGGGCACCGGGGAGAACTGCAGGGGCGGGCAGAGGGTCCAGCAGGCCCCGTAGTTGTAGTGCCGGACACGGACACAGTTCTCCCCGTGGTCAGTTTTGTTTTTTTCTGTAGCCCTAGGCAACTCATAATGATCCGCACGGGCGGAATTCGATATAATCAGCCGGAGCCGGACAGCCAGAAGGTGTTCGTCGTGGAGAAGCTTCTGAGAAATTACGAGCCTGTGGAGTTGCTGAACGACATCGTCTTGTTAAAAGTGGACCCTCCTTTGAAGTTCAACGACTACGTGCGGCCGGCCTGCCTGCCGATAGGCGACATTTCGGGGGTCAACTATTTGAAGTGCTTCGTCACCGGCTGGGGAAACATCAATGTGACCGGTAAGCGATCCTTAAAGACTGGCTGTCACTATGTCACCTGCGCTGGGCCACTTGTCCTCCCGTCCATCATTTCACTTTATGCCCGTTTCTTGCCAAAGGTTACATGACCCCCCGGGTCCATCAGCCACTTTATTTTTGTGTAGCGCCCGTCACCGAGCCCTGAGACAACTTCTGGGGTAAAACGCGAGCACAGATGTGACAAGTGACTAAATGCAGAATTAGTTCACCCAGAACCCAACAGACAAAGTAATTAACTTCCATGACATCGGTGGAGAGGACAACAAAAACAATCAGTCAGCAGCATTGGTGGGGGTCCATGACAAATTGTGAGTGGGAGAATCAGACACAGTCGCACTCCTGGCGACCCACACATTCAGTAGGCAACACTTCTGAGTCGGGGGAAATGACGAGCCCCCCGATTAGGTGGGGAAATGCCACCAAACCGGCTAAATGACGGCACGCGTGTATCGCAGTTCACATCACGAGCCGTGACGAGTGTGACGTGTTAAGAGGACCAATGCTGCGTATTCGGGTCGGCTGTCGTTCCTCGCAGTCGGTCGCCTGTTGTCCGTAAGTAAAGTAAAACGCCAAAGCCCAGCGGCCTGCTCATCACCTAAGGGGGCTTGCTTGGTCAGACCCGACAATGGGGACGAGCCTTTAGGGGCCGATGACTGGCTTACGTGCCGATGTGGACTTTCAAGCCATCTTGTCTGCGTGTTGACCCCCTGACCCCGACATCGAGCTCTACCTGTTTTAATGACGGTTGGCTTCGGCTCCATCACACCCTCTGCGATAGCCGCAAACGACTGACACGGCGCTACATTCAGTTTCCGTATGGTGTGGCCGTGCAGACCATCATTAAAAGGCCGCCTTGTCAGGGTCTCCAAAGGGACCAATCGGCTGCACACTAATTACAATATGGGCACCAAGCGAGGAGGACGCTGCTTTTGTTAATGGCAGTGACACTCGGTTAACCCACAAAGCCATCTGTGATGCCAGGAGGAGACTAAGTGACGTCGTGCCTCGGTGGCCTGGGCCAACCCGTGACCCAGAGTAGCTTTGTCAGACGTGATGTCTGCTGGCTTGTTGGCGAGATCTTAGCTAAGCGGGTGAGAGACAAATGGACTCCACTTCCTTTTGCTCCTTCTCGATTTCAGGCCTGGTGTGGCTGGTGTGACACGCCAGTCCTGAGACGACGCTGACAGATGTGCTCTGGTTTTTCTTTGCAGTACCACAACCACCTAAAATCTTAAAGGAGCTGCCCTTGCCCATTGTGCCCTTGAAGCAGTGCACTGCCAAGGACTGGCTGCCACCGCCAATTAACAGAGTGACTCAGTTCTGCGCTGGATATGCAAAGGGGGGGCAGGATGCTTGTCAGGTACGTTTGCTTCTCCTGCTTCCTTGGCAGTGAGGACTTTGCCACCGATGCGCGCCCATCGGCATTTGGTGCCAATGCCACCTCAGAATGAGGATGACCTCCCCCTTCTTTCCAGTTTATGTTCCCCACCAGGTGAGTCCACATAAGCTCACCTGTGTTCCCCATCTGGAGTCCTTGAGCAGCAGAGACCCTCTGTGCTCCAGCTATGGGGGACCACCCGTGCCTGACTGTGCACAGGCTTATCAAGTGCTAGCTGGGGGATCACAACAAGTGTGCCAGGGGGTCTGAAGTGTCCCCCTTGTGTTCTTGTCCTTCTGCCAGTTTACCAGACCATTGGGTTTTGGTTCCTTTGTCCCTTTGGTTTGTTTCTGAGCTCCTTTTGTTCTTGTTTGACATCTCAGAGTGCTTCTCGTTTTGAAGAACACAAGCTTTATTTTGGCAGGGAGATAGCGGTGGTCCATTCGTGTGCTACAATGAAAAAAATAAAAGGTTCATCCACATTGGAGTGGTCAGTTATGGATATAGTTGTGCACAGCCTAAAAGACCTGGGATTTACACCAATGTGACTGGATTTCTGCCCTGGATTTTGGACACATTTAAAGTGACTAACAGATACCCGACGTTTGAGCCAGCATCTTCACAAGTAAGCACCCCAGCTACCACCACCACCACCACTACGGCCGCACCAACCACCACCACCACCACCACTACGGCCGCACCAACCACCACCACCACCACTACGGCCACACCAACCAAGACCACCACCACCACTACGGCCGCACCAACTGCGCCACCCACCACACCCACAACTGCAAAACCAGTTGCACCCACAACTGCAAAACCAGTTGCACCCACAACTGCACCACCTACCGCACCTCCACCTGCAAGACCAGTCACACCCCCACCTGCAAGACCAGTCACACCCCCACCTGCAAGACCAGTCACACCCCCACCTCCAAAACCAGTCACACGCCCACCTCCAAAACCAGTCGCACGCCCACCTGCAAAACCCAAAACAACCACCAAGAGACCATCAGACCAGAACAAGTCCATGGTACCCCCTGTAGAGGGCAACACGAGCACATCAGAAGACCCCAACCAAGAAATATTGAAGCAGCCCGAGAACAGCTTTGGCATTCAGTCGACGTGGCACCTGTTCTGCTTCATTTCACACATTTTGATCCTTTTGACTTTTGTTTTCTGAGGCACATCATGTAGTAAGAATGTACCAGCTGAGCAGCCCGTGGTGCCAACCAGATCAGCATGCCCAGCTCATGCACACATAGGGAGACGTAGCCCAAGATGAAGAATGTGGCACCAGGAGGGCACGGGCTGTGGAAGTAGTGACACCCACATCTTGCCTGCGCCTCTGCCCATCTCTAACTTCTTCCATTCTTTCAAGTTCTGTTTTAGTTTAGCGTGACGTTGCGGTTAAGGACCACCCATAAATGACGTCAGGGATGTCTGAATCGTCCGCTGCCACTTGTGCTGCAGCTTTCTCTGCCTTTTGACATTCCACGCAGACCACCATGGGTGCCACTGGTTTGACCCTGTACAAGTCCCCTTCCTCGAAGCCCTCAGATTAGGTTTGCCAACCAACATCAAACTTGGGCCCATTTTTAGGGAGCGTACGCACGATGCAGCATAGAGGACTTCACTCGGACCACTCATCATTTTTGGACTTACATGGAACGTCAAGGTGGGCTTGAGACTCTTGTTCACAGTTTTCCGGTCTTCCCTCTCGTGCACAGTCAACGTCAATATGGCGCAGCAGAGCTCTGCCGTGTCGTGCTCAGTGCCGTTGTTTTGGGATCATTTGGAGGTTTCTCATTGGTGGTCTTCCTAGTCTACGTCAATATACGTAAGTAGAAATGGGCCTCGGCCGATGCCAAGCAGAGTAAGTATAATCGGAGTATTCGGACCTGCCTGTGAGAATCGTACAGATGATGAGAGCATCGATTGGCAGTTGTTGGTAAGTTCATAGATCGGTTCCCAACTAAAACTCCTCACAGTCTGTCCAGAATTTACAGATGGCTGGCAAACCCTTGCATTGTGTTCTGGATTGCCGCAGGTAAATCGTATCGCGTTGTCACCCCCAGTGACTCTGAATCTGTTCAAGCAGAAGCCACCAACTCCAAGGTGACGCCATGCATTTCCTCAGGGCTCCTCAGGGACCACATGGCCTTCTCGTCCTCACACTCGTCACTTCCTTTTGACTTTAAGTCCCTTTGACATCAGGAACGTCTCGGGGGTCTCGACTCCGCTCTGCCGTGCTTGATGTGCGTATGAAAGTCACGCCACTCGGAGTGTGTCACACACAGTCACCCAGGAGCTCCAACGCGAGGTAAGAGGGACGTCACTGGACAGCAGAACCAAGGCCCAGGTTTGTGGACCCCTTGAAGGGTAAGTATGCTTGTGGTCTCCACCTTGCAGGCAGCAGGCCCAAGGCTAACGCCAAGACCTTAAGGTTTGAGGAGGGGGAGTGGATGGACAGATGTGTTTAAATTATGAAGATGGCAGCTCTTACTGTAAAATCAGCGTGGGGATTCAGAGTCAGACGGCCATTGAGGGTAAATTTCACAGAAACCTCAGCAAGTAGATATTCACACGTGTGTGATTACGTGGAAGTCGAAGGAGCTGCGCATGCCATCTCGCTTATTTCTCATCATGTCAGGTGACTCGTGTTCAGCTTGTCCTGTCAGAAGTTTCCTCTCCTGCTCCTCTACATGTGAAGCTCAGCCTCAGAATTGTCCCAGGATGCATCTCACCGATCACCTCACCCATGTAATGAATCTGTGCATTTTATTGAATTCCTCGACTTTTCCGAATTCTTTTATTATTTCTATTGCTGTGCTGTAGCTTTGGTAAGGTCCCCGGCGTTTTACGTGGATTCTTGTCTGGTCACAACAGCTTTGTTTTTTATCTCAGTGCTGGTCATGTGCTGCAGAGGTCACATGACTCATCATGTCATAATGTCCTGCCTATAGAAGATGGTGGCACTGGGAGTTTAAATTCACGACCAAAGTGAATCCCCTCTCTGGGGGTCGGCGTCGGGACCTTTCCGCTAAGGTATTGTGACTGAGGTTTTGGTTTTGTGTCTCGGGTTTTGACCTTCGTCCCATTCTGTATCTTTAGGTCTTCTGGTCCTTGTGTGCCCTCTACCTCCTGGCCATGCCCTCTCTCTCTCTCCCAAGCCTACTGGGCATCTACCCGTTTGCAGGTCGTTTATAACTAATGCTTGGCTATGAAATGAGCAGCTTAGTGGGCCGTCAGTCGTCGTGCCGTTCTCACCGACTTCGAGGAAATCGCTCGTCTGACTAAACAAATGTAGACGGAAGTAAGTAGAGCAGAAGGGTCAGGTGCTGCTGAGCGTGGCGGGCACCTCTTAGAAGGGGGGCTCTGGACGTGCAGCCCCTGGACTGTCTTAGTGAACCCCATATGGGGCTGGCGCTACGCTTACCGAAGGTAGGATTTAATAATAATAATAATAATACCTTTTATTTAATAGGCACCTTTCTTAACACTTGAGGTCCCCGTACAGTGAAGTTAAACAACATTAATAAAATCAAATCAAAGAGGACGATAAAATCAAATAAGGTACAGAAGTCGTCAGATAACAGGCGGTAACCGTGATAAATTCACGAGTGGGGCGCCAGTCTGACGAGGTGAGTTACTGAGTCGACTTGGCGGATATGAGAGGGAAGAGACTTCCAGACTTGAGGGGCGCCCTGACAGAATGCTCGAGCACCCGTAGATAGCCCGGTGCAGAAAGTCGATCTGCAGATGAGGAGGTCAGGGAGGTCGTGGAGAGCGGGACTCTCTGCTGTGTTCGCTAGTAAACGGGGAGGAGGCCAGTGAAGCTTCAGCGGGTTTAGAGCAGCAGCAGCAGAATTCTGAACACGTGCTAAGCGATGGATACGTTTCTGTGGGACGCCAGATAGAATAGCGTGACTCGGGATACTTCAGTACCATGTCGAGTAAGAACTGGATGACATCTAGAAATGTTTCAGGGACAGAAGAAGGCCATCTGAGAAACATTACTTAGAGGGGACGAAAAATGAGGGCACTGACCGGAATGACGTCCAGGCTCTTCACCTGGGAAGAGATGTTTGTGTTAATATTGTTCATTAAAATGGAAGGACGGTTAACGTTAGCGAGTGTGGATGTGGAACCAACGAGGAGCCCTTCAATTGTAGAGAGTCACCCATGACTTTATGTATCTGGAGATGTGACATAAGAGTATCTGGGGGGAAACAGAAGTGGATTTAGTGGAGAGATCAAGCGGTGTGTCACCAGCAGAACAATGACATGTGATAGCGTGGTAATTATATAATAACTGGTGTTAGGGAAGAATAATAAAGGAAAAAATACACACAAAATAAATGTAATGTGCACTTCCATAAAACAGATACAGTATCTCAGCAAAGTGAGTAGACCCCTCGGATTTTTTCATGGGACAACACTGAAGATATGACACTTTGACCCAATGTCCAGTAGTCCGTGTACAGCTGGCATCACAGTGTGAATAACTCAACGCACAGCCATTAAAGTCTAAACCGCTGGCAACAAAAATGAGTACAGCCCTAAGTGACAAATGTCCAAACTGTGCCCAATTAGCCCTTTTCTCTCCCCGGTGTCATGTGACTCGTTCGTGTTACACGGTCCCAGGCGTGTTACATTTGCTGTTCTCGCTCTCACACTGGTCACTGGAAGTTATTTTTATTATTATTTTTATTATTATTATTATTAAGTTCAACATGGCACATCAGGGCAAAGCACTCTGAGGATCTGAAAACAAGAATTGTTGCTCTACATAAAGATGGCCTCCGCTATAAGAAGATTGGCAACACCCTGAAACTGAGCTGCAGCACGGTGGCCAAGACCTTACAGTGACAGGTTTAATGGGCCTCGCCATGTCAATCAAAGAAGTTGAGTGCCCGTGCTCAGTGTGATATCCAGAGGTGGTCTTTTGAAAACAGACGTATGAGTGCTGCCAGCATTGCTGCAGGGGTCAGCCTGTCAGTGCTCAGACCACACGCCCGCCACACACTTCACATCAAATTGGTCTGCATGGCTGCCGTCCCAGAAGGAAACCTCTTCTAAAGATGATGCACAGTTTGCTGAAGACAAGCAGACTAAGGACATGGATTACTGGAACATGTGCTGTGGTCTGAGGAGACCAAGATCAACTTATGTGGTTCAGATGGTGTCAAGTGTGTGTGGTGACCACCAGGTGAGGAGGACATTAGGGTTACTTCTTTGTGTTGTTTGTGAACATCCATCCATCCATTTTCCAACCTGCTAAATCCGAACACAGGGTCGCGGGGGTCTGCTGGAACCAATCCCAGCCAACACAGGGCACAAGGCAGGAACCAATCCCGGGCAGGGCGCACACACACACACACGGGCCAATTTAGAATCGCCAATCCACCTGACCTGCTTTTCTTTGGACTGTGGGAGGACACGGGGAGAACATGCTGACTCCATGCAGGAAGGACCCGGGAAGCGAACCCAGACGGGTCTCCTAACGGCGAGGCAGCAGCGCTAGCCACTGCGCCACCGTGCCACCCCTCTTGTTTGTGTTTTCATTGTAATTCGATTTTTTATTTCTGATTTGCACTTCATGGTGTTACGCTGTGGACCCTGAGCTTCGTAATGTCCTCTTATCTGTATACTTGTCTATGGCTGAGATGACAATAAAGTTCGCTTTGACTTTGAAACTGTGCCACCACATCGGCATTCTCGACATTTGTCACACAATTCACTGACGCGGTGGCCCCGAGTGTTTAATGCGACAGCCGCCAGCGCACTGAAACAACAAGAACCGTAAAGTCGGACCCCTCAAGCTGGCCGCATGGGCACAACGCACAGTGGGCTGAACGGGCAAACAGTCGCCGGGATCAAAGCGCCATCACGAGGGGCACGCAAGCCGAGGGGCAGAGATCCACAAGTACCGACGGCGTATTCGGGGCTGCCAGAAGGCCGACGTGAAGGAGCGCAGACCCGGTGATGATGATGAGGCGCTGGGCTCTGACCAGAGGGCACAGAATCCCCTAAAGTCCGTGCTGTGATTTTCCTTAAAGAGCCAGCTGTTTCCTGTCGACGTGAACGAGGAGCCCTTTATGACGTCACGTCCTGTTCATGTGGGGCTCCGACTGCCGCAGCAGATGGGATTCCTGATTTGACGCAGATAATCCAAGCAATGCCAGCCAGCGCTTTCAAGTCGGTGTACACCGCGACCTCCAAGTGTCTTTTCCGCTACAATGGCTCACCGTTTTGAATTTTTGAAACTAATTTAAGATGTGAGGCCAGCGGCACGTCACACTTCGGCGGACTGCAGCACTCAAATTCATTTCAGACCCCCGAAAGCCGCTCATGTGAAATGCCCAGCACTTCCATGACTTCTGCTAACACGGCCATGCCAATCAGAGCACAACACCGGCCGCCTCCCGGCTGGCACGCTCCACTGACTAAACGCTCGTACCTGCAGACGCTTCACCACAAGGGGGGTCCACAGCTGAGTGCCCCTCTGTCAGCTTGCAGCCCGTCTAGTTTTCGAGACACGACTGATCGTCATGTGACTCTACGGCCACCAATTCCAGCGCGGCCAGCCTGTAAATTGGCGCACGCGCGGTGCCGAATGCCGGGCTGCCTTCTCCTTTCGTGCCCGCGTGTGGCGCGTTCCAGCACTGTTTGCACGTGCGCAGCGCGCGCCGCCGCCAGGTCGACTTTCTGCCCTTTGCTTTACTTTCATTTTTCTGTAAAAAGTTGATTTGAGTGTTCAGGGGAAGTCGTTTGTAAAGTCGTGAAACGCGCCCGATCATTTCATGGTATTTAGCTGGCGGCCTCCGCTCGCTGTGAGTCAAAGACGAGACTTTAAAGCTCCGACTTCATCTCCTCACCCGTGAAGCTCCGGCTGTTCTCGACTGCCCGTCTGATGTCCACTTCCTTAGCGCACAAAACGCAACGCGAGCTTCGCGATCGCCTAAGAAATGGCGAGCCTTATAAAACGGACGAATAATCACGGAAGTGTCAGCCCGAAACGCCGGCCAGCTGGGGTCCATCTTGGGCACAATGAGAATTGGGCTGGGGGGGGGCTCACACATTTCACGTCAAAGCCCACCACTCACTGGTTTGCACTCCAAGCTTTTCGTTTCATTTTTCAGATAAGAGAGTAAGACAGGTGTACCGAGGCCACGCCCCCCAGCCCCTCTATGCAAATCAGTGAAGGGCAGGTGGGCTCAACATGCAGCAGCGTGGACCACCCTAAGGTGTCAAAGGCATTTAAAAAGATTTGCGGTCTCTTGTGCCCGAGGGTCTCTTCACCGGGGGTCCTTCTCTCCTCCTGCCCATTTTGAAGGCGACTCTCAGCGTTCCTCCTGCGCCGTTTCTCCTGCCATTCCCATTTCTTCTTCTGATGGCATCTCCCTAACTGACCAATCAGACTGCTCTATGGGAGACGGAGACACACACACACAGACCTGAGGACAATGTGAGGACACACGCAAGTGCAGACAGCTTACAGAGGAAGGGCCGACAAGAAGACGTCAAAGTCAAGCAAACACTGGCGGCTCGTCACTTGGGGGTCCCTCAGGGTCTGTCCAGGGACCCTCTTACTTGTACTCATTTATATTAAGGACGGTGACACCCATGTTGGGGGGGGGGGGGGGGTGCAGCTGGAAAATGGCAGTAGAACAAGAAGGAAGAACAACGAGTGCCAAAGCCTGAAATATGAACATCTGAGCGATGGGTGGGAGATCAGTGGTGCACTCGAGAGGGGATCAGAGTCAAGTTAAAGCAAGTCCTGCCCACCAAGGTGCCCCCAATGGAGAATAAACCAGGCTGCCCGAGACTGAACCTCAGAGTCAAGTGGGAGATGAGCGGCACGGAGACGTGTGGCTGGATGACACCAACTGGGATGATGACATTCAGATGCCGCCTTTAGCAACATCCCGGGTGGACAGAAGCCAGGCACCCCGTGGCAAGCCGCAAGGTGGTGGCACCGTCATTTTTACTGCAGTTTAAAGTCCCTCTAGTGCCACCACTATGGGGGTCCTGACCAGTCACCATCACTCCATCAGTGGTTGTGGGGGATTCTAACCAGGCCAGCCTGAAGACCGTCCTTCTACATTCCTACACCGGGGTCTTGGCCTACACCAATGCATTTAAAGAAGCCCCCCTGCCCACAACTCGGACCATCTTGGTGTTGTTCTGCTAATTCAGAAGACCCAGGCAAGGGCACTAGAGAAGCCTCCTCGCCCTCCAGGACTGATTTGGGGGCACAGACTGGTACGGCTACAACTGCTGACCAACACATTGACGAGGTGGAGTGGGACGAGTCTGAACTGGACATCTGAACTGGGGGACGGCAGCATGTTCAGGGCATTGCCTCCCCCTGGGTTATGGTGCCACCATGGATTCCCACAGAGCATTTGGGGACTTGTAGTCCCTGTTGGGTTCTACGGGTGCTGCCAGGGGGCACAGTAAAGACAAGCGAGCCTTACCCAGAAGTGGTCTCGGACCACACCATTGAGATGCCAGGGTACTTGTGGGTTTTATGTAAAAGGAGCCGAGGACAAAGCTTACTGCAGGCGCGGAGAAGAAGGTGAAAGAGGAAGATGATGACAGAGTTACAGGGTGGCCGTCTGCTGTCACCGTCACTGTGCTATCACTCACTCCAATAAAAGGCCTTGGCTTTGTGTCTAAGCCTGCGTGCGTCACGTGTGTGGGGTGGGCTGCAGCGCCCCCTGGTGAGCACAATATAGAAGTACACTGAGGGCGCTACCATCACAGAGCCCCCAGAACCCCTGGCTGACCACCGAGGTCAGAGTACATAAGATCACCTTTAATTCTGGTGACAGGATGGCCCTTAGATCAGTTAGTGCCACCCTGAACCGGGCCATCGGGGTAGTAAAGTGTGTCACTTTCAAGACCCCAAAGACATCAGTGGCCTGTGGCAGGGAATTCATCAAACTATGACAGACCCTACGCCGCCTCCTCAACAAACTCCACAGCTGCTCTTTCTGAAGGTCTGCCACGTCTAATGCCACACCTGCCAATGCCACACCTGCTAAGAATTTCAGTCCTCATCAGGATGACCGGGCAGCTCATTTCAATCCAGCTGAGGTTAGGAGGACAAAAGGCTGCAGGGACAAATGACAAAGCGGGTCATGTGCTCAGGCAATGTGCCGACCACTCAGCACATGCGCTTCTCTAAACCAGGCTGTACTTCCAGCGTGTTTCAAAGTCCCCCGTGTCACACCAGCACCAATGAAGTCAACTGTCACTTACCTCAATGACTATTGCCACAGAGCAGTCACCCCCATCATGACAAAGTGCTTGAAGATGCTGGTCACGGCCACACGATACCCAGACTCCTCCATACTGGTTCCTACCCAGTTTGCCCCTCCAATGACAACACCATAGCCACTTCCCGTTTTGAGTAGTGAGGACGGAGCGTTCTTGAACGTAAAGTTGGCTTTTATTATTAGACTGCAGCTCTGCGTGTGGCACAATCCCCACCACTTGGACTGGGAATCCCCCAGTGCAAGAGAATAGCAGCCTTCCTGAAGGACAGACAGACCCCCGTCAGTGAGAGGTGGAGGCAATACGTGACACACCATGCGAGTCTTGGTGTCCCCAGTCTCCTCTTCACCCTGAAGACCCCCAGAGTTGAGTTGCGCACAGCGTGAACCCCTCATTGAGCTCGCAGCCTCATCACAGCTGATGGTTAAATGAGTAACTGGACCCCAAATGTCGATAAAACAAAGGACTTCAGGAAGGGGCGTGTCACCTACTGTCCCCTCTCTATTAATGACACCTCTGCTGATCAGTCGGTGGCACAGGAAGTGGAGACAACACAAGGCCTCTGCGGGACCCCAGGACATGTCCTCCTGAGTCACCTTCAGTGGCGGATCACAAGACCTTGACCTCTACAGGGGCAAACTAAAGAGGGTGCCACCACCAACATTATGGGAGCCCCCTGCAATGGGCTGTTTGCCCTTCTGCCCTCTGGCAAGTGGCACCAACGTAGGTGCTGTGGAATTTGCAGATTTCACGCAAGTTCTGACTAAAATGATGAAGGGTCTGCCAGTCCAGCGATTCTCTGGCGTTCTCTTTATTTTTGTTGACACTTCTTGCACTCACTCAGGCCAGGGGACACGATTTTGTCATGCTGTGTGTGGCTATGAATGACAAAGTTAACCCTGACCTTTTCCTCCAAATATTTATGGGGGTTTACAGGACAATGGAGCCCCCCTTGATCGGCTTGCCAGATGGTGGTGGGCAAAGTCACCACTTCCAGCTCAGAGGACCCCAAAGTTGCCCATTCAGGAACGTGGCAAACGCTTCAAGTGGTGAAGGCTCCTTTGTCACAGCGTGGATTTGCACCCAAACCTCTTTGTGTTTCTTTAGGGCTCGATGCTTGAAATGAAACAAGAAAAGGAAACTTAAAAATAAAAATGAAAAAGAAAAAAGAACAAAATTTAACGGCAAAGAAACGCAAATCGCCAGCTGTGGCCGCCGCTGCTCACTCGTCAAGGCCGAGTCACTTTAAAACGGGTTTGGTGACTCCTGGCAGACGTTCACGAATCTCAGCCCCTGAACATCCTGCCATCGCGAGACGAGCCTCCGAAAACGAACTGAAGTGGCTGTGAGTAGCGGCGTGGCGTTCGTTCAGAGCGAGTGGAGGACAAGATGGTGGGATCGGCGGGTAATCCGCATTTCTACAGACGGGCCGATGAGTCAAAGCGAGGGCTCGAGGACATCAAGTGACATGACACACGGCCCACCAAGAGGGCTGGCAGCTCCAACACTGAGTGGGACAAAAGACAAAGTCGGCTGTGGCTAAAGTTTGGAACAAATACAAAAAAACAAAATGGGAAAGTCGGAAAAGGGACACTCAATGTGGGGGGGTAAACCGAGGGGGACGTCACGGCATCAGCAGTCAACATCTGGGGGCAAATGAGGTTTGAAACACAGAGAAGCCACGCATAAGCCACCATGGACACCTCAACAGCGGGCTAACGAGGAGCAGTCACGGGCTGTGGGTGACCGAGTGACAATGACAGTGACACTCCGTGATGAACACCAGACCTGTGCTGGCCCAAGACGAGAAGCTGGGACTTCTGGGTGGTGTCATTAAAACGAATGAACCCCAGAAAGTCGAAAGCCTGAAGAAAACGAGCAAATGGCCTCAGCTGACTGCATGTCAGGTGAAGGACTGAGGAGATGGCAGTGGTGACATTTAGGACACTTGTCTCATTCCACCAATCAGAAGCAGGTTTGGTGGAGACAAATTCAGCCATCTTGTCACAGAGCAGAGGCACCGGACAGGCACATGAAGTCAATGACGCGGTGGAAAGTGACAAAAAGGTCCACGAGGAGGTGCCATCCTGCAACGCTGACTCGCCCACTGCCACACGAGCCCCGACTGAGGAAGAGGAGCAAAGTCCACACCTCAAGCAATTCAAGCCGCCATAAGAGCCGAGGAGGAGCAGCAAAGTCCCGATTGTCGTTTTCTGACTTCAGGATTCCTTTTTTGTGCCATTCATTACGACATTTCATTTCATTGTCTCAGGATGTTCAGCTGATTTGTTTTTCTGTAACAAAGTTAAACGGCCGAGTGAACTTCTGCCGAGAGTTGAGGATTCCATCCTTCTATCCAGGAGTTGCACAACAGATGGCCCAGGACCACCCGGGTCTCTCACTGCACTCATCAATTAGTGGGCTGCAATAAATATAGAATAAGGCAATGCTCAAGGGGTCCGAGAAGAGCACAATGAGAGCACGCGAGGCTGTTGGCAGTGCCCTCCTGGACTCGGGCACCCGCTGATCACAACAACAAGAACACCACATGCGGACGAAAGGACCACCACACCAACCCCTCTGAAGTACTAGGAGTTCTTGTTTGATTGACTTTTTAAACTCCAATCCCGTCCCAGTTGAGATTCATGACGCTCAGGGTGGTCTTCAACCAGTGAGGTGTCAAACAACTGACAGTGCGCTTCATTTGGGCCGCTGAGATGAGAGGACAGGAGTTTACTGCGTCCATTCATTTCACATGCAATGGGCTGTCGTTTATTTTTAAAATGGCCGACCTCGTTTCCTGTCACACATGGACCTCATGATGAGCACCAGCCACGTTCTGGTAGTCCAGTTCAGCACTTTGTCAGTTCAGGTGACAACTGTGGTGACACATCTTCTGTGGTCACCTTGGTCTGTCACCTCCACTGGCCAGGCTCATGACATCCTCCTTGATGTATTTGTCAGTTTTTCCATGTGGTCCTAATCTCCATTTTTCGTTGGTTCAGATTCTTCTCAAGTAGTTTGTCTTTGTCCTCACGTCCTTCTCTTTATAAATGCAGCATTCTGAGTGGACATCATCCAGCATGACAAGCCACCACTTCTCCTAAACCGGTCTTCACTTTACTCCAACCGCTGTGGTCGAAAGGATTAGAGATGAGCCGTGCAGACCCCCTCTTCTGTCTGAATGAGGTCCAGACCCCTTTATCTTGCTATTTCTGCCTATGGGGGAGTCCCAAATTGTAATTCAGATATCGTGGTACGTTTCTAACTCTAGCTGTGCCTCAGAGGAGATCTTCCCTTGTGATGTCTGGGTGTCATTAGTGGGGATTCTGCAGTCACGTCCCTTGTAAACTCTTCCTCCTTGCCAGAGGCTCGTCGTTTGAGTGCAGCTCCCATCTTGTCTTCATCTCCCTTTGAGACTCTAATCATTTCTCGAGTGAGTTCAGTGATGCTCGTCTGCCAGGGGTGCGGCACAGGTTGGCACCAACAGTACGGGCAGTCAATGTGTCACACGGGTGTGGAGGCCGCTCTGGTGGCACATTTAGAACAGCCAGGGTTTCATCCGAAGTGTGACTTCTTGAAGGGGCAGGACAGAATGGCTGCCTCGCACATTCACAGCAGGAATGGGAACAACTGGCGTGACGCTCCTGCCATCGAGCGTCTCTCCCGCTTACTTCCCAAAAGCGGCTTTGTTAGCTTAGTGACCTCACTGTCATTTGCTACCAGGGCTCGGCGTAGCGTTGATCCCACTAGAGCTTCACTTTGGAGCTCATGAAGGGTCTCGGTTATCATGAGGATGTCAGGGTGGGCCTGTAGATGCCCAGAGCCACCAGCCCAGTTTCAGTTGTTTTGTTCCATATCTGACGTATTTCAGATTTCATTTCATGGTAATTTTATTATTTTTGCCTCCTCTCCAGTTGAGGCATTAAGTAGCCATTTGAAACTTCAGTTATCCGGGTGCTGTAAGAGTGTTTCTTTAGTTGGGACACCGGGGCTCCCAGCATCCTTTTTTCTATTTTTTGGGTGACTTTTGTGAATTCTTGCATGGCTCTGAAGCTGGTTCATTCGTGCAAATCGTTTCCCACATTCTGAACAGAAGTATGGTTTCTCTCCAGTGTGAATTCTTCTGTGGACCTTGAGTTGGCTACTGGTGGTGAATTGTTTCCCACACTCAGAACAGGAATACGGCTTCTCTCCGGTGTGAGTTCTTGCGTGACTCAGAAAGCCACTCCTGTTAGAGAACTGCTTGCCACATTCTGAACAGCAATATGGCTTCTCTCCAGTATGCACTCGTGTGTGGACCTGAAGGTTACTCCTGCTGGAGAATTGTTTCCCACATTCAATACACGAATATGGCTTTTCTCCAGTATGAATTCTTGCGTGATTCTTAAGACTGGATCTGGCGGTGTACCGCCGGCCACATTCAGAACAAGAATATGGCTTCTCCCCAGTATGAATTCTAATATGTATATTTAGACTGTTTATTTGTGAAAATCGCTTTCCGCATTCCAAACAGCAGTATGGTTTCTCTCCAGTATGAATTCTTGTGTGTTTATGTAGGCTGTTTGTTCGTGAAAATCGTTTCCCACATTCAGAACAACAGTAAGGCTTCTCTCCAGTATGGACTCTTGAGTGTTTATGTAGACTGCTTATTTGAGAAAATCGTTTGCTACACTCAAAACAGCAGTAAGGCTTCTCTCCAGTGTGATTTCTCATGTGACTTTGAAGACTGCTCGTTTGTGAAAATCTTTTCCCACATTCAGAACAACAATAAGGTTTCTCTCCAGTGTGAATTCTCCTATGGATGTGAAGACTGCTTCCGCTGGAGAATTGTTTCCCACATTCAGAACAGATGTATGGCTTTTCTCCAGTGTGAATTCTTGTGTGGGTCTGAAGACTGCCACCACTGGAAAAATGCTTCCCACATTCAGAGCAAGAATAAGGCCTTTCACCTGTGTGAAATCGTGTGTGGATCTGAAGACTGGCTCTGCTGGCATATCGCTTGCCACATTCAGCACAGCAGTATGGCTTCTCCCGAGTGTGAATTCTTAAATGTTTATGCAGACTGCTCGTTTGTGAAAATCGTTTGCCACATTCAGAACAGTGGTATGGTCTCTCCCCAGTGTGAACTCTTGCATGGGTCTGAAGTTGTCTCATTCGTGAAAATCGTTTTCCACACTCAGAACAACAATATGGCTTCTCACCAGTGTGAGTTTTCATGTGGCTGGTAAGACTGCTCTTGCCAGTGAAGGTTTTCCCACATTCAGAACAGCAAAATGGCTTCTCTCCAGTGTGGATTCTTAGGTGATAATGTAGACTACTCATTCGTGAAAATCGTTTGCCACATTGAGAGCAGCAGTATGGCCCCCGTCTTGCATCACACCAGTTATGTCTCGTTTTAGATTTTTGTTTCAAGGTTTTCTGCCATTCTTGACTGCCCTCTGAATCATCTTCTACATTTGTATCACACGCCTGTTGTTGAGTGTTGACCGCGTCCGCTTTTGTTAATTTCACAGGGGGCTGTAAACTGTGTGGCAATGATGTTGGTAACAAATTCTCTGAGCCAGGGGCCAGTTGGTTCACAACTTCATTTTTCTGTGTTCTGCGGTGCAGAGAAGTCAGAGGAGATGAAGATGAGGAGAGGGCGACACTTCCTTGTAGATCTGCAGAAACACAGAAAGGCACAATGTCATGTAAATATAACAAGTTCAAGTTCAGAAAGGAGGACTGACAAGAGCACAATGGTGAGCCAACATTTGATTTGTGAAATTTATAATCCAGTGGGATGAATGATAGCTGCTTTGGCTAACATCTCAAAAAGTACTTAGAAACGCGGTGATGCCTAAAAGTACAGTACTGTGCAAAAGTTTTAGGCAGGTGTGAAAAAGTGCTGTAAACAGAGAATGCTTTCAAAAATGGAAGTGTTAATTATTTATTTTCATCAATCATTAAAATGCAGTGAATGAACAAAAGAGAAATGTAAATCAAATCAATATTTGGTGTGACCACCTCTGCCTTCAAAACAGCATCAATTCTTCTAGGTCCACTTGCACACAGTTTTTGAAGGAACTCGGCTGGTAGTTTGTTCCAAACATCTTGGAGAACTAACCCCAGATCTTCTGTGGATGTCGGCTTCCTCACATCCTTCTGTCTCTTCATGTAATCCCAGACACACTCGATGACATTGAGATCAGGGCTCTGTGGGGGCCATACCATCACTTCCAGGACTTCTTGTTCTTCTCTACGCTGAAGATAGTTCTTAATGACTTTGGCTGTATGTTTGGGGTCGTTGTCCTGCTGCAGAATAAATTTGGGGCCAATCATACGCCTCCCTGATGGTACTGCATGATGAATAAGTATCTGCCTGTATTTCTCAGCATTGAGAACACCATTAATCCTGACCAAATCTCCAACTCCATTTGCAGAAATGCAACCCCAAACGTTCAAGGAATCTCCACCATGCTTCACTGTTGCCTGCAGACACTCATTATTGTACCGCTCTCCAGCCCTTCGACGAACAAACTGCCTTCTACTACAGCCAAATATTTCAAATTTTGACTCCTCAGTCCAGAGCACCTGCTGCCATTTTTCTGCACCCCAGTTCCTATGTTTTCGTGCATACTTGAGTCCCTTGGTCTTGTTTCCACGTCAGAGGTATGGCTTTTTGGCTGCAACTCTTCCATGAAGACCACTTCTGGCCAGACTTCTCCGGACAGTAGATGGGTGTACCTGGGTCCCACTGGTTTCTGCCAGTTCTGAGCTGATGGCACTGCTGGACATCTTCTGATTTCGAAGGGTAATAAGCTTGATGTGTCTTTCATCTGCTGCACTAAGTTTCCTTGGCTGACCACTGCGTCTACGATCCTCAACGTTGCACGTTTCTTTGTGCTTCTTCAAAAGAGCTTGAACAGCACATCTTGAAACCCCAGTCTGCTTTGAAATCTTTGTCTGGGAGAGACCTTGCTGATGCAGTAGAACTACCTTGTGTCTTGTTGCTGTGCTCAATCTGGCCATGACATGAAACTGTCTTCACAACCTCACCTTGGTAGCAGAGTTTGGCTGTTCCTCACCCAGTTTGAAGCTGTTTCTGTTTCAGTTAATGACTGTGTTTCAACCTACGTGTGACATTGATGATCATTAGCACCTGTTTGGTAGAATTGGTGGATCAGACACCTGACTAGAATCCTACAAAATCCCTGACTTTGTGCAAGTGGACCTCTAAGAATTGATGCTGGTTTGAAGGCAAAAGGTAGGAACACCAAATATTGATTTGATTTCGATTTCTCTTTTGTTCGCTCATCTTTGCGTTTTGTAAATTGATAACAATAAACAATCATTATTTAGATTTCTGAAAGCATTCTTGTTTACAGCATTTTTTTCACACCTGCCTAAAACAGTTCTGTATAAAGAGGGGGAAAGTGTTTTACGAGTGAGCAGCCCTCCTGTCCCCATTAGACGGACCTCGTCGTAACTCGTCGGTGTGCAGTTTCCACGTTCTCACTGATTGACAGCAAACAGATCACCAGTGTCTGCTTTTTAAAGAGCTCATCACTGCAGACCATCACGGGGGTCCGAGGAGCAGGGCAGTGAATGGGGGAGACGAGCAAGAAAGTGCCGAGCAGCCCCGTGAAGGCAGCGAAAGGGGCAATGATTTGGGGGTCCAGCTGACCTTAATGGGGGGCCTGCCACCAACTGGGAAAAGATGTCAATGGAGACGTGGGCCTACCACAGAATATGAGGACTTTATCCACCTGTCACTTATCCTTTCTTGTTTTTAGTGATAACCGACTCGGGATATTCATGGAGATGGCAAATCACAACATTTATAAATCAGAATTAATGAGACATCATGAAAAGAGCAACCAACCAAATCAAAATGTCCACGAAGCTCCACAAATGACTTGCGTCGTATAACCCACCAGTCCGACGGCTTTCTGACGTGTCGGAGTTCATCTTTTATTAGTTTGAAAACAGAAAGACTGTAAAGGATTGTATTTATTTGAGTAAAGTATTACTTGATGGTGACAACAATAAGCCTATAAAACTATAAGCTAACAAACCCCATGACCTGCAGCTCCTTTAATTTGTAAGAACATAATGGATGGCACGGGACATGAAGCTTCTACACGACCGGTTATGTTAATTAGAAAGTACCGGAACACGAATCAACTGCACGGGATCGATGAGCGGTGAGGAAGAAACAAAAGCTTCCCTCCTCACTGAGACGACTGACTTCTACTGAACTGGGTGACCGGTGACAAGCAGCTCAAGCACTAGAACTGGAATCATCTTCATGCAGCCTTTCATTATCGTAGGTTGTTTTGTGCTTTAATAAATACGATAAACTCTTAGTATTAACGAGTTGTGCAACCTGAATTAGACGGGTTCAGATCTAACAAGCGGATTTCTGTCAGTCCAGCAGTTTCTCTCTGTTTGATGTTTGCAGCGCACCATCTATTGGAATGAATTTGTCAAAATGCATTGCATATTTCACTCCAACAGATGGCGCATCACAAACATTAGCTTTGCTTTTATGAATCCCATAGCAAACAGCACATCACAGAGACACAGCAACTGGACAGACACTTGTCTGTTTATTAAGGTGGACTTGGTTTAGATTCTTATATTTTTCTGATTTCAGAGGAGGAGGATATTGCAGCAAATGTGGACGGAGATTATCTTTATATGTCCATTCTAAGCACTGAATCAGCAGTAACGAGGTTAAGACAGCAAAGGGCGTGCAAACAGGTTTCACTTGACAGGGAACACAACCGTGCCATCTTCAGATTAGTCTCGTGGGGCCAGGCGTGATTCTCAAACGGCAAGACACGTGTGGTACAACCCGTTAAAAAGCGTGCAGTGAATCCTGCGCTGCAAGGGCGCCACCCACAGGGCTTCTTCCTAAAACACATCGCCCCCAATGTCTCCAGTCCGTGCATTTTAAACCACTGATGGGGATGATTCAGAGAGAGAAAGTAAAAGACGTTCATCAAAAGAGAAAAGAAGAAGCGAAAACTGCGGTCACCCAGTCATCAGCACACGGCACAAGGTAACTGAAGCTTAACAGAGAATGTGCACATCGTAATGAGCGCTGTGACGGTACAGACGGGCAGTGAGACAGACGGGCAGACCACGCCTGCTGCCAGGCTCCACACATTTGCCTCCGTCTCCTGCGAGATCCTCCTGTCATTTTAAATATCCATACGACATAACACACAGATAGAGGTCAGGTGAGCATTGTGGGTAAACGTAGCGGCCATTTCGTCACGGCGTGTTTGGATTTCCACTTAGACAGCAGTGGTACATTTCTTTAGGTATTTGTTTAGATGTGCAGTCAGAAGGCTTCACTGGCATCATTAGGCAGATCGGCTGACTTGGCTGTTTGAGTGCTGACGTCCGCGTCTCTTAATGGCACACGCCGTTCACTTTAAAGGCGTATTCTGCACTTCATATTTTCATGAACACACAGTAGCTGCCAGTTCTTTCAACCTTACATCAACTCTAACGTTATCGTCACAATTCTGAACAACAGAGCACACACGGCGCCTGTGACAACACATTGATCACATTTACCACTAGTCCACTGATGCCATCCAATGCCAATGTACCGCATAATCTGATGCTACAGAAATGTGGCCAACAAGCGGCTCCCCCCATCTCCCCAAACACCTGGCACAGGCAAGCTCTGGACAGAAGTGCTGCAAACACAAAGCTCTTTGTTTAGTTTATTTCATGGGAAATTGTTGGAGTAAATGGAGTAAGTGTTTCCCACAGCACCACCACCACCACTCTGTCGTCTTCTCTTTCTGCCTCCTACTCTCCACCCAGAGAGCTTCGTCTCCTTCTCCTCAACTCTGATGACCGGAGTCATGGCCAGCAGCTCCTTTTATGTTGAGGTGACCCCCGCAGCCCCCACAGAACTCAACAGGGCTGAGTCAAAGAACTCTTAGTTCCCAAGGCGCTGCTGCAACCCAAGGGGGCTGACATCGAGCTGTCCGGGGGAGATCAAAGCCCCCCGCATGCCATCTCCCCCGTCCCTCACACCCTGCGTCAGGTGCTCTCTGCTCACGTGACACTCATTTAGACTTTCTGACTGGAGAGGCTTCTTCTCAGTCTGACCAGGCCAACAACTAAATGGCTCATTACTGTAAACCAGGGGTCCGCACTCACAGTCCTGGAGGGCCAATAATTTCATTTCATGGCTGCCTGGTGCTTTAGCTCTGCTATGGACCCCTGCTGTAAACTTGTCTGATATTTGACTCAAGAGCTGAAAAGGGAAAGCATCCGACTTCTCTCAGGGCACATGCTGGGTACTTGGCCTACAGGCTGGCGAGTATTGGGCTTCGGATTAAACGAGCCACACGACACGCTAAGCTAATTAGAGTCTGACATTCTATTCTAGCGTTTAGTCTCTGAGGCTGCATGTAAAATATTATTCATGTAACATACACGCTACGACTGCACACGCTGGTTAAAAAACACAAAAAGGCGGCTATGAGCCACAGTCGTATTCTGCAGTAGAACTCAAAGCTCTGCCAACGACAGTCAAACCCAAATCAATGCCATCTCAAACATCACAGCACCTTCTAGTCAACTCAAAGCTTACATCACAAGTCATCTTTAATATTAATAATAAACGCGAGTCATATTAGGAGATCGGCACCCTCATTTGTTAAGTGCTGTGACAACTGTAGTCTACAAGCAGGTGGAGAGAACAATAAAATGAATATCCATAAATCGACAGCCCGCTAAAAAGGACACCCCACCCAAATATTGAAAATGTTTCTCAAAAAACGTACAACGCCGTGTTTTAATGAAGAATGCAGATGACAAAGATTCTGACGTAACAGGAGTCTATGGTGACACCATTTCCAAGAACAAGCGTCACGTCACTGCATGTCCAGGGAGTGCTCATAACACCCCAAACACACCTACTGCAGTAACACACACTGATGATGAGGATGATGATGAACACGTCTTGTGGTCGAGTGTATCAACTGGGCCTACTTACCCAATCCCCGTGCCGCAGCTCAGTTTGTGCACACAACACGTGTGACATCATGTCTGATCAGAAGAAGAAGATGAGTAAGAGGAGCTTACAGTTAGTCCTATGGCGCCCTTCTCACTTCTCACAGGGCTCTCCACGCCACCGCTGGGCCACCTGCTCAGAATACACGTCAAGCCGTCTGATAACTTTAGGATTGTGTTTTTATTACAAAGTATCATAAAGAGTTTCAAAAAGTCACTTTGGAGCAAAAAGAGTAGGGAAGTAAATCAATCAAAATTATACCCGTCTGTTGTCTGATTGGCAAAAAATATGTTTTGTTGTGGCACAGAAATGTAGTAATCAGTTCATGTGTGCCACGAGATGAAAAAGGCTGAAAGTCACTGTTGTAGATGTTTGCTTCTTGTTTCATTTTGTAAGTTTAGTCTTCTTTAGTTTAATGTCGCTCAGTGTTTGTAAGCCACATTGTCATCATCATCATCATCATCACCACCACACCCTCTAAACCCAAACTTTGACAGGTCAGGGTGCTAAAGGTGACATTGAAGGAGGTCCTCGTATCTTGTTTGTCATTCACTTTCAGTAAACACACAAGTCTCAGTACAAATGGAGGAGTCAGACTGACGTCACCCACCCTGATGTCACCTCTGAACAGCATAAAAGCAGGACAACACACAAGTGCCAGTAAATCAACCACACGAGAACGGGTCTCAGTGCCATGACCTGAAATACTGAACACAAGACAACAAAGAGAGTTGGCACCTGTGGTGTGCCAATCTTACAGTAATAAGTGTCAGCTGCCAAGTGGAAGGACAGGGACGCGGGCTGACAGAGGAGACCCCTGCCTGCTCATGACATTTGTGTAACAAGCTGAGGGGCCGCTGAGAGATTTTGGGTTTTCTGTGGCGTGAGAGTTAATTATTCCGATAAACTTGTGTTCTGGCTGCCACTAAAAAACCGTGTGGTCATTTTAAAGCATTTCTCCCCTTTAGATGGGTTTTTTACTTTTTTTTTTTTTTTGTGCCCGCACAGGAGAAAATGTAGCTGAGTGTTTGGGGGTGCGACTGGCAAAATAACTTGTTACATCTGCTTGTTGTTGTGAGCCTCGAAGAGTCACGGCAGAAGAACGCAGCAACACCTGACATTGGCATCACTAAGTATAGAACTACGTCACAGCAACACACAGGCAACAGAAATGATGGTCACAGAGTTAAAGGGACAAAGAAAAATAAGACAGAGGCCGACTTATAAACTACAAAGAGGTAGGTGGGGGGCCGGTGTTAAGACCCCCGACCAGG
Source organism: Erpetoichthys calabaricus (assembly GCF_900747795.2). NCBI lineage: Eukaryota > Metazoa > Chordata > Cladistia > Polypteriformes > Polypteridae > Erpetoichthys > Erpetoichthys calabaricus. Next base: position 163,442,618 of record NC_041405.2, read on the forward strand.
CACAGGGGGCTGTAGGGGCAGATAAGGCAGTAAGAACAGCAGAGACTCACTAAGCAGGTTTTATTTCTTTTCGACTGAGCAGTTCTTAGTGGCCAGAAGGTAGAGCAGTTAAGAGGGCGACAGCAGCGTAAAGGCTCATTAATATAACGAGAGCGAGTGGAGGAGAATAAGAGGAGCGCAAAGTTAGGAGAAGAGACAGAAAAGTCCTAGAAGGACAAACAGCAGGCAGCTGAGAGGGAGGACATCGCAGGAGCTTAAGGGGGCAGAAAGGGTCAAATAAGCTGAGCTCATTTCTTTGGCTGAAATTCTTTAAGTTTTACCTGTCAAGTTAAAGCATTGAGGCAGTTTTACTAACCCTGAATGAAATTTGAATAACGAGGCCAGTTGCAAAGCAAGTCCTGTTGGATGTTGGACTCTTCAGATGAAGGTTTGGAGGAGCCTGTGGTCGTCTATGAGGGTCACATCTGCAGGAGATGCCAGCTGATCCGGCACCTCAAGCTCAGGCGTTGTAGTAGAGCAGGGGTGTCAAACTCCAGTCCTGGAGGGCCGCAGTGGCTGCAGGTTTTCATTCTAACCATCTTCTTAATTAGTGACCTGTTTTTGCTGCTAATTAACTTCTTTAGCATTCATTTGAATTAACTTGACTCAGACCCCTTAGTTGTTTCGTTCTCCTTAATTAGCAGCCAAATAACAGTGAGACACAAAACAAGCCGCCACATTACCAGCTCACTTGTGCCCATCACACAATATCTATACTTATAAAAGGCAAAGCCCTCACTCACTCACTGACTCATCACTAATTCTCCAACTTCCCATGTAGGTGGAAGGCTGAAATTTGGCAGGCTCATCCCTTACAGCTTACTTACAAAAGTTAGGCAGGTTTCATTTAGAAATTCTACACGTAATGGTCATAACTGGAACCTCTTTTTTGTCCATATACTGTAATGGAGGAGGTGGAGTCGTGTATCGCGTCATCACACCTCCTACGTAATCACGTGAACTGAAAACAAGGAAGAGCCCCAAAGAGCACTGAAGAAAACATTCTCTGTCAACCCCCACACTCCCCCCGCCTGGAGTGTCTTTTAATACTGTGTAAGTATACATATTAACACATGCAATTAAACGTGTGCATTTACGGGGTGATTTCTCAGGCTTAAAAGCTCGCCTTTTATTAAAAAGGTAAATGGAAACTGTTTTCATTCTGATGGGCACAAACCACGTTAGATTTCAGCCGTTAAACGCGCAAAAATGTCGGTACACCAAATAAATAAGCACAACATATTATCAGTTGTATTGTATACTAACAATACATATAGAAATGTGTATAGAAATGTGTTAATCGTTAACTAATAGTATGGGATGGTGTTTTTTGACTCAGCTACAGATGCCGATGGAGACCAGAACTGTTTTGGAAAAATATGAACGCCTTGGAGCCGATCTGGAAGAAGGTAGCGCAGTGCCTTGATTTAAAAGATTTCATGTCTTGGTGGGTTTGCTTAGCTTATTGTCAATATCTTTACACCTGTTTTTAAGATTTATTGACTGAAACGGGGCTTTCACGAAAAATCTTAGGGCTTTGCTACAGGATACAAATTAGTTATATATTTCTGTTTTATTTAAACCTTTTAAGTTCGTATGCATAGCCCCATTTGGCTGTTTTATTTTTTTTTTCTTTCTTCAGTAATATTTAATCTCCTTAAAGAAAAACAACATATGCATTTTACTTTTTTTTTTCTCTTTAGTAATATTATAGTGTAAAAGGATAACCAGTATTTAAACCTTTTATGTTACTTTATAAAGTTATTTTACACAATGTTGAAAAATTAATAACAAAGCTACATATTTTGGCAGCTGCTGCTTTAATTTTCAATGAAATGAAAAAAGCTCTCCAAGAGAAAACCTCAATGAAGAAGAAACAGTTTGCACTATCTAAAAAGGAGAAACCCTCATTTATAAAGGTTTGCTGCAGATGACTTAACTGACAATAAATGAATAGTTCCTATGTGTATAATACATATTTATCTATTTGACTTATGCCTTTATTCCAGCAACTTGCAACATCTGAGGTACAATTTGTTACATTACTTTTGTTTTTTGCAGCACAGGCAGGTGAAGTGACTTCCTCAGGGTCACACAGTGGTGTCAGTACCACGATTTGAACTGACAAGCTCCGGGTTTGCTGAAATATTACTGAAAAAAGAAAAAAAATGAAAACGGGCAAATGGGGCTATGCATACAGATGTCCATCCATCCATTATCCAACCCGCTATATCCTAAATACAGGAGCCAATCCCTGCCAACACAGGGCACAAGGCAGGAAACAAACCCCGGGCAAGGTGCCAGCCCACCGCAGGGCGCACACACCCACACACCACGGACAATTTAGAATCGCCAATGCACCTAACCTGCATGTCTTTGGACTGTAGGAGGAAACCGGAGTACCCGGAGAAAACCCAGACAGACACAGGGAGAACATTCAAACTACACGCAGGGAAGCAAACCCGGGTCTCCTAACTGGCACCTTTCACTGCGCCACCATACTGCCCGCATACAAACTTAAAAGGTTTAAATAAAACAGAAATATATACCTTTATTTTTACTTCCTTAACTTGTGGAGGGTGTATCCTGTAGCAAAGCCCTAAGTTTTTTCATGAAAGCCCCTTTCAGTCAATAAGCCTTAAAAACAGGTGTAAAGCTAAACTTGCAGCACTGCTATTCAATTACACTTGCCTAACGCCTCTCCTAAGGGGACATACTGTGGGATCTGGGCATCCGTCAAAGCACCAATCACTGGCCCGATTAGAAAGCGGGAAGCCTGTGATTTGTCGTCTCCCTCTCATGTGACAATCACAGCCCGTGTTACAACGCACTATGTATGTATGTATGTGTATATGTGTATGTGTGTGTTTATGTATGTGTGTATATGTATGTGTATATATATATATATATATATATATATATATATATGTATACTGTATATGTATATATATGTATATGTAGATATGTAGATGTATATAGATGTTTGCATAACCTCTTTAACACACTACTTCTCCGCTGCGAAGTGCGGGTATTTTGCTAGTTTGAAAATAAAGAAAGGTGAAGGTCTCAGGTCACCCAAACATTTTGATGGTGTTGTTAGAAAAAAAAAACAGAAAATCAACAGCTTTGGAAATGTCTGCTGTGGCCAAATGAGAGCAGCAACAGGCCATGAAATTAAAGAACAAGTTTAATTAACAGCAAGAATCAGCTTGTCATTAAGAGACTGGTTGGAGTTTGAAGCCCCAGTTTAGCTGGTCATCTGTTGGCTCGTTTCATGTCTCAATTCTGTTTGGCTGTCATTTAATGAAGAAAGGAATAAATTCAGAGGGCCGAATCCTTAAAAACAGGGCTATTAAAATGAAGGGAAAACGAATTGAATTAGCAGTGGAAACTGGTCACTGATTAGGAAAAGGGTCTGAATGAAAACCTGCAGCCACTGCGGCCCTCCAGGCCTGGAGTTCGACACCCCTGTACTAAGTAGAGAATTGGCGGACCTGACCCAGGTGGCCTTTAGAGAGGTAGTGTGCACCCCCAAGGTGGCATGGGAGGAGATACCAGACCAGACAGGCAGAGATAGGTGGGTCACGGTCACAAGGCATAAGGTAAAGGGTGCACACTGTCCAGGGGCAGCAACCCCAGAGTTAGAAGAGTCAAACTGTCATCATGTCCTTGTGGAGCTGGATGGGGTCTCTGATGATTCTGAGGAGCCCCACAAAACCAGAAAGAGAGAGGTACTGATAGTTGGGGACTCAACCAGCGCAGGTGTGCTCCGGAGACAGAGAATCTCGCACGGCGATTTGCCTTCCAGGTGCGCAGGTGGGGGACCTCCCTGGAAAGGTGGATGGGCTCTTAGCCAGAGCGGGGGTGGATCCAGTTGTCACTGTCCATGTTGGAACAAATGACATACATAAGGGTAGTCTGTCAGTTCTGCAATCCACATTCAAAGAGTTAGGTGCTAAGCTGAGGAGCAGAACTGAAAAGGTGGTCTTCTCTGAAGTTCTGCCTGTGCCACATGCCAGTCCAGGTAAGATTAAGGAGATAAGAAGGTTTAACAATGCATGGCTCAAATCTTGGTGCAGGGTAGAAAGGTATAGGACTAGGGGGCATTGGGACTCCATTTGGAACAGATGGGACCTGTGCCACCATGACAGGTTACATCTGAACTGGAGGGGCATCAATGTATTGGGGAGGCGTATGTGTCGTCTAGTCGAGGATTGGTGGGCAGGGAGTTTAGGACAGGCCAGGTTTAGATCTATACATGGAGGAACAAACAACGGTGTAGAAATAAAAATGCATAGTAATGTAAATTCTAAGCCAACATTTACATGTAGAAGGAGTAACACATTAAAAATAACTTAATAGCTTAATGCTAGAAGTATCAAAAATAAGGGACGTGAGTTGGAGTCGTATGTAGCAGAGCAGAATTATGACATTATAGCAATAATGGAAACCTGGCTAAATAACAAAGATGGGGACGAGTGTAACAGAGAGGGGTACACATTAGTAGGAAGGAGAGACAGAACAGAAAAGGAGATGGGGTTGCTGTTTACGTCAAACAGAATTTAAACACAAGTCCTCTTCAGTTGGACGATGAGCCCATCTTAGTGAGGACGTGTGGCTTCACCTGGAAAACATTTGGGAAAGAGGTCTTAATGTAGGAGTGTGTTAGAGACCACCCACTTCAGACAGTAATTATAGTAATATTAAAAGGTAAGTTTACAGGAAGATATCATAGTCATAGGGGGCTTTAACTACTTTAATATTCACTGGGATAACCGTACAAATAGTGGGGCACAAGAGGAGTTTTTAGAAGTAATCACCGACTGTTTATTAACTCAGGATGTTAAACCACTAAAGAGGGGGGACACCTGCCTGGATTTAGTGTTTTAGAATAATCAGATAGAACTGAGGGTGTACAGGTGATTGGACCACTAGGGTCATGTGACCATAATGTAATACAATTCTCAGTATTTTGTAAGAGTGCAGATGCAAAGACTAAAATTGTTAAGTTGAATTTTGAGCAGATGGAACAAAGTCTAAGTAGGATAGGCCAGGATAAGACGGTCGAGGAGCAGTGGAACAGGTTTAGAAATGGAATGCAGGACAGATACAGATAAGGCAAAAGACGACCCTAACAGATTCTTACAGGATTTTAGTTGTAAAAGAACAGTCAAGGAGGATGTGAAGTGCATAAGAAACAGTAAAGGGGGATGAATAGATACAGACAATGAAATAGCGAACACTCTAAACACCTGAGGTCTTCATGCGAGGATGTGGATAACCTCCAGCAGTAACAGGGACTACTAAGGAGGTGCTGAGGGATTTAGAAACTGTAGAGGGAGGAGAGCTGTGATGATTAGATAGGCCAGGAGCAGCTAAGATTTACCCTCGAGTTCTTAAGGAGGCCAGTGAGTGCAGATAGAAACCCTTGACACATATTTTTAGGAAGTCACCGCGCACCAGAAAATGGCAAATATCATCCTACAAGTAACAGCGTACTGCACGATAACGTGCAGTGAATACACTCGACTTGACATTCCTAGTTTTCCTCCTTTTTCTTTCTCTGTACGTTTACCATTCGTTAGCTCAGAGGTTGATGTGCTTGCCGTTTCCTGAGCAGATCTTCTTTTCTCCACCCTAGCGGCCCGCTTCTTCTCTTCCTTCGTCTGCGTCTTTTCGTGTTAAAACTGATTAAGTTAGTGTTTGTGTTACTTTGTGTGAATTACTAATTACTTAGTATGTTTTCTTTCATTTTTCACTTAAGCTGGCACTTAAGTCTTCAATCTGCCTGAAGAATGATTTAAGATATGAAGAGTGACGGCGAAGGTGGTAGGGAATGAGAACGGCTCCCGTACACATGCGCTACACACCTGCCGGGCTGACCGCTGCTGCGAGTTGCTTCTGCAATAAAATAAAATGAGGAATAACCTTGGAGGTCAATCATCACCCCGAAAGTGGATAGTAGACGTCACATAGTATATGTGGACCAAATTTCAGGTCAACACTTGAAACAGTTTGCAAGCTACAGGTGATTTAAAATCCTGGACAGACACCCGGACAGCCACTGTAGCGTATTATATATGAAGATTATATAAAAAGGGCGACTGGGCAGATCCAAGCAGCTATAGACCAGTAAGCTTAATGGGCATCACAAGAAAATTATTAAGGAGAAGATGGAGCAACACCTGGCAAGGACAGGAGATAACAGGACAGTCAGCGTGGGCTCAGAACAGGGAGGCCGTGTTTGACTAACAGGCTGGAATTCTATGAGGAGACAACAAAAGGATACGACCAGAGTGGAGCAGATGAGATTATTGATGAGGACTTTCAGAAAGCATTTGATGAGGTGCCACATGAGATGGTGGGCATCAAATTAAAACAAGTGGCAGTTCAGGGTGATGTTTTTAGATGGGTGCAGAATTGGCTCAGACACAGGAAGGGTGATGGTGCGAGGAACCTCATCAGAACTGGCTGATGTTAAGAGTGGTAACCAGCAGGGGGCAGTGCTGGGGGCCGCTGTTATTTCTAATATATATCTATAAATGATTTAGATAGGAATATAAGGAACAAGCTGGTCAAGTTGGCAGATGATGCCAAGATAGTTGGATTAGCAGATCATTTGGAATCCATTATATCATCACAGAAGGACTTGGACAGCAGACAGGCTTGGGCACATCTGTGACAGTTGAAATTTAATGTCAGTAAATGTAAAGAATTACACATAGGAAGTAAAAATGTGAGGGCTGAATACACAATGGGGGGTCAGAAAATCAAGAGTCCACCTTATGAAAAGGATTTAGGAGTCACAGTGGACTCTAAGCTATCGACTTCCCATCTTTATTGGACTGAATGACCTGTTCTTGTCCAGATTGTTCTAATTACATATGACAATTTGAAACTTCTACTCATAATTCATAAATCTAGGGTTTGTAAATGTAATGAGAATCAGAGAGCAGATCCTTCACATCAGGCACATGGAGATTTACGGTGAGGTTTCATTTTAGCTCTTACCTTCACCACAATTCCTTGAAGACAACGCATTCTCAGGTGGTTTGATGTCACAGTCCAGAGCTTCGGCCTTCACCTGGACACACTGAGGTCCACTCTCTGTCAGAGCTGCTCCAGTTCCTTCCTCACCTGGACACACAAGCCGACAGGTCGACTCTGATTTAAGGGGCTCTGTCTTGACCCCCTTTATAATGTCTTTATGGTGCAGGTCGCTGGTATCAGATGTTGGCTCTGACTCTTCTTTAATGGCAATGTGTCCCCATTCACAATCCTCCTGTTTTATCGGAAGCGGCCCAGACTCCCACTCACATTCCTCCTCTTTAATGTTCTCCATGTCGTACATGGGGACTCCTGCCAAGTCGGAGATCCATCCCTGGCTTGTCATATTGTGCAGTGTACCCCTGCCAGACGGCCTTCACCCAGCAGCCCACCTCAACTTCCCCACAGTAAAGATACAAGTCTAGGATACTGTGTTAGTGGGGGGGGGATTTGGGGGGGCTTTACTGATGACCGCCAATATGACGAGAGGTCAGGAAAAGAAGGAAATCCATGGCAAACGGTGGCAGGCCTGGTCCTTTGGCTCTCAAAGCTGTCAACTCTGCCCCTTTAGATTAATGGGGGGGGGGAGGGGGGGTCTCACTAGCCCATGCAGTCTGTTCAGTGTCCAGAGTGGTGCCAGTCTGCTTTATGCCAAACACAGCTGCCAATCACATCACCTGTTTCTCCACCACTGCTTGCTGATTGGCCCTCACACTCCTGGTGTCGTCACTCGTCCCTGTGCTGCGGTCCCTTAGTCACATTTAAATGCCACCTATAGAGACTCCTGGGTGCCCAGACATGGCTCCTCCGTTTGGATGGCGGCCACTCGGTCTCCCTGTAAACAGAACACAGTTAAATTATTATTATTATTTATTATTATATTTAATTGTGCCTCTCAAAAGAAATAGTAAACACAATAAAAACAACGTAAAATAAAAAACAACCTAAACACCCCAGGAATAACAAGAACATTTAAAAGGAGAAGATTTAAGTTACTTTTTGTAAAAATAAAATTTTAACCTGAAGGTCCAAGGCAGGCCGGGAATAATTAATGAGCCCCTTACTGCTGTACAAGGGCAAATAATATAAAAAAATAAACTAAAGGAGACACAAACACACACACACACACACACTGGACACTAAAGCCTAACGGGTGGACTTTCTGAGGTGGCGTCTCTCCCAGTCATTCGTTGCTCCAGAGTCCGGTAATCGATGCAAAAACACGTCTTCTCCATTTATCATCTGCTCCAATGATTCCAGAAGTTTCTATTTAGCAAAAAAAAAAACCAAACTGGTGACTGCATAACTGATAGATAGATAGATAGATAGATAGATAGATAGATAGATAGATAGATAGATAGTGTGAAAGGCACTATATAATAGATAGTGTGAAAGGCACTATATAATAGATAGATAGAGATAGTGTGAAAGGCACTATATAATAGATAGATAGATAGATAGATAGTGTGAAAGGCACTATATAATAGATAGATAGTGTGAAAGGCACTATATAATAGATAGATAGTGTGAAAGGCACTATATAATAGATAGATAGAGATAGTGTGAAAGGCACTATATAATAGATAGATAGATAATGTGAAAGGCACTATATAATAGATAGATAGTGTGAAAGGCACTATATAATAGATAGATAGTGTGAAAGGTACTATATAATAGATAGTGTGAAAGGCACTATATAATAGATAGTGTGAAAAGCACTATATAATAGATAGATAGATAATGTGAAAGGCACTATATAATAGATAGATAGTGTGAAAGGCACTATATAATAGATAGATAGATAGATAATGTGAAAGGCACTATATAATAGATAGATAGATAGATAGTGTGAAAGGCACTATATAATAGATAGATAGATAGATAGATAGATAATGTGAAAGGCACTATATAATAGATAGATAGATAGATAATGTGAAAGGCACTATATAATAGATAGTGTGAAAGGCACTATATAATAGATAGATAGATAATGTGAAAGGCACTATATAATAGATAGTGTGAAAGGCACTATATAATAGATAGATAGATAGATAGATAGATAGATAGATAATGTGAAAGGCACTATATAATAGATAGATAGTGTGAAAGGCACTATATAATAGATAGATAGATAGTGTGAAAGGCACTATATAATAGATAGATAGTGTGAAAGGCACTATATAATAGATAGATAGATAGATAGATAGATAGATAGATAATGTGAAAGGCACTATATAATAGATAGATAGTGTGAAAGGCACTATATAATAGATAGATAGATAATGTGAAAGGAACTATATAATAGATAGATAGTGTGAAAGGCACTATATAATAGATAGATAGATAGTGTGAAAGGCACTATATAATAGATAGATAGTGTGAAAGGCACTATATAATAGATAGATAGATAGATAGATAGATAGATAGATAGATAGATAGAGTGGTGGATTGCCGGCTTCTTATTCCGGCCCCCACCCCCAGGCCACCAGGAGGAGCTCTCCCGACAGCACGATTGTGCCCCAAGTTCCAGCAGGGCCTCATGGACTTTGTAGTTTCTACACACAGCCCTGCTGGATGCCTTGGGGGCCACCAGGAGTCGCTGTAGGGGGGCTTGTGGGCTCTTATGTGCCTTATAACCCGGGAGTACGTCATGGGCACGTGACAGGAAGAAACGACATGCTCCCGGGTTGAAGAAAAGGACTGTTTACCCTGACCCGGAAGGAATAAGGAACTGTGGACTTTTGGGCAGGAACACCTCCGGGTCAAGTGATATAAAAGGACTGTGGGAAAGCCCGGACACTGAGCTGAGCAGGGAGGTAGGGTGGCGAAGTGTCTGGGAGAGGAGGAGTGTTATTGAGTATTGGTTTTGTGATTTATATGAGTAGTGTGGAGTGCAGGGTGCTTTGTGCACTGTACAAGAGTACAATAAAAGAGTCTTGTACTTTCACCTGGTGTCTGGAGTGGTACCTGAGGGTCCAAGAGGTGGACGAAAGCCTTATCTGCTACAATAGATAAATGAAAGGCACTATATATCACTGGAGGGTGGAGGATTCCTCTAAGCTTCGACAAAAAGCTGCCTGTGAGATGTCATTTTATCCACTGGGTGGCAGCAAAGACCCTAAAATGAACTTCTGGAGCGTCAATCCCCCAACCCCCCCCCCATGTCAAAGCCCTCAGATTCTGTGCCATCTGAGCAAACATTAGATGCCACCCCACGTGTAAGTGAGTGGTCTCCATTACCCTGATGGGGGCTCTTTAAGGGGTCTCTCATTTGTCACAGATGCTCTGTGGTCCTTTGGCCTTCAGTCATCCCCGGCTGTCACTTACATCCTTTGTCTCCATCTCAACTCTAAATGTGATCTGCGTGGTCAGTGCAGTGACATGTGGCGTTTGTGACAAGGCAGATCATCAGTAACATTTGTCATCAACTCCCACTGTGCGTGCTCAGAACAGACACGGACCTGCGGGGGGCTTTGTGTGATCCCAGCAATACGACGACACTCCACGGGCCTAATGGTTTCACTACAAGTTCCTCATGGCATGAAGTGGCACATGAATGATGCACTCGAGACCCTTACGGCTGTGATGATCCAGTGGGCAGACGTCTAAGAGCCGAGCTCAGCGCACACAAAACATCCTCAATGAAGGTGGGCTCCGAACGCAGCCCGTCTGATTTGTGCGGATTTTCTTTTTTTTCGCCAGTTTGTGTCTGTTGGCACATGCCAGACACGGTGGAGATGAGCACATCGACATTGAAGCCTCCCGTCCTGGCAGTGATCGAGACCCTGTGTACCAGCACATGTGTCGTTTGGCTGACTTAGCAAGTGAATGCTGGAGTGGACATGCTGTGGTATCTCCTGTGTGTGTGTGTGTGTGCGCAGGGGCACATACTGGGTACCCGCAGGTTTGACGTGTTATTATGCATTGGTCATAATGGCCACCATTGTGCTGAGCAAACACTGCAAGCCAATCAGTAACAAGTGCGTCTGCCACGTCGTGTGCTCCATTAATGGCGAGGCTTTGGCATCTGACCTCAGGCCATCCCACCACAAGGACCCTCATGCTGAGACCCCACAAAACGCCTACAATGGATGTCAGTGGATGAAATTCTTCCACACAACAACTGCACAGTTTCTGTCCTGAAATGCATGGGGCTTTTGAGGAGGGCACCCCTACCACGATGGCCCACTCTCTTCACAAAAGGCCATCTTCTGAAAAGCAGAGCACAACCCCCCCACGGCCCACCAGCAGCACATCTGTGAGATGTTTAGATGAGGAGACCCCCTCAGTGCTTCACGTGTAGAAGATGAGGTGGCAGAGTGGACTTAAGGAGGGCATGCTGACAGTTTGGGCACCGCAGCGTCTTGGCAACACTGAGTCAGCGTGATGGGCAGTGGAGCTCAGGCAGTCGCACGTGTGGATATCGGGTGGTCCTCACAATCCAACTGGAGACTTTGCTCTTCTGCCCTCATTGCCTTGCTTCTCTCGTCTTCCATGCCAGCAGTGCCAGAACCAGAACCCCACTGGCAGCCCATTAAAAGCCCAAGACTAAGTGCCCACCTGCTTGAATGCCAATTAAACGAGTTATTGGCGTGTTGTCTGCCAGTCAGCAGAGGACCCCATTGGTTCAGTTCAGTTAAGGAGGCTGAACAGCTCAGGGGGCTCCTTTAACATTCAGATTGTGTTCTTTCTGCCAAACGTGAAGTGACACACAGCAAATGGCGCAGGTGACCACGAGCAGGAACGTCAAGAAAACGAAACCCCAGAAAGTGCTAACCGAGGGTCCGTGCCACCTCTCGTCAAACCAGAAAGCTCACCAAACTCTGAGGCCTTCAAGCGAACAGCAAACCGCAACACAAAGCACAACTGCGCTGACCTCCTCAAAGTCACACGACGCTGGCCTTTTATGTCACTGCAATGACGACACAAGCGCCACACACCCCTGGTGACATCAGAATATCAAATATAAGAAAACACGAATAACAAACGAGCAACGAGTCCCAACACCTCGCCAGCCATCGAGAAAACACAAGCTGGCAGCTACTGAGCCACGCACTTCTCTTTGACAAACACTTTCAGCCGTCACTTGCTGTCACCCACACGTGCACGGGGGGGGGTCGCCCTCCAGCTTCCACCCCAGGGCAAGTGGGGGCGCCGTCACCAAAGAGGCCCGCCCACTCCACAGGCCCCGCCTCTATTTAAATGAAGCTCACAGCAGAACGAACCAACTTGTGGGCGGCAGTCGAGTCCCCGGATTACGTTTACTTGTCATTAAAGATGGCGGACCCCAACCCTGAACCTGCGCTTGAAACGTGTCGGACTGGGAATGTCACCGGACGAGGCGGAGCTCTGACTGGCCCTTCTGATGTCACCCAGTGGTCTGTCATGACAGTCGCTTTGTCACTCCTGTTAGTGAAGCCAGCTGGTGCTCCGATGATCAGGTCACCTTTGGTGCCGATTCTCATTCCAAGCCCCCCAGTTAACCCACTGCACCCCATGTTCTTGCTTATTACTTACACTGGTTTGCCTTTTACATTTGCTTCTCGTTTATTGTTCATATTTTCATTCCCGTTGCTGCGTTCTGTAAATGAGCTCCACTCTCGGTCAACCCTGCTGATTCTTCTCCGTCATCACAGAAGTGCCCTTCACATTTACGGCTGGATGTCACTATCTGATGTCCCTAAATGGAGGCTATGCCACCTAAACTCACACTGGTGACCAAACACACACCTTGTAGCTTAGTCCTCAGTAAGCTCTTTCTATTTTTATTCAAATCAAACACAAATTTACACTGGCGTCCTACCCAGGGTTTGCTCCTGCCTTGTGCCCGATGCCCACTGGGTAAGGCTCCAGCCCCCCATGACCCCAGCGCTCAGGATTATGTGGGCTTAGAAAACAGTGCGGCGCGGGAGCAAAACATCAGCCGCATGTCGATGAGCACAGAATTAAGAATTTTACTGAACGCTTTACACAGAGGTGACAAGGACCACCCTGGGGGGGACACACGATATATAGAGTCACGGGCAGCATTGTAGTGTAGCGAGAGATTCACACGACGACACTCGGCCTCATGACTACCGTGTGATGAGCCACTTTGTGCAGCTGGAAACCAAGGGGGGGGGGGGGGGGCAACAAGCAGGACGGCAATAAACTGGCAAACCCGCTGCAGCACCCACATCACAAACGCCAAGATGAAGTGCCACTCTGTGCTGAACGTGCAAACACACACACAAATCAACTCCTTACCTTAGAAACGTAGAAGTGACGGAGATCATCGAGAATTTACACAAACGTCAAACCTCCACATAGAAAACCCAACATGTCTGACCGTCTGTTTGTGTCTCCGTCTGTCTGTCTCCCCGTCTGTGTCTGTCCGTCTGTGTCTCCGTCTGTGTCTCCGTCTGCTTCTGTCTGTGTCTGTCTGTTTGTGTCTCCGTCTGTCTGTCTGTCCGTCTGTGTCTCCGTCTGTGTCTCCGTCTGCTTCTGTCTGTGTCTGTCTGTTTGTGTCTCCGTCTGTCTGTCTGTCCGTCTGTGTCTCCGTCTGCGTCTGAGTCTGTCTGTCCGTCTGTGTCTGTCTGTGTGTCTGTCTCCCCGTCTGTGTCTGTCCGTCTGTGTCTCCGTCTGTGTCTGTCCGTCTGCTTCTGTCTGTGTCTGTCTGTTTGTGTCTCCGTCTGTCTGTCTGTCCGTCTGTGTCTGCGTCTGAGTCTGTCTGTCCGTCTGTGTCTGTCTGTGTGTCTGTCTCCCCGTCTGTGTCTGTCCGTCTGTTTGTGTCTCCGTCTGTCTGTCTCCCTGTCTGTGTCTCCGTGTGTCTGTCCGTCTGTGTCTCCGTCTGAGTCTGTCTGTCCGTCTGTGTCTGTCTGTGTGTCTGTCTCCCCGTCTGTGTCTGTCCGTCTGTTTGTGTCTCCGTCTGTCTGTCTCCCCGTCTGTGTCTGTCCGTCTGTGTCTGTCTGTGTGTCTGTCTCCCCGTCTGTGTCTGTCTATGTCTCCGTCTGTCTGTCTCCCCGTCTGTGTCTGTCTGTGTGTCTGTCTCCCCGTCTGTGTCTGTCCGTCTGTGTCTCCGTGTGTCTGTCCGTCTGTGTCTCCGTCTGTGTCTGTCTCCCCGTCTGTGTCTGTCTGTGTCTCCGTCTGTCTGTCTCCCCGTCTGTGTCTGTCTGTGTGTCTGTCTCCCCGTCTGTGTCTGTCCGTCTGTTTGTGTCTCCGTCTGTCTGTCTCCCTGTCTGTGTCTGTCCATCTGTGTCTCCGTCTGTCTGTCTCCCCGTCTGTGTCTCTGTCTGTCTGTGTCTCCGTGTGTCTGCTCTTCACACAAGGACTACTTTTTTTTCTTCTATGATTTGCTTAAACGTTCCCGTTGACTTTACAACTTCTCTCATCACATACGTCGTATTTGTGCGAATCCGAGAGGGGCCACGGGCTGAGGGGCGGGGCCTTGGGAGTGGGGCGGGGCCTGTCTACCTGTCGCCATGTGTTGGAGCGCACCTCGCCCCTACTTAGCTAGTGAGAACGTCTGCTATTCAAACAGGTATCATCTACAGATTGTTAAAGAGTGCCGTCTGACGTTTTAGTGTTTCAGAGGCTCGCTGCTCAGATTTCACGGCCACGTGTTCTCTCAGTACAATTAACATTTTTTATTTTTTAATCGATTATCAAAGTCTCTCCTGTTTCAATACTGTGTGGGCGGAGCCGCAGTGGACAGCCAGTTCATAATAAATTAAACCAACATTTAAAACTTCACAGACATCATGTTAAAATGCACCTTTCATACAAAATGAAACAGTTTGGTTTGATGTTATCGATGGCAGATTGAATTCTCACCTCGTCTATAATTCAGCTATTGGCAGCTCTGCCACCAGTCGCTGTGTTTAGAAACGGACATTTTCTACTCCGTGTACTTAACTAAAGCAGGAATCAACCCACATTTACATCGATTTGCCTAGCAGACGTTTTCATCCAAAGTGACTTTCAAACGAGGTCACCATAACGGAGTAAACCTCAGACTCTTTAGGAAGGAGGACTTCGGGCCAAGGGGACAAAACGGAGCAGCAGCAGCGACTAATAACTCCTGCGCTCCAGAAATCGGTCAAAACCAATTGGCACAACTTACAGGCGGTCATCAGCTGGGCCCCTCAGAGCAGACCTGGAGGACCACTGGCCGAAGGCGAGCGGTGCCCCCTGCAGGGTCTCGTAACAACATCTCACTAAAAAACATCTGCTGTGGTGATGTCGTGGATCAAAGAAAAGGAACGACGGCATCATAATAGGCCTGAACCTGACTGGGACTAGAAAACCAATGAGATGGCATATCCCACCTTTCTAAACTAACCTGGAGACCACTGGCTTTTAAAATGACATCTGCAAACATTCCCAGTGTAACAGAGATGTGTGTGCAGCTCCAACTTCAGAAGTCGTAACATCGTCAATGGAGCTGTTCTGTCGGTACCCTCGAATATGAATTCTGTGAAAACGACCACTCGAGACACGGAGGTCTGTGCTCTGGGACTCGCCGTCACCCCCGTTCCTGTTTATATATATATAATTTAGTGACATAATGACTGCCAGCTGTGACCCTCATTCGTTTTAATTGGACACTTGAACTGTGCATGAAATAAAAGGCAAAAACGGAATTTCCTAACATAGCGGCACCTGAGCGCCCCGTTCGTGTGGAAGAAATGGATGTAAACGGACACGACAGACCGACACAGAGAACCAAGACAATCCCCGAGAATCCCAAAGTAAAACTTTCCAGCGGAGTATCTAAATAAAACGTTTAAGAGACCACCTGCAATGTGAAAGGGGGGCGAGTCCATCGGGTCTGCCTTTGTGTACTGAATACCTGGGTGGCCATACGCGCTTTACTATTAATATTAATATTACGATTATTATCGAGTTGTATTTTATACGTTTTTGCGCCGATTTGATTTTGTTAAAAACGCACTTCTGTTAGAACGGATCGTGAACGTCAAAGTAGTTCATGAGAAACCTGCGCACTTTAAGGGGCATTTTCGGACTTTTCTTGAACAAACTTCACTGTCAGCTTTGAAACATGAAACACCCCCACTTTATAAAACGGCTCTGTGCGGGATACCAAGCCGGACAAAAGACAAAGGCCGTCGGCCTTCCCTGGCCAGTGGAGGGCTGGCATGTGAAGCGACCCTCCGGGACCAACCGATCGCCGGCACACCGGAGACGAGGAGGACCTTAGCGTGGGGGCCCTGCCGTTATTTTCTTTGCCTTTCTCGCGCTCACACGGTACATATCGGTGGTGCGTACCTGCGCTGTTTCGCTTTCCGGACAGCCAGACGCCATCAGCCCGCCACTCTGTTCACCGGTCGTGTGCGCGTCCAGGAGGAGACACGTGCAAGTGCAGAAATGCCAACAGAGGCGCCAACGGCAGCAACCGCAGCAGCGCACAGAAAAGAGGGACTTCCGGTCGTTAGAGCAACTACACGTGTCAAAATAAAAGCCCTGACGCCAGGTCTGCGCTGTCAAAAGGAAGAAAAGCAAACTGCTGCAGACACGGACGACGGCTCTCGCTTCCTCCGACATGATGTGAGTGCAGAATTAAAAATGGAAACGTCGACAAAAAATGTGTTGGAAATGTAAAAATGAATAATGATATTTGCACGACCCTAAAGAAATCAATTTAAAAAGAAATGCCCCACTAGAATTGAGCTGTCAGGCACTTTGGAACTGTGACAATCAAACTCTGGCAGTTTGCTTCATGAAAACATAAAAAGTCTGAATTAGAGTGAGGTACCCTAACATGGGGTCTTCATAAGAAATATAATGATTTACTGCATAAAAACAAAAATAGCTAAATCAGATAAATTACGTTTTTAAAGTCTAATAATTCACAATTGTAATAGAAAATTGTCATCATAGAGGGCTAGAAAAGGAGCAAACCTCAAAACTCACACACCTTGAGATACACGACTCCGCACATGCTTAGGTGTGACCTTCTGGTGGTCCTGGAGGAGGAGTCGTAGAGGGTCACCACATGCCAGCCCTCCAGGCGAGGACCACCGGTGAAGAATCAGATATCAAAAATACGAACATACAGTGAGGCAAAAAAGTATTCAGTCAGCCAGCAATTGTGCAAGTTCTCCCACTTAAAGATGAGAGAGG
Source organism: Erpetoichthys calabaricus (assembly GCF_900747795.2). NCBI lineage: Eukaryota > Metazoa > Chordata > Cladistia > Polypteriformes > Polypteridae > Erpetoichthys > Erpetoichthys calabaricus. The sequence goes on from NC_041405.2 coordinate 163,459,826, forward strand.
CCTGTAATTTTCATCATAGGTAAACTTCAACTATGAGAGACAAAATGAGAAAACAAAAATCCCATTGTCTGATTTTTAAAGAATTTATTTGCAAATTATGGTGGAAAATAAGTATGTGGTCACCTACAAACAAGCAAGATTTCTGGCTCTCACAGACCTGTAAGTTCTTCTGTAAGAGGCTCCTCTGTCCTCCACTCGTCACCTGTATTAATGGCACCTGTTTGAACTCGTTATCAATATAAAAGACACCTGTCCACAACCTCAAACAGTCACACTCCAAACTCCACTATGGCCAAGACCAAAGAGCTGTCAAAGGACACCAGAAACAAAATTGTAGACCTGCACCAGGCTGGGAAGACTGAATCTGCAATAGGTAAGCAGCTTGGTGTGAAGAAATCAACTGTGGGAGCAATCATTAGAAAATGGAAGACATACAAGACCACTGATAATCTCCCTCGATCTGGGGCTCCACGCAAGATCTCACCCCGTTGGGTCAAAATGATCACAAGAACGGTGAGCAAAAATCGCAGAACCACACGGGGGGACCTAGTGAATGACCTGCAGAGAGCTGGGACCAAAGTAACAAAGGCTACCATCAGTAACACACTACGCCGCCAGGGACTCAAATCCAGCAGTGCCAGACGTGTCCTCCTGCTTAAGCCAGTACATGTGCAGGCCCGTCTGAAGTTTGCTAGAGAGCATTTGGATGATCCAGAAGAGGATTGGGAGAATGTCATATGGTCAGATGAACAAAACTCTACTCGTCGTGTTTGGAGGAGAAAGAATGCTGAGTTGCATCCAAAGAACACCATACCTACTGTAAAGCATGGGGGTGGACACATCATGCTGTGGTGCTGTTTTTCTGCAAAGGGACCAGGACGACTGATCCGTGTAAAGGAAAGAATGAATGGGGCCATGTATCGTCAGATTTTGAGTGAAAACCTCCTACCATCAGCAAGGGCATTAAAGATGAAACGTGGCTGGGTCTTTCAGCATGACAATGATCCCAAACAGCAGATAACGACACAGCACAGGCCTTGCTTACCCCATTTCTCTGAAGTCTTGTCACCCCTTGTATCCCACTGCACAACTTCCATGTCCTTCTGATCGTTTCTGCTGAAGACACCTTATGGTCTCCTCTTTACCACAAGGGTGTCATTTTCTGCATAGTCAACTAAAAATGAAAGTTTTTTTAGGGCCAAAAATGGGAGGGAATCCCAAAAAAAACTGAAGGTCTAGCATAACTACGCATCAAGATGAACGTGGAATGGCAGAAGAGCCCAACTCAAAGATGTCGTGGGGTGGGAGCTTCAGCCCGATATGGAGGAGTACCACTGGGCCGTCACCCTATCTGGTCCTGGCTGTCCCTTCCCTCTCCTCCTCACTGTCTAGTGGGGTCTCGAGATTAGCCTCTGATTTTAAAGGACTGCGTAAAGCGCAGCTCAGCACATATTATGGGATACTGTGGCTGGTTAACTCATTTTTGCTCATCTGTCAAGTTAAACTCCTTCATTCTTACTAAAATACGTAAAGGCGTCTCATCTGCATTTTGTGTTTTTATTGTCTACCGAGGGTGTTGTTATTCTGCACACTCGTCGTCTTGGATACGGTGTCGGTAACTGGGGGCGTGGCTATGCTCCTTTTTGACAGGTTGTTAAGGTCGCCCTTTCAGCGTCTCCATCTCCGAGTTTGCGGAGTACGCACGTCGCTGTCCTAATAAAACGTTTGACTCTCCTGCTAACAATCTTCACTTTCTGAGGTTTGTCTCGATATTCTAGTTTTGATGAAGACTCATCTCCTGATCAGCCTCTCAAAACCTGCCTCTGCTGTTTAAAAGCAGAAGAGCACATAAGCTGTCGGGGGGCTCCCTCCCAACAAACAGCCACCTCCTAGTAATTCTGAAATGCCCCCTGTGTGTGCTCCAGAATCCTGGTGCCATTGCCCCTTTCTTGAGTCGCTTTGTACCTTCTCAGCCAATTCTACTTTCTGTCTGTCGTCAGTGTTAACGATCGGGTGTCTCTGAACATGGCGCTGACTTTTTATATGTGCCCTTAGACCACTACCACCATTGTCTACCTTCAGAAAGGTAACGTGGCGTCGGCATTGTGTGATCATCACCCACCTCTGTGCCAGCAGTGCCCAAGTCTCTGCTTGGCTATACCAGGACTGAAGGTCTCCCATAAGCGTTTGGCATTTCTTACCTTTTGTCCTCCTTAATTGACACTGGGGGTCTGCACTGTCCACAGCAACACCTCCTTCTGTGCTAACAGACAGAAAACATCAAGGTGAGGAAAAGTTTTTATTTAAAAATCTGAAGGAACCAAAAACAAAAAGGGCCGAAAGCCTCCTTCTACAGCTGAGTAACATGGCGGTCACCTGGGAACGGGACTTCATAACTCGACTGATTCTCTGCACCCCCAGGTCCATGTTCCATTGTTTTAGTGTCGATATTTCACTTTGTAAGGGATGTCTTGACTTATACTCTCATTTTTTGAAGTTATTGGCACCATTGGGTCGTCTTTCTCTAGAATTCCATGGCCACCTCACAGATGCTTACATGGGGTCAGGTTTCTTTACCGATCTTTTCTCTCCAAAGCACAACACGAGATATTCTCTCACTTGTATGTCGGGGTGTTTTGCTTCAACACAAAGCTCTTTTGAGTGTCGTGGAATGTCGTCTCCCAGCGCTCCCCTTTACTTGGTGGTCTTAAGGACGTCCGGGAGATTTTGCTTCTGCCTTTGTATGGGTGGTCTTTAGGTGTCTCTTCCTCTCTCTAGATGTTCAGTATATCACACGAAGTCTGTCTGGGCATCATGGGCACCAGCTTCACGATTGTGTGGTCATTTTCAATCATCCCTTCCTTCTTCTTCTTCATTACCAGCACTTTATCCCTTTTGCTTTCACTGCGACAGGTTTGTCTGCTCAGTTGTGATTTTAGTCTCTCAAGCACAAATCGTTCAGTGGGTCCGACAACTGCTGCAGGATCGTTCAACGTGTCGACAGCGGCACCAGGGGCTTCTTTTTAGAGTGACTTGTCCCAAGGGTATCAACGTAACCGTTCAGCCAGAAGAGTCACAAAGTGTTCTTCAGTGTAAATTCATGTAGGCGTTTGAATATCACCCCTCCAGAGAACCGTTTCCCACATGCAGAAAAGAAATATGGCTTCTCACCGGGGGGCCCAAAGCAGAAGTGAATGTCACCCCTCAGTCTTGATATTTCTGTCATATTTCCACAAATCTGCAGTGAGGGCTCATTGGGATTGCTGTGTTGTTCCTAATGCCCTCTTATACAGTTCACACAGAATGACGTAACTGGCGTAAAAGTGTTTATTGATTATTTGATTTTTGTTGCCCATTCATTCTTAAAGCAGAGGAGTCACTTGTTGGAATTGGTAACACTTCTTCAAACTGTCAGAAGTGTGACCCCCGTCTCTCTCTGGTGCTGGCATATTGAATTTCTTTACAGTTACTCCCCTCAAGTACTCTGCAGGTTTTCTTATATCTCAGTGTGTATAAACTTTTGGCCATCAGCAGCTCACAATTGGCTACCAACTGAGTTACTCTTTCCAGCTCTGTCAGGCAGAACTGCCGCCCGTCTGTTTTGTCCTTTTCTTCTCTCTAGTGTGAATTTTTGTGTGGACCTGAAGGTTGCTACTGTTGGAGAATTGTTTCCCACATTCAGTACAGGAATACGGCTTCTCTCCAGTGTGAATTCTTATGTGTTTGTTTAGATTGCTTGTTTGTGAAAACTGCTTACCGCATTCTAAACAGCAATAAGGCTTCTCTCCAGTGTGAATTCTTGAGTGTTTATACAGACTGTTCTTTCGGGAAAATTGTTTGCCACACTCTGAACAGCTGTAAATCTTTTCTTCAGTGTGGGCTGCGGCGTGTTTCTGCAGACTGCTCATTTGCAAAAACTGTTTGCCACATTCAGAGCAGGAATAAGGCTTCCCTCCAGCATGGACTCTTGAGTGCTTACGGAGACTACTCCTATGTGAAAACTGTTTGCCACATTCAGAGCAGCAATACGGTTTCTCTCCTGTGTGATTCCTCACATGAATTTTTAGGCTGCTCCGCAAACAAAATCCTTTGCCGCATTCAGTACAACAATAAGGTTTCTCTCCAGTGTGAATTCTTTTATGGCTGTGAAAACTGCTACGCCTGGAGAACCGTTTCCCACATTCAGGACAGAAATAAGGCTTTTCTCCAGTGTGAATTTTTCTGTGGCTTTGAAGATTGTGGCTACTGAAGAATTGTTTTCCACACTCAGAACAGGAATATGGCCTATTGCCAGTGTGAAGTTTTCTGTGGGTCTGAAGATTGCTCATTTGTGAAAATCGTTTACCACATTCCGAACAACAATATGGCTTCTCTCCAGTGTGAGTTCTCATGTGATTGGTAAGACTGCTCATGTCAGTGAATGCTTTGCCACATTCAGAACAGCAATATGGCTTACGTCTGGTATTTGTGGTTTTAGATTTTTGTTTCAAGGTTTTTTCCCATTCATGGCAGACAACCTCCACACCTGCTGAATCTGAATCGCACAGCCATTGCTGAGTGTTGATTGTGTCTACCTTTGTTAATGTCACAGGAGGCTGAAAACCGTATGGCACCAAGGCAGGTAAAGTCTCTGATCCAGCTCCCAATTCTTTCACAATCTCAGTTTGCTGTGGTCTACATTGACGAGAGGTTCGAGGAAATGAAGATGGGGAGAAGGTCCCACTTTCTTGTAGATCTGTAGCAAGACAAATGCATAATCTTATGTAAATAAAAAAAGAATTCAGAAAGAGGAATAACAACAGGCAACCAACTAGCAAACAGCAGCTTACTACTGAACTCCAGGCAGCTCACAATCATGAGCAAACCTGGTATTTTATTTTTAATGGTGAAACTTTATATTTGAAAAGAAAAAGAAAAACAGGCTTGACTAAAATCGTAAGCACCCTAAAAAATTATGTAAACACTGAAAAGTATAAAAAGAAAAGAAAAAATGATTTCAGTTGCGGTCCGTCAATCCCGTCCGTTCCCATTAGTTTGTTTCCATTTCTGCAGGGTGGGCCTATTCTTCATCTCTGGACTCTAGTGATGTGCCAATCAATTAGACAGTAATTCTTATTGGCTGATTTCAGTCCACAAGACAGGGGGTTTGTGCAGTGTCCTGCTTCTGGAAGTCAGTCTGTGATGAGAGAGAGGGAGGAGAGCCGAGCTAAAGCCTTTCACCTTACACAAAATGGAGGATGTAGCCGAGAAACGACACTCCCTGTCTACAGCGATCACACTCAAATCAACAAGACCACTGATCTGAACTTCAAGAGACCTAAAACCAACAACTTTCAACATAATGGCCCAGTGAAAAGAATCCTGAATAACGTATTCTACTGAAGAGGCCAATAGACAAGAAATCTCCAGTTGTTGATCTTGTTGGGAATCTCTGGGCACAGCAGAATTGTTTCTTACTGGCACAGGGTGGAGATCTGATGCTTTTTGCACTTCTGAGGGTGGTGGAATAGAGAGCTGACGTTAAAAATCTATTGTGTAGAGAAAAGGCCAAATCATTGGAGAAACAATGTGACAATGCCTATATGAAAGGAGAAGGGAGACATCCAGGACTGTGAAATTCTAGGGATTTAAAGCTGATGTCACAGACAATGAAAATACAGGAAAGGATGAACAGTAATAAAAGGCTGAGAAGACAACGACAGAGGAATAACAGCGCGGATTTATGCAAGGAAAAGGTACAACAGATGTGACAGAAAACAGAGAAACAGAAAGGACTGCCCATGAGTGAAAAACTGGCGTAAAAGTGTTTATTGATTATTTGATTGGGTGAAAAAGTTCAAACATCAAGGATCAGCAACAAAGAATGGAGAGCAATCAGGCTGGATAAACTGGAAAAAGGAATCAGGAGTGGAATGTGCGGCAGGTAAAGTGTGGAAAGCAGTGGACAGAGCAGCACTGGTGTTTGGAGCAGAAACCCGGGCAGTTGAAAGTACAGAAATAAGGATGTTGAGATGGATGTGTGGAGTAACAAAGCTTGATAAGATCAGGAATTACAGAATCGGAACTACGGCTAAAGCTGGAGAAATCTTTAAGAAAGCAGAGGAAAGTGGTGTGGGCACGTTATGTGAAATGAGGTAGACAACGTGGGGAGGAGAAGGAGAGGACGACAGAAGAGAAAGTGGATGGTCTCTGTGAAGGGAGGTGTCAGGTGAGGAAGTCCACAACAGATGTGAGTGGAGGAGACCCCACGTGAAAGAAGGACCACCTATAGAAGGACTCGGTTTGACTGCACGGTTTAGCTTTCAAATAACTTTGTATAGGGTCCATGGGTGTCAAACTTACTGCTTCATGACGTGAGATCTCACTTTACTGCAGAGTGACAACTGAGCTGAGCCTCTCTACCTCACTAAAATCCGATTGCCGTTGCTCTCCACAAGTTCACTGATGGCGAGTTAAGCTAATCCAAGGAACTACAGGCCAGTAAATGTGATAAATACAGACAATTATTAAAGAGCAGATCGTGAAAGACATGTCAATTAAACGTGAAATAGCAAAGGGCCACCGTGTGTCACCAGTGGGCTGGAATTCAATGAAGACGCAACAAAAGCAGACGATCCCAGAGGCAATCACAGACGATACGATTTACTTTGATTTGCAGATGGCTTTTGATGACAGGCGAATGATCAAACTACAACAGGTGGGACTTTGGGGTGCTGTGTGTGTTCAAATGCCAGGAACAAAGGATGATGGGAGAAGCCCCTGATCAGATTTAGGTGTCCAGCAGAGGTTGGTGTCGAGATCAGTGCTCTTTTGAAGAACACAAAGAACAAGCAGAGTAAGTCGACGATGATTTGATTCAACTCGATCAGAGATCTTTAATGTCACATACTCTGCGACAGGACAGTGAGATTTCTGTGCAGATAAATATAATAAATAAGAGTAGCAGAAGATAAACAAGCAAACAGCACACACAAATAAAGACACCAGTTAGAAAACAGCAACACACACTACAATTCGACATAAACCAGAAGATGGGTTCAGTACCCAGTGCAGGGCAGGTGGCATCAGGTTACTGGGTGTTCAGTGACCTTATGGCCAGGAAGAAGCCGACCTGAAGCAGGTGGAGCAGGCGGTGAGGCTTCCCAGAAGGCCGAAGTGGAAATGGGATGAGCTGGATGGTGTTGCATGTGACACCAAATGAGCTGAGCAATGAGGATTACAATCTACTCAGGGATGAAGTCAGGACTGGGCCATTTCTACACACCTCCCGGAGTTGTTTCACTTTGCTGCTGTGTATTTGTAGTATCTGACATTCTGGTGGTCACCTGCAGGAACATCTGGAGAGGACAAGTTGCAGTTTCTGGTCTCCTGGGGGTCAAAGATGTAAAAGAAGGGGGACACAGGTAGAGCTACAGGCTGCCGAGTGTAAACGTAGAAGGGCTAAAGTTGGGATTTGGGACCCTCTGTTCAGAACTACATAATAAAGAGCCTGAAAGTGAAAACAGGGTCACCCCAGGAGGTCTCCCAGAATAAAGTACAGCTGTTTAATGGATAATGCTGAATGAGCCAAATCAGTACAGATGGCCCTGGAGAGGAAAGAGCCTTGGGATTTGGATTTGTGGCACATGACCTTTGATGGCAGCACATGTAAAATAGTACATGAAGGAAGTAGAAATGGGCAACTTGAAAGCACAGCGAGAGACCTGAAGGTATCCCTTATAAGGGGGACCTGGGAGTCACAGTGGACTTTTTTTTTGTTCTTTATTTCGCCTTATACAATTTCTTGTATTAGGAATTTGTTAGTTTTCGCATACCCCTTGGGGTCAGAGCGCAGGGTCAGCCATTGTACAGCACCCCTGGAGCAATTACAGGTTAAGGGTCTTGCTCAAGGGCCCAGCAGAGTAGGATCTCTTTTTGGCAGTGACGGGGACACGTCAATGAAGGACGTCCTTAAGCTAAGTCACTCACTAGTGAAGCCTCACGTCAAGCATTGTGTGCAGTAAAAAGACAAAGCGGCACTCGAGAAAGATCATGGAGAAAAACTGAAGAAGCTGAATGTTTAGAGGTGACATGTTTAAAATTCTGAAGGAGATCAGGATGGGGGCTCCCCAATGTTACTTTAAAATGAATTCTTCCACAAGGACATTATGGGCAAATTTCACACAAATGTTTTCCTTGACACCAAAAAGAAAGAGCTGAATGAGTGGGAGATGACCTATGAGCTTCTTAGGAGAAAGTGAGCAACAAGGGCCTCAATAATCCATAACAGAATCTTCAGTAACTCTGCTTATGAAATCGAGAACTGCAAACATAGAGGCGGTTTGTAATCAGAATAGAAGTCGAATATGTCACTGGGCTCTGTGCAAATCTTTTACATCTGCTTTGCTTTTCTTCTCACGTGTACAGCTAACACAAAGCCTGCACGGCAAAGCACTGGACAAGACAGACAAAGACAGCCGGGGGAACGTGCAGGCAGCATGGCATTGGATCTCCTATTCCTTGTATTATTCACCTAAGTGGGGGTCCGCACATGGAGAAAGAGTAGAAAGCCTTGGCACATTGCCTGGCACACCTTTGAAGCCAACGGATGGATGGGAGATAAGGTCATCCGATTCAGAAAATCCGTCCAACGCAGCGACGAAAATGGCAGACTCTACACATCGGGCCCCCACTACCAAAGGTCTTGTCATGGCTTCCGTTGTCTGTTATGCCGTGTACACCGTCATTAAAGAAAGCCGAGTTATTTCTTCTATCGCCTTTTTATATTATATCTGTATAGTTCTGGGTTATGTAACATGGCGCAAATACAAAAGAACTTATTTCAAAAAGGGAGCTAGCGCCCCCTGCTGGATATACAGTGGTCTGTTATCACACGCCTGGTGCTCCACAGGGTACCACCACACGATGAGACACGATTGGTGAATCCTCAAACAAACATCTCCCCTCATATCGAGATTCCGGACCCCAACTTTAACAGTGCTGAGCTTTGATGCGGCTTCTTTTCATAGGACCCCCCCCCCCCCACACCATTGCCCCCCACTCAATTTCTTTTTGGCACCCACTTCAAAATCAAACAACAGTGGAACAAAGGACTCTACTGCACAGGACAGGACACTGGCAGCCATTGTCACCCCCACCAGCTGTACAACCTAAGACAGTAACATCGTCAGGACGGCGAATTCTGAAGGCAAACTTTTGAACATTTCAGCCCACACTTCATAACCAAAACGAGGCAGCATTTACAAATTCATCGAGGGAGAAGATGAGAGAGCGTGACCTTCTTCAGGTCAATCACCAAAGGCTCATTCTAGTACTTACCTTTGCCACAACTCCTTGAACCCGACGCCTTCTCAGCCCTTGTCCCGTCACAGTCCATAACTTCAGTCTTCACTCTGACACACGGAGGTCCTCTCTCCGCCAGGTCTCCTCCAGTCCCCTTCACATCTGGACACATGTTCTCATCTTCTGCCTTGATGCTGTTTAGTGCTTCATTTTGGTCCAAGTCACTGGTGTCATCTGCTGGCTCATACTCCTCTTTAATGACCACCAGTCTCCAATCACAATCCTCCTCTGGCACCTGATGTCGCCCAGACTGCCACTCATAGTCGGCTTCTTCTTTAATCTTCTCCATGGTGTATGTGGAGACTCCTGTGTGGCTGGAGTTTTGGTCCTTGCTTGTTGTATTGAGCAGCGACTGCCTACGCCTTAACGTTCAAGGGGTCTCGATACAGGGTCTCACGTCAACTTCCCCTCAGTAAGGATGACAAGTGAGTGGAGGGCCTCAAGCCAGCACATCCAGTGGTCAGCAACAGAAGGAAACCAAGGAAAAGCAGTGGCAGGCCTGGCCCCCCCCCCCCCCGGCTTATGAAGGTATCGACTTTGCCCCTCAGGTTATTGGAGGGTGTTGATCCCCCTGGCCAGTCACTTACAGGTCCATGCAGTCATCTCTGGGTGAGCATCAGTTTGAGGGGCTCTGACGCTCTGCTATACAAAACACAACAGGGAGGCCCGACGAGCAGCTGACTGGCCCCCCGTCTCTGAAGGCTGTTGCTCCTTTGCTGGTTTCTGTGTCATCAAGTTCAAAGCCCCCACCAGAGTAGACTTCCTAAATCGGCAGCCCCTCACGCGTCATGTGTCACTGCTGGTCTCCTCCTGTTTAGATGCCATCAGTGGAGGCTCCTGGACATCCAGACACCACTTCTCCATGGTCCTCATTGGAAACTGCAGCTCCTCTTGTTGTCTGCGGACAGAACAGAATCAGACAAGCAGTAAAGAGTCGGCGTCATTGTCCGCGGCCCTCGACTCAGTCAGGGTGCTGTCGTCTGGACTTTTCAATTAACTCATATGTACTTCTAACAACATGGAGGCCAAACTGCAGACGTTACCCCGTCTTTGGGCCCACCGATGTGTGTTAAGCTGTAAATGTAGCGCCTCTGATTGGCTGCCACACAGCACAGACAAACATCCTGCGAGTCTGTGAAATGTTTCTGTCCACTGCCTGGTTATGGACGGCAGCGAGACCCCCAGGGCCCCTACGTTGTTCTCACGATGTGACCTTCACAGCTACTGTGTCATATGGAATGTTTTTCCTTGCGATGTGTCAGACTTTAACTTTAATCTCATCTGCCACACATCAGCCCAACAGCAGGAATGCTGCGGTCCCGGGGGTCTGCTAATCCACTGAACTTCACATTCAAACATAAAGAACGACGGCGGCAACGGACGTCCAGGGATGATCACTGCCTTGCATCAAATGCTGCTGGGACAGGCTATGGTCACAGTCACCCTGAACTGGATTAAAAATTAACAAACAGAGGACCCCCTTATTGAATCCCATAGCACCCAGTGGGTCACCCAAGACAATCTGGGGGGAAAAAAACCAGAAGGCTAACTGCCAACTGTGAGCCGAGCTTGAAGGGAAACACAACGGTAAGGAATTACAGTACAGCTGTGAAAAATGAAGCCCCTCAATCTGCACTCGGGGTCAGCCCGAGACCCTCACAGCCTTGGGTTCCAATCCCGTCTCCGTAGGCCTTCCCTCTCCTCCCACATCAAGTCAGCGCATGTCTCAGTTCAGGGCAGAGTTTACTTTTCAGTCATTGGCAACCTGGGACTAAATTTAGTAGAAGCTCAGGTGAAGATGAATCAGGCCGTCCATGACAATCAGATTGGTCTTTGTGAAATCCTCCCTAACCAGTACTCAATTGGATGATACACTGAAGGGAAGTCCCTCCAGTGCAGCCCCCCAGCAAGAACATGAAATTCAAGTTCTATCCAAGTGGAAGAACACGGATGGAAAAAAGCAGAGAGGATCCACAGTGGAACCTTGAAGGACTCCATAGGAGAGAATAGCAGAGATTTAAATCACGAGGACTAAACGTGTCAAAGGTCTCATTAAAGACACATCAACAGGGGACCAAAATCAACTGGCAAGGTTCTGGGCATATGATGTGAATCAACACAATCGAGTGCTGCACCCGCATACTCACATCACGCTCCAGAGCTTCAAGGAGTCAAAGGCGGCACTGAAATAACACAATCACCAGAGTCAGCGGCAAGCAGAAGGTCATCTGTCACCTTCAACAGGACACTTTCTAAAGCCAGGCTGGCATCATTCTGGGCTCAAAAATGGCCAAAATGAAATCTGTCCGTCTAATGTTTTACTTTGAACAGATTGAAGGTTATTCATGACACTGCTATGGTGGGCTGCATCAGGAGTGGGCAGGAGGAGGAGTATTGGAACCTCATCAAGGACTTTGTTACCTGAACACCAGCAAAACCAAGGAGCTGGTGGTGGATTTTAGGAGGCCCAGGCCCCTCATAGTCACCTCTGATGATCACGGGGTCCGAGTGCAGAGGGTGCAGCTGGATGATAAACTGGACTGGACTGCCAATACAAGAGAGGACAGAGCTGACTAGACATTCTGAGAAGGCTGGCGTCCTTCAACATCTGCAATAAGATGCTGCAGATGTTCTATCAGATGGTTGTGGCAAGCGCCCTCTTCTACATGGTGGTGTGCTGGGGAAGCAGCATAAAGAAGAGGGACGCCTCACGCCTGGACAGACTGGTGAGGAAGGCAGGCTCTATTGTAGGCACGGAGCTGGACAGTTGGACATCTGTTATTATCAGTATGCTGCTGCGGGAGTATGTGAATTTCCCCTTGGGATTAATAAAGTATCTCTCTATCCATCTATCATGTGACAGACTGCTAGGAAACTGAAGAACTCCTACAAAAGTGTCCACTACTGTCTGGCTGTGGCATCGGCGACTATCTGACAACATGGCATCTCCTGGCTTTCCCTTCCCAAAGTTCGCTGCCATCTTTCTGTGCTCTCCTGTGTTCACGTGAGTTTCCTCTGGTGGTCCAAGGACGTGCGCACATTGGTTGACTTGGACTTGTGTGTGTGTGTCCTGTTTAGGTGCCGATTGGCTCCACCTGCCCAACGTCCCTTTTCTGTATAACATGGACTGTGCCAAACAACACGCGACACTTCGCCATTCTGCGACATCAGCTCTACGGTACCCCGAGCCCGTGTCACGCACCTCCGTATTCGAGTGTTACACACCGACACAAATGGCCTGACGCTACGGACACTCACAGCTGGCCTTCTCGAAGGAGATTTTAGTCTGTAAAAAGCAAGGGACAGCAGGCAAACAGGCTTACTGCGCCTGCGCTTACCTCTCCAGGGCCGAGGAATTTATGCAAAACCGGTGAGCGAACAACAAGGAGAGGCGGCGGCGGCGTGTCGGGCGATTAAAAGAAAACCAAATAAGAGAAAGAAACGTGAAGCAAACCGGGGAACGAGCGGATGAGACATGCGACCCATAAGGGACTCTCAGTCGACAAGAGACAACGGGAGTCACTGAGCGATGAACACCTGCCGAGTGAAGCGAAAACCCTGCCTACCGCCTTTACGGCCACCTTGTCTGGGACGAGCCGCACGCCGAGCACGGGGCTCAGCAGGGCGGGGGAGGCCTAAGGCGTAGCGCTCCATTAGAGAGGTCGGCGCCTCTGCCATCACCGGACTCCCGGCTATTGCGCCTCGTTCTTTGTGTGCTCCTTCTCGCCCTCATACTTTATTTCAGTAGTACGTACCGTTTCTCTTGATCTTCCTCACGCCAACAGCCCGCCACTCCATTCAACCGCTTCAGCGCGCCCCCACTTCCGGTGACGTCATTTTTCTCCTCTTTTGTCTTTTAGGGCTGTTGGCAGACCCGCTTATGGTACTTTACTGCCACCTACTGGACTGGAGTGTGCTGCTGAATATTAACTCGAAACTAAATGACCCATAAAGCCTTACAGATTTTAAAAGCTGAGAACTCGCCCAGTGACACGATTGATCCTATCAATTATGGAGAATCCACTGCATCCACTAAATAGGATCATCTCAAGACAGAGGAGCAACTTCAGCGACAGACTGCTGTCACCGTCCTGCTCTACTGACAGATTGAGGAGATCGTTCCTTCCCCCATTGCCTTTCACATCTATCTATCTATCCCGTTATATAGTGCCTTTCATATCTATCGTTATATAGTGCCTTTCATATCTATCTATCTATCATATCATGCCTTCTATCCCGTTAAATAGTGCCTTTCATATCTATCTATCTATCTATCTATCTATCTATCTATCTATCTATCTATCTATCTATCTATCTATCTATCTATCATTTCATGTCTTCTATCCCGTTAAATAGATAGATGTGAAAGGCACTATCTATCTATCTATCTATCTATCTATCTATCTATCTATCTATCTATCTATCTATCTATCCCGTTATATAGTGCCTTTCATATCTATCTATCTATCCCGTTATATAGTGCCTTTCACTCTATCTATCTATTCTGTTATATAGTGCCTTTCATATCTATCTATCTATCCTATCTATCTATCCCGTTATATAGTGCCTTTCATATCTATCTATCCCGTTATATAGTGCCTTTCATATCTATCTATCTATCTATCTATCCCGTTATATAGTGCCTTTCATATCTATCTATCATATCATGCCTTCTATCCCGTTATATAGTGCCTTTCACATCTATCTATCCCGTTATATAGTGCCTTTCATATCTATCTATCTATCCCGTTATATAGTGCCTTTTATTCTATCTATCTATCCCGTTATATAGTGCCTTTCATATCTATCTATCTATCATGTTATATAGTGCCTTTCCTATCTATCTATCTATCTATCTATCTATCTATCTATCTATCTATCTATCTATCTATCTATCTATCCCGTTATATAGTGCCTTTCATATCTATCTATCTATCCCGTTATATAGTGCCTTTCACATCTATCTATCCCGTTATATAGTGCCTTTCATATCTATCTATCTATCCCGTTATATAGTGCCTTTTATTCTATCTATCTATCCCGTTATATAGTGCCTTTCATATCTATCTATCTATCTATCTATCTATCTATCTATCTATCTATCTATCTATCTATCTATCTATCATGTTATATAGTGCCTTTCCTATCTATCTATCTATCTATCTATCTATCTATCTATCTATCTATCTATCTATCTATCCCGTTATATAGTGTCTTTCATATCTATCTATCTATCTATCTATCTATCTATCTATCTATCTATCTATCTATCTATCTATCTATCTATCTATCTATCCTGTTATATAGTGCCTTTCATATCTATCTATCTATCCCGTTATATAGTGCCTTTCACATCTATCTCGTTATATAGTGCCTTTCACATCTATCTATCTATCTATCTAAGCTACGGTTACTTTCATAACTAATCAAATATTTCAAAGTAAAACTAAGAAGCCCCCATTGCTTGAATTGCTGCCTGAAGTTGTTTCCTGTCCTCTTTGTAAGCTTCATGTTGAATTTTTACGTGTTGTAAGGTTTCTTGCTGATCACGGTGCCTATAAAATCCGGATGGATGTTCTTCTATTTGATGTTGTGAATTATTCAGCATTGGGTGTCCAGTTCATAATCGTCTCAGAATTGTTTCTTCACTTCTCCCACAAGTCTATCGTTTTTATGTATTTTGTACAAATGACCCCCTTAGTCCGTTGTTCCATAGGTTTTGCCATAATCCAATCATCTTTGATTTTTAAATCCTTTAGCGTTGGCTTTGCTCATTGAGATCCCCGTTTTTCAGCTTCTTTAGCTGCGCCGTCCGCCCTTTCATTCTCTTGTGTGCAGAAACCCATAAGAACACCACGTACAGCGAAATCAAATCGGATTCACTTCCAATAACAAGTCCCAAGTACGATTGATTAGTTAGTCCGTTTTAATAGTCCTCAGCCCTGACTATGACTCTGAGCTCAGAATGACTGCGGCCAGTTCTGCTGTATCTACAGATCAATGGCCGGAGATTCTTTGAATTATTTCACCCTGGGATTCTGGCCGCTACTCCAGTGGTAATTTCTTTAGAGCCTTCTGTGAGAATGGGAATCATTCCATACGACTTCTAACAAACTTAACATTCTGGTATAACAGATTGATTTCCTTTTATTAAATCCTGCAGATTTCTACCTAATGTGACCGTTGGACTTCTCTGGTAGTTCACCGGACTTGGAGGACCTACGTGATATGAAGCCACCGTCCATCCATCCATCCATCCAAAGCTGATTCTGCTTTTTGTTACAACATTCCACACAGTCACTCGTCGCTGTATTACCAGGTTGATTATTTCCATGCCCTCTTCAGTTGCTCCACCATCATCACCATGTCTAACAGTAACTAATGGAGCTGAAACTGGAGACAGCGCCACCTGGACTTGTGTCACCTCTCAGCATTTTAATCTTGAAGGAGCAGCAGACCAGAAGCCAGACAGCCATAACTGACGACAGGCAGAGCTCCCCAATCGGACCCAGGCAGACATCTGAGGATATTGATAGATAGATAGATAGATAGATAGATAGATAGATAGATAGATAGATAGATAGATAGATACTTTATTATTCAAGACCCCGTTACATTTATCAGCCATTGTACCCATTTGAGATCTCCATCAACGCACCCAAAAGTGTGACCAGTGAAACTGGCCGTGTCATGTCAAGTTAAGTTTGTAAAACTTTTAGTTACAGAGAGTTTGAGACCCCATTTATTCACCCAAACGTCTACCTCATCAATCGCTGCTTGCGTTTCATGCGTAGTAGTTACTGAATTTGGGCGGCACGGTGGCGTAGTGGGTAGCGCTGCTGCCTCGCAGTTGGGTGACCTGGGGACCTGGGTTCGCTTCCCGGGTCCTCCCTGCGTGGAGTTTGCATGTTCTCCCCGTGTCTGCGTGGGTTTCCTCCGGGCGCTCCGGTTTCCTCCCACAGTCCAAAGACATGCAGGTTAGGTGGATTGGTGATTCTACATTGGCCCTAGTGTGTGTTTGGTGTGTGGGTGTGTTTGTGTGTGTCCTGCGGTGGGTTGGCACCCTGCCCAGGATTGTTTCCTGCCTTGTGCCCTGTGTTGGCTGGGATTGGCTCCAGCAGACCCCCGTGACCCTGTGTTCGGATTCAGCGGGTTGGAAAATGGATGGATGGATGGATAGTTACTGAATTTTTACCTTTGATCGTAATGCGCCATCATCTGCGTATAATGAATTTCCCGCACCAGTCCCAATTTTAGAAACAGTATCTTTATATGAAAGAAGAGCGGGCCTCACATACTCCCTGACTTTGAATATTCTGTTCCCACCCTGACCTGCACGAACCTCTCAAATAGAAAACTCAGAACAAAGTCAGCCATTCATCCACCTGCTCCTGGATTTCTTAATTTAACTGAAAGTCCTTCCTTGCAACACGTATCAATGTCCACATCTATGGCTACTACAAATTCTCTGTTGGTCGGCGCTTTTCTAATATCATCTTCTAGACATGAAATAGAATCCAGCGCTTCTCTTCTTCACAAGTGGCTCACAGGTCGTCACGGTGTCCGACATCGCTGTGTGACCCCCCAACACTGACACACAATTGACCAAGGTGGACAATCTGGATGGTGACACCCTAAAGGTTGACAAACACCGTGGATCAACCCCAGCACACCAACTCCCCATCAACATCAAATAATGAATTAAAACACAAAAATATCAAACAGCAGGAAGTCAAATTCAAAATGTCCATCACTTGGTCAGTAAAGTCACTTTTACAACTGTGACATCTTCAGAGCAAAGGAAACCCATGGAGGGTGGCGACCACATGGGCATCGCCCACCCATTGACTTCGAGCTCCCCCTTCAATAAGCCGTGTGTTACGTTTCGCAGTCAGTCAAGTGCTTCTCGATTATCGTCGCCTTCGTGTGATTTAAGGAGCGACCGTCGAGAACATCCATCAGGGCTGCCCGTTGGCTTTCCGCGTGGAGATATCGGGGCGGGTGGCACATTATGGGAGAGCTGCGAGGTGTTTCATTTAACTATCCTGAAATTAAAGAACACGACTCGGACATGCTGGTGATGGCATCAGCGGCTGAACACGCAGAACGAGGCCCTCATCTGTGAGAAGACAACCAGGGAAGCAAAGGGGCTGCGTGGCAATCCGGAGCACAATCAAACTTTAGTGGCACGTTTATTCCAATCGGACCATTTACCAGTTTCACTGGAGATCTCCCAGTCTGTAAATGTCATGCCTGGAACATTTGAAACCAGTAAGTCTTGTGACAATTTAAGGGTCCCCGTGACCCTTTGAACCCTCAGACCAGACGTCAGACACCAGATTAAAGTCCAAAATGAATATCTATCTATATATATAATTCACTAAGCCAGGAGACAAGTAGCCAACCATGGAAAGCACGCCGGAAGGGGCGTGGATTCACTAAACCGGCGACAAGTAAGACGCCAATGGTGCACGCAGGAAGGAGCCACGCCCACCAACTCTTAGACCATTGGATACGACGAAAAAATCACAGCCACGCCCACCAACTCTGACGCGACGCCTCGAAAAACATGGCGTCATTTCTGTTTGTCTGTGCCACAGTACACTTGCAGCTCTGAGCCACGTTGACTTTTCATTAGTCAACCTCAGTGGAACCTTGGATCACACAGAGGCAGCACCAGAGAGAGACAGAGGGGCGCGCACACACACACAGAGAGAGGCAGCGGGGCGCGCACACACACACAGAAAGAGGCAGCGCCAGAGAGAGACAGAGGCACACACACACAGGCAGCGTGAGAAAGAGAGAGGGGCACACACACAGGCAGCGTGAGAAAGAGAGCCACGCAATCCTTTAAAACTGAAGTTAAAACACAATGAAGGAAGCAGTCTTTAAAAGCCAATAAGCCCTGTGCCTGTTTTTCATTAGCATCTCACCTGCTTCACCAATGCAGGCCCTGCAACAGTCGAGACACTCTCTCTGCAGCTGACCTTCTCTGTGCCTGACTCCACTACTGTCAGCCACCTGATTAAAAATGGCCTGTTGAAGGTGAGCTATGGACCCGCTATACCACAGGAACACATTGCCTTCGAGCCTGCTCTCGCTCACTGTAATGTTACTGCTTTCTCTCTCCTCACTCGCTCACACACTGCACAGGGGAGAAACGCCCGCAGCACGAGTCTACCCTGAAACTGTTTCAGCCACACTTCCACGCCCCTCGCTACACTGTGAGTGCGATGATTATTTATTTAAAATGGGCTTTTGAAGGGGAGCTGTGGACCCGCTATATCACAGGATCACCTGTGACATTGCCTTCACATTGTTTTCCTTTTATTTCTGATCCCGTCGAGCAGATCAGACACCCAGGCAAACAACACTGAATAATCAATAGCTGCAACTACTTTGCCCGCCCCCACTCCTCACCTGAGTTGGTTTCGTCTCTGTTCAGCAGTGTTTGCCAAACTCGGTCCTGGTGAACCCCTATGGCTGCAGGGTTTTGTTCCAACCAGATTCCCAATCATTAATGCCGGTGAAACTCATCCGGGATAAGTCGGTTTTTCAAACGCAGCCGTGTAGCATATTAGTCTAGCAAGATGTAATAATCTGAGATGAATGCGCGCCCTCACACTGAGTGAAAAGCCAATATATATATTGAGTCTACAAAACATGATCAGCAAGTCTTTGATAGGCTGCAACAAAATGATGAAAGAACGGGTGCATTTTTTTCACACAAGCTGAGTGGGTGGGTGTTAGTTAGTTAATTAGCAACGCGAAGGATTTCAAGATATAATATACACAAGAGGTAACACTGCAAAAACAGCCCAAACCAGAAAAGATGGCTGGCAAAAAGTGGCCGACAAATTAAACGCATGTGCATTGTACTTACTGAAAGCAGCGTTACGGATTTTCCAAATGTTCATTTTTTTCCCTCTGCTTAAAAAACATTTAAAAAGTTGCGCGGATTGGTTTGCAGTGTGTAAAACAGTTTGTTTGTCGCGGATAATTTGCTATCCACACAGGCAGGAACTGGGAAGCAAACCCACAATCTTCCACTGTCTCCTTACTGCAAAGCAGCCGTACTACTACAGCGCCACAAGGCAGTTAAAGAATGCACCGGGCCACATGTTCATTTTTTCCCCTGTGCTTAAAAGACATTAAAAAACTGTTTCTCAACTGTGACTCCGGAACAACTCAGTACGCGAAAAGCGGCCAGAATCGCAAACAACAATGAAAACTCTACGTGACTCACAGGTAGTGATGGGCCGCTCGATACTCAGGTTTCGAAACTGTGTCGAGCTTTCGAAGCACTGCAGATTTTAATACTTGATCGAATAATGACATCTGTGATTTAAGGATTTCACATTTTCTTTCTCAAATGTGCTTACCTATATCATGGCAAAGTACAGGGATAAACCTTTATTTTCTGTCTACTCCGTTTTAATTAAGTCAGATCAAAGAAAACATTTAAGGCCAATAAATGTGATCTCAAGAAAAGATCAGGGTTAATTATAATAGTAATAACAGGAGCGATAATAATGATACAGTGCAAAAGTAAATACTAATTGAAAGAGCCGGGAATGCATGAGGTGACGCGTCTTATTTTGTTTAACTCTTGCTATCGTATAGTGCATTCTGCCTGTCGGCGTTAGTTTTATTTATATTTTTTAGACATCACACACTACAAGCTGCTGACGAACCCTTCTCTTCGTTGTCAGTCTGTAGCCCCGAAAAAGTAAAAGCAATAAGAGTTTTAACAAACGTCATTGAAGTGTATCATAAGTTTGTGTAACGTTAATGAAAATGGCCAGGAGGTGTCACTAGAGAGCTGAGTGTCAAATGCTTCGAAGCTTCGATTCGATTTCCGACACAATTGCTTCAAACGTGTTGATGCTTCGCGAGGCTTCACTCCGCCCATCACTACTCACTGGTTACTGAACTTGAAATCAGCAGACTAGCATGACGGATGGGGCGTAATGGGCGTCCTTCCCCTCTCCTCCGGATTTTTCAAATGTTAATTTTTTCCCTGTGCTTAAAAATCATTAAAAAAGCGGCCTGATTATGCGGCGTATGGTACGCCGCGGGTTGGCTAGTTTATTATAATAATAAAGTGCACAAAGCACCACCATTCCACTATACTCAATAATACTCAAATAACCAATCCTCCAATCTCCCAGACGCGTTGCCACCCTGCCTCCCATCTCAGCTCGTCAGTCTGGGATCTCCCACAGTCCTTTATAGTCCCTGACCCGGAAGTGCTTCTGAGCCCTCAGTCCATGTGATTATCCAGCACTTCCGGGTCAGGGAAAAACTTCTCTTCTTCTTCAGCCCAGAAGTATATCATTTCTTCCGTTCCCGTGACTTGGAAATACTTCCGGGCTATACGGAAAATATAAATCCCTGGGCGTCCCTGCAGTGACTCCTGGTGGCCCCCATGTTATCCAGCAGGGCCGTGCATTAAAACTGCACTGTCCATGAGGCCCTGCTGGAATTCGGGGCACCTCCATGTTACAGGGAGGGCTCCATCTGGTGGGATGTACGGACGGCCATATCCCACAGTCTCCAATAGCAACGTGAAGTGTGCTGGGCAGCAGCTGAGAAGGACTACAACATTCACTTCTACGAAAGCCACAGCCTCTGTCACCGGCGGGAGGCCCCAGTGTCACAGCAGTGTCACTCAGGTGTCCTCATCAGAATGTCTGACCGGTCAGGTCATTTACAAGTGAAGCTGCCATTGGTCAGCCTCCGGTCTGCTTGGTGACACCGTTTATTTGCACCCGAGTGCCATCTGTTGATATTTCTGGGGCCTAAAAAGCAGCAACCTGTGCCAATGCTGTGACGTCTTATAGAGAAAATCAAGTCACATTGACGCCACACGGGCTGCTTGGTGGTCCGGCATGTGCCGTAGCGAGTTGACTTGCCTTTGTTTGGCTTCTACTAAGTACAGTGCATCTAAAGTTGGTGTTTGCCATTCTGTCGTCATCTGCAAATGCCAAGGGGTCTGCGCTGTCCTTTAAAAGACCTCTGAGCCCCTCATTCGGCGCATTTTTAAGGGAGGGTCCCACAGGCTGCTGAACACAAACGGACTTTTTAGCATGAAGATCATCAGGACGAGTGGCAGACCAGCTTTTTATAAATTTTACTGGCATATTGGGGTCCCAAAGCACCTAAGTCCCAAAATGTGCCCCCTTAGATGGGGTTAACCATCAAACCTCAGCTAGATATACGGGCAAAAAAATACAAAGTTTACTTTCACCAAATGCTGTGTGACACCAGGAAGAGCACAAAAGCATAAAGGAGCTGGCAGCCACGGCCATCCAGAGCAAACAAAGTCCTGATGCAGAAAAGCAAGAACTCCAAAGCACATTCCAAAGAACCGCAAGGGGCTGTGTGAGACCCTCCAGATTTCGAGGGCAGGTCCTGACTCTACCTTGTGGGGACCTAAACACAGGCAAAGACAACGCATCAGATAGTCAAGCAAAGGAGCCGTAAAGGAAATAAACGGCCAACAAAGAACACAAACGACGTGAAACGAGGCTTTGAACTTCGAGCTACGAAAATGGGCCTCAGAAGTAAACGTCGTCGTTGTGACTGAACCCCCCGGCCCAGGCTGATGCATAACACATATCCTCACCTTCAGAACATGTTGTATGTTTAATACGTTACTTGTAAAATTATATATATATATATATATACTAGGGGGCTTCGCCAACACCCCGTTACATGCCAGCCTCTTCACGTCTCTGCCGCTTGCGTTTGTGGATTTCACTTTCACCAAACAACAAATCTTTTAATTCTCGTGGATAGGAAACCCTCCAAGATGAGTTAGACGATCTACGAGCCTCACAGTGTCTCCATACTTCTGTCACATCACCTCTCTCCGTATGTCCGCTCTCTTTTCGCTGTTCCTTTATTTCACAGAGTAATATTTTCCATTTGTTTGCACTAATGTGATCTTTACTATCAGTTTTTTGGAGACTTTTGAATTTTTGTACTTCCATTTTCTCTAACCTGCTCTGCCCGTGTACCGTGCCAACATTTTTTAACCTTTTTACGACGTTCTACTTTGTCTTCTACTCTTTGTCTTTTATTTCCACAGTTAAATCCCTTGGCACAAAGTCTCGTCTCGCGGGACATGAAAGCGTCTCTCTGAGAAAGTCACGTCTCGTCCCAGGACTTTTTTTATTACAATAGAGGGGTACAGCTGGGACCCCTGCCTGTACTGGAAGGACCGGGGAAGTGAGCTCATCCAGGACATGATCTCCCCCACAATGCCAGAGGGCAGCGCTGCATGAAAGCTCAACCCGGCTGGGGCTCATGGCCACCACTAGGGGGCGTCTGGGCGATTACTGAGCCCCTGGTTGCAGCACTTCTGGGTGCTCCATAAAAGGAGCCAGAGTCGGGCGGAAGAGGACCAAGCTTACTAGGAGGAGTGGAGGCGGACAGAGAAGGAAAGAGAAAGAAAAGGAAGTGCGTTTAGTGCACGGGGAAAGGAAAAGAAGAAAGAAAATCAAAACGCGGCTGCTGACCTTGGAGTCCTGTGTGCGTCTGATTTGGGTTTGAGTAGGAGCGCCCTCTGCAGGTCATCGTATATATATATATATATATATATATATATGTCTACTGTATCCTAAAAATCATGAAGAGGTTGAGGGCAGTTCATCATTAAGGAATCAGTCATACAAGATGCTGTCAGGACGTGATGGCCACCACAAATGATGGGGGCTTTCTTACTATCCGCTATTTGCTTTAAAAGCTCTTTGTGGCACACGAGGGGCACAGCTGATCCCAGAGGTCTCTTTCTTGTGCTCTTTGCTGAACGACAGTCGTTTGAACATCATGGCGCACACCTTTTTTATGTTATTTTTTGCTTTATCTTGTTCTTTTCGTCTGTCGTTACCATAAAGGAGATGAACGGGTTAACGTGTATTCATTCTTCACTTTAGCTTTAAGTGTTTTTGCCGTTTTCAACGCACGTCCTAATTAATCTAAATGATTGTGCACTGCAGCAAAATGAAAAACATAAAAAATCCTCTCCTTGGTTGTGAAACGTTTGCAGTGAAAGGCGCATTTTAAGTGTCACTTATCTGTAACCACTTGACTGCTTCACTGTCCCAAACTGATTCACTGAAAGGAGGATTCAGCAACATCAGATGCCCCTCCAGCGAGGTCGGCTTCTCATCGACGGTGAGTCGTATGAACTCTCAGCCCGCCACCTCCGCCGAACTTCACCGCCCCAGCTGAGAGATGACCTTCAGTTGCCTTGGTTACCGAGCGTGCCCCGCCCTAATCCTCCAACACCAGCTGATTGGCGTCTCGATGGGCATGCCACTCTGCAGCCCCCCCCTGCATTACTGCTAATTGGGTCCCACATGAACTGAAAAACCAAAATCAAGCGAGGGCTTCTCAGGTCGGGCCCCCCCAAGTCCTGGTGACCAAGCTGAATGCCCGTTTGGGTGCCCCTTGCAGTAACTGTGATGTTCGATTTCTGTCACTCCCTTCTCTCAGGGCCGACTGTGCTCAGCCGCCATGTGCCAGTAAAGTGCGGGGGTCTGCCCCCTGAAGGTCGAGTGCGCAGATCACACAGCGCCAGACTGAGCTGCACTCTCTTTATGGACGGGAGGTGGGCTTCGGGGTCTCCTTCGCGCCGGTGCTTTGTCATCTTTCTTCTGTATCAATGGCTGTGCCTGTCATGTTAGAATTAGAGGTTTGATCGACTCGCACGGCTTTAGAATGTTCTAAACCCAGAGACAGAACACCAATAAATGTGGATTCCTTTGAGAGCCAAAACTTCTAGAAAAGTATATTTAACTAGAATAATAAAAAAACTGGGTTGGCACCCTGCCTGGGATTAGTTCCTGCCTTGTGCCCTGTGTTGGCTGGGATTGGCTCCAGCAGACCCCCGTGACCCTGTGTTCGGATTCAGCGGGTTGGAAAATGGATGGATAGATAATAAAAAAACGATCACAGAAAGAGAAAAACTAAAGCCTGCAAAATCCTAAGAGGCGGGCAGCGACGTCAAGAGTGCGAGACGTGACGTTTGTCAAGAGTGCGCTGCACGGCTGCACTCGGCTCCTAATCCCAAAGGTGGCTTGTCATGTGGGGGGTGCGGCGACGCGCTGTATATCACACAAGGGGGCATACAGACCCCCAGCCCAAGTCCAGCAGGCCCCCTCAATAAGCACACAGCCCCTTTGACAGAAGACCCGGATGTGCTCCACGATCTCATTTCTGGGTGTGACCCTGCAGAGGAGGACTCAGCTATTCTCCAATGCCCCCCCCCCCCGCCCATCAGGGGCCGGCGGGGGCTGCCCTCTGTCATCCCAGGGGAGGTATTGTCCCATACAAGCTCCTTCCCCGGTCCTTGAGTTACGAAGGCGTCCCAGCCAGGTAAGAGTCCCGGCTCTCAATTCAACCAACCAACTTCAAATCGACGGACTCCTTAATAACCGAGTGAGACAGAAGAACAAAACCTGAATTACGAGAAGGCGCAAATTGAATGGCTGGAGGAGCCCCCTCATCAAACAGAGGGCTCGGTTAATGTATTTAACAAGTAGAAAACTGGTAAGCAACTGGTGTGAAAAGTGAGTCAGATGTTTGTCACCGAGCTGTCACTACAAGGCACCATCAACTCGTTTATTGAAAAGGCTGGAGAGTCGGGCTGGGAGGTCGAATTCTTCACGGCCTCCACCCGTCCTCCTGCTATTTCAGACAACAGCACAGCCCATGCCAACTTGCCAAGAGCTACTGGGGGTCTTATTTCATCAGGTGAAACATGCGGTTAAATTGGGAATGAATAGCCGAGCACAAGGCCAGCACTTCTAGCTAAACGAACCCCAAAGCTGTCCTGCTGAGTGACGCGACAGACACTCGTTTGGCAAAGGCTCCCTCGTTACATCGCAGATTTACACCAAACCTCGGTGGTCTCCGTCTCTGTGAAGTTTCGAGGCTTTAAGTCAATTTAACTTCTTTAAATAAGAAAAAAACAAAACATGGAAACAAAAGACAAGAAAAAAGAAAAGAAACACAAATCTCACGGAGCACAGCAGCGCCGTCTTTGGTCCCCGCACAGGAATTCTTGTCAAGTCCTTTCATTTAAGATGTGACGACTGGCACCTCTTTGGATGTGGAAAACGATTTTTGAAAATTTAAGGGTAACTTTGGTAAATAGTTCGGAGCTATCAGAGTCCGTCCGAGTCCTTCAGTTCAACAATTCAATGAATAAGTCAACCCTCGTCACTTCAGGGGCTGCCAGTTAGAACAGTGAAACGATCAACGTGTGCGGCTGAAGAGCAAAACAAAAACCTTCATACTGATGGCGGTCCCATGGGCAGTGGCGTATTGCAGTTAAGACTCCCCACTAATGATACAAATAGGGGCTCGACCTCCTTTAGCTACTGTGGCCAGCAGAGGGCACTACAGCTGCCCAAACCCGCCACAGACAGACGCGGGACACGAGTCCTACACACACAAGTCCTACACACACGAGTCCTGCACACACACGTTCTGCACACACGAGTCCGAGTCCTACACACACAATTTTATGTTTTTTTTCTTTTTCCTCGCCTTCCCCGTTTCCCACACAGCACTAAACACTTTTCTTTTGTTCATCTTTCTGTCTTTCTCTTCCTCTCATTCCACCACCACCACTCCTGGCACGCTTGGTCTTCCACCCCCACGATCGGCTTCCAGAGTAGTGCCCGCCGGCTCCTTCTATAGGGCACCCTGAAGGTCTCTGGTGATCTTTTTCTGGCAGCAGGTGTGGTGGAAGTGCTGCACCAAAGGGATCAGCCATTCCTGCAATGCCCCCTGGCAGTGCCCACAGTACCTGGCAGGGCTGCTCCTAACTCCAGGGGGGCTGTCCTCCAGCGTTCTGCCCTGAATATGTTCTGGTCCTTCCACTATATGGCCCGGCTGTACGCCACAATATGAAGAGCATCCCAACGAAAGGAAGAGAAGGTCATGTGGGTCTCAGCGAGTGGAGGACTGATGCCATGGACTTCTTCTTGTTTTACTGATTCTTTAAAGTCCATTTGCACTGCGACCAGTTCAGAGGGTCCTTACAATTCAAACAGTGTGACTTTGAAGATGTTTTGGAATAAACAATAGCTGCGCCATCTTCTGCCCATGGCAGCTATAAAATTATTACCCAGAATCCCAGTACCCAATGGCAGGAGTTTTGGGGGGCTTTACCTCTTTAACTCAGCCAGAAACAAAAGCTACAAATGAACACGTGAAGGCAGCTTTGGAGAAGAGGGCTCCCTCAGTGGCCCCACTTCTCACAGATTTATTAGAAGTAAGCACCACTCTAAGTCACACCATCGACTTCAATTCAGATCACGTGGACCACATCCGGTCAGGAGGGCGAGACGTGGAGAATGGCGTTCAGTGCAGACGCAGATACACAAGCACAGGGGGTGACATCCTCCTCCTCCTCCTCCTCTGCTACACAACATTCAGGTCCTTCCCAACGAGATGAACCATCCAGGGTTACGGACAGGAAAACCAACTGTTTGCTAAATCACAGCCCGAGGAATTCCAGAGATCCTCTTTGTTATTCTGGAGCAACTGAATGAGAAACGGAGGACTGAGAATGGAAACGAAAGTCAAAGCAGTTATGGATTCCACAAACAGGGTGGAGTGGTGGCTCTGAGGCTAAGGTATCCAGAAGGTTGCCGGTTCAAATCCCCATCACTGCCAAAAGAGATCCTACTCTGCTGGGCCCTTGAGCAAGACCCTTAACCTGGAATTGCTCCAGGGGTGCTGGCTACACAATGGCCGACCCTGTGCTCTGACCCCAAGGGGTATGCGAAAACGAACAAATTCCTAATATGAGAAATCGTATAAGGTGAAATAAAGAACAAAAAAAAAAAAAACACAAGTACAGCGCTTGGTTGTGTTTGTCACGACTTTTAGGGCAAAGACCCCCGTTTCCTTTTAGAAGCAATAGCTCCCTAATTGGAATAAGTTTTAAGTAACCAGGAACGATATAGATCTACTGTAAAAGGCGCGATCCCTCCCATAGTGATACGGCGGTACAAATCACATAAGAGGAGATAACTTTGCTTTCTTTAATGACGATTTACGTGGCATAACAGATGACAGGAAGCCATGACAACATTGTGTGTATAGTTGGTCATTTTCGTCACTGCGCTGAAAGGATTTTCCAGACAGATGACATAATCTTCCGTCCATCGGCTTCCAAATGTGTGGCTGTTGTCCCAGCCTTTTTTTTTACTGGTTCCTCCACATGTAGACCTTTTCTTGGTTTCCAAACAAGGAATGGAAAGGACTCTGTTTCATGTCTAACATAGAGGAACAGTACAATGGCCGCCTTCGCAGTTGTCCCCTTCATTCTCCAAACTGCTAGACTAGTGCTTTCTAAATGCTGACAGCCCCTGTGTGCTAACTTTAGCCTGCACATGTGAATGAATTTAGAAAATCATTTCTTGTACAGAGCACAGCTGACATTAAACTTACCTTCGTGTTACACCCCCTTAATGTGATGCTAACCAAGACCTCCTCCCAGAGACCGAAGTGGCTTATCTCAGACCCTTTAAAGACGCATCTTCTTTGGCTCCTGGACTGCCACACAGTTAAAGACGACGCCTGCAAAACTGGCGTAGGCCCGATGCTCTCGTGGTTTCAGGATGCAGATAAACGCCATGCTGGGCATATTCTTCACCAAGCCAAGTATGATGTAGGAAATCGTGAGCTCCTTGCTTGAGAGATTAGAACGTCCATTTTAATTTCTACTGTCCGCATGAATCCCACGACGTATCTTAAAACAGACAACCAGTTCCATGATAGATGGGCCAGACGGGGTCTCCTCTTCGGCCGTTTTAACTTCACTTCTTATGAGATTGTGAATGAGAGTCAGAAGGTGGCAGTTTTGTCCCGACATATTTAAGAGACAGAACAGACCTTTGACTCGGACTTCATTATTCCACGCGACCAATCCGACTCGAAGAACTCTGGCTGATTAACTTGAGAAATTTAAAAGGCTGCTGAAAATTCCACCAGACCCACCCAAGGTTCTTCATGTGAGGAGGAGGAGGTTAGGAGCCCACGCTGATACAGCACATTGCCACACCCACCACGTGACAAACCAACTCAGGACCCCAGGTTAGGACCCGAGTGCAGCCATGGAACGGGTGACACCTCAGCACCACACGAGTTCAGGTGGTTATTATAAAAACCTGAATCCGTACAGGAGACAGTCCTGTTTGGGGAGCAGGGAATCCTGGGACATCTCAGAGTCAAAACGAATTGAACGCTACTTGTGGGGGCCATCGATGAATTTAGGACAGGAAAGGCTCAGTGGAAGCTCGTCAGATTTACAGCTGGTCAAAATTTAACTTAGGATGTCCTGCTGATCTTCTACAACTTACACCCTGCTGTGGACCGTGGCAGGAGATGTCGTTGAGATTGAGAGCAGGTGGTAGGTAGTTGGCATCGCCTCAGGGGCAACACACGACCTTTGGATCAGTTTGCTAAAAGCAAATTTAATCTCATCAGAACATGAAGTCATCACAACATACTTAAAATTCCTGGACACCCGTGGAAACGTTTAACTTCAGCTTGAACTCCTCAATTTGCTTCCTAATTTTTGAAATGTTCTTTTTTTCTTCAGCAGGTGGGTATCTAGCCTTTCATCTGGGCACAATGGCCAGGCTGGACACATGGAATTGGGCACATTTGAGGTGTACAGACAATTGAATTCATTTGGCCAACAAGGACTTCTTACCTTTGGCAGAATTTCCTGAATATTTGTTTTTCTTTTTCGAAGGACAAGCACAGGAATGTCACCATTTCAATTCATAACCGGGTTTCAGACGCCACCTTCTCTTCAGATCCCACCATTTCACAGGCCCCAGACTTCCAAAAGGTCTGACCGCTTTGAGAACTGCTGAAGATGCCTGGATGAGAAACTGAGATTTGACTACGAGTCGGGTAACGCGCAAGGTGAGGGTCACCAGGCAAGGCATCGGCCTGAGGGTCCCACCCCAGAAACCTGCCAACGACAACATATGTTTATTAAAATGAATCGGTCCAGTAGATCTGTTTCTTCTTGAAGATGTTTTGTTTTATTCATAAGGCAAAGACTGTTTCCCCTTTCTTGTCTCATCATCTAAACCGTTTTATGTTTTAGCTCTCCATACAACGTGAACTCTCAAGTGTCTCCCAAAACAAGGACTGCAGTGGATTGTTATGTGCATCTTAAGACCACCAGTGCCCAGAGTTCAATTAGGAGTAACAGGACGCCTGCACTGTGAGAATCCTGCCGTGTGAACTTAAACAACATTTAAAAGAGCGGTGCTTCCTCCTCTCATGCCAGTTTCTCCATATGGCCGGGTCTGTGCTCCGCAATGTCACGAGCAGCTCTCGTCCCCTACAGTCACACAGCATGGGCTCTGCATTGTTCCCAGCAAAGATATCGAGATGGTGGAAACGTTTTGATTATAAATCCAAAAGGACCAAACACAAAGGGGACACATCATTTATGGCACAGGTTGGCATTGTGGCCAGCATTGCGTACGATTTTATTAGTCACTTTGGACTGTGACTTCCATCAGCCTGATGTCCAGTTTCTCCATTTTATTTTTTGCCATGTGCTCCCTGTTTTTTGCACTTTTCTTGGCTCCACCGTGTTGTCCTTCTCCCCATGTATGACGTTACTTGTGTAGATCTGTCAGACACCTTCACCCATCAGCTCACCTGACAGAGATTTACAGTATGTGGGGTCAGTTTCCTCTAATGGTTGTAGTCCCAAGGATTCAGAGAGGAGTTGCACGTGATGGGATATCCTCTTTTTGTAGGTAGTGTGCTTTGCCTTATTTCAAAGTTCTTTTTGGTGTTCTTAACGGTGTGTCGACTCATCTGTCTTTAGATTTTGCTTCATTTCCTGGAACACTTTGACTCATGTCGACAGCACTGCTCTGCCTTGGCACGTGTTTTCTTAGTTTTGATTTCTTTTGTCGTTTTGTGGAGATGACTGTCTTTCTGCTGTTTTCAATTTCTAGTCGTATTTTGCATACATTCTCCTCTTAGGATATCTGGCCGCTACTTCACTGCTACTTTTCAATATCTTCAGTTCTTCAGGCCACTTCTCTTTATATCCAGTAATTCATTTGCTTTAGAGTTTTAGTTCCACTGTTTGTGTTCACTACACTTTTAGGTGCCACTCATTTTAAGACCGCGTTCAGTCAGGTTTTCCTGCTTAGTTGTGGATTTATTCTCAAACTCTTAGTGCAGAATTGTTCGACAGCAACAGTATGGGCCTCTCTTCAGGGTGACTTGTCACGTGGCAATCCAGACAGCTCTACAATATTCAGGAAAGCCACAAATACTCCAAGTTGTGCACATTCAGGTCTGAACACCACCACCTTCGGAAAATCGTCCCCCACATTCAGAACAGGAATGGCGCACTTTCTGGAGGGTTGATTTCTCCAAATGGGTTTTGTTTGCTGATTATCAAAAGAGCAGTGAACGTTACTCCACGTCTACTGCACTGCTGTACCTCTGCCATTTGTACAACTGCAGCAAAGGCTCAAACCTGGGGAGTCCCTAATGAGGTCCCCTTTTGCAGCTTCTGAGGAGCCATGTGATTAGTCGGGGAGATACGAAGGCCCTGAAAGTTCCTTTTCATTAGATGTGCTGATCAGCGTACACTTTGTGTTTTTTCTTCAATAACTTTGCTTTCTTTGGGTCTTTATTTTCCTCTGGTAGAATTTTGCAGTCCCAAATGACTAACATCTCCTAGTTTGTTGTTGTTATATCAGTAGTGATGTCCCGGTCTCTTTGGAGTGATGGCATGTTGTATTTTTTACTGATTTTTCAGTTACGTAGTGTGTGTACGAACCTTTGGTCTTCAGCGCCTTGTAACCGACTGCCTAATGAGTTACTGTTTCCTGCTACGTCAGGCAGAATCGACACCTACCTGCTTTCAGATTTTTTCTCTCTAGTGTGAATTTTTGTGTGGACCTGAAGGTTACTGCTGTTGGAGAATTGTTTCCCACATTCAGAACAGGAATACGGTTTTTCTCCCGTGTGAATTCTCAGGTGTTTATTTAGATTGCTTGTTTGTGAAAATTGTTTCCCACATTCTGAACAGCAATAAGGCTTTTCTCCAGTATGAATTCTTGAGTGTTTATATAAACTGTTCTTTCGTGAAAATCGTTTGCCACATTCGGAACAACAGTAAGGTTTCTCTCCAGTGTGGATTGTGGAGTGTTTCTGTAAACTACTTGTTTGTGAAAATCTTTTGCCACATTTCAAACAGCAGTATGGTTTTTCTCCTGTATGCACTCTTGAGTGTTTACGTAGGCTGCTCCTATGCGAAAATCGTTTACCACATTCAGAGCAGCAATAAGGTTTCTCTCCAGTGTGATTTCTTACATGAATTTTTAAGCTGCTCCTCAAACAAAATCTTTTGCCACATTCAGAACAACAATAAGGTTTCTCTCCAGTGTGAATTCTTTTATGCGTGTGAAAACTGCTACGCCTGGAGAATCGTTTCCCACATTCAGGACAGAAATAAGGCTTTTCCCCAGTGTGAATTCTTCTGTGGTTCTGAAGATTGTTGCTACTGGAGAATCGTTTCCCACATTCAGAACAGGAATATGGTCTTTTACCAGTGTGAAATTGTGTGTGGATCTGAAGATTGGTCCTGCTGGCATACCGTTTGCCACATTCAGAACAACAATAGGGCTTCTCTCCAGTGTGGATTCTTGAGTGTTTATGTAGGCTACACATTCGTGAAAATTGTTTTCCACACTGAGGACAGCAGTATGGCTTCTCTCCAGTGTGAACTCTTTTGTGGGTTTGAAGATTGCTCATTTGTGAAAAACGTTTACCACATTCCAAACAACAATATGGCTTCTCCCCAGTGTGAGTTCTCATATGATTGGCAAGACTGCTCATGTCAGTGAACGCTTTGCCACATTCAGCACAACAACATGGCTTTCGTCTTGTATGACTCAACTTGTGTTTGTTTTTGGATGTTTGTTTCAAGTTTTTCTCCCAGTCTTCGCAGACCTTCTCACTTGCTGAATTTGTATCACAAACCCGTTGTTGAGTGTTGACTGTGTTTACCTTTGTCGATTTCACAGAAGGCTGTAAACTGTGTGACAACGAGGCTGATCCAGAAGACAGTTCTTTCACAAGTTCATTTTGCAGTGCTCTATGTTGAATAGAAGTCTGAGGAAGTAAAGATGGAGAGGATGTTCCACTTTCTGGTAGATCTGCAGTAAGACATAAATGCATAATTTCATGTAAACCCAAGACATTCAGGAAGAAGAATGACAAAAACTAACAGAAGGCTTATTACTGAATTCAAGACAACTCACAATGTAAGGCACCAGGTATTGTCATTGAAATGGTGAGACTTTATAATTGAAAGGAGTAAGAACAAACGGGTTGACTAATTAACATCTTAAGTGTCCTAAAAATTGAACCTGAAATACTAAGAGGCAGAAAAAAGAAAAAGCATTTTCAGTTGTGAGCCATCATCTCATCCCATCTGTATGACTTTGTTTCAATAACTTCATCGGTGTGGAGTTTGCACATTCTTTTTATCTTTCTATATGTGAGGCTACAATCAATTAACTGATAATTGATCAATCCACACAATTCAACTAGGAGCGTTTGAAATGTCCAGTCTCAGAAGCTTCTCTACTTTTCTAAACATTAAGGTGACTAAATTATACAACTCATCTAGGCAAAGACCTGAGGAACTGAACACGAGTTCCGTGGCTGGAAGTTGACCTGTAAAATGAGAGGAGCCGGGCAGAGTTTACCAGAGACAGAGAGAGATGCCTGAGCTATTGGAGTTACCATTCCAGAAAGTGGAATTTAATCCAAAAACGCACATTCCCTGTCCATACAGGCGTTCCTTTCCTGACAACACACTCAAATCAAGAAGACCAAACTGTAAAAGATCTCAAACAAATTTTGATATACTGTCCCAATGGATAAATCCTAAATAAGACATACCACCACAGATACTGACAGGGAAGAAGGCTCCAGTTTTTGAACCTCTCAGCAATTTCTGAGCACATTTTAAGAATGGAGGAAAGGGGGCTTAGAAAGAACACACAGAGAGAGGTGTGTGGCTTCCACTGCAATTAAAAGAGAAGCCACCTTAATAATGACAAACCTTTTTATTCTGTCCTTTGACTAAAACAGAGGTGTGGACAACAAGCCAGTTGCCATCTCTTTAGTATGGCAGCTCAAACTTTAAATTAGAGGATGAATGGAGATGATGGTATCAGTGAAGATGAGGCGGCGCAGCTGCACCCCAGTCAGATACGCTTATAAAGGCCGTTAGCTTTGTCTCGGCTTGGTAAGCATCTCAGGAACATTTGATCTCATTAGAACTGAAGGTCGGCTCTCACCCTTGGTATGTTTTAGAAGAGACACTTGGGACAGATGAACACTAATTACAGCATGCCTAGCACAAGCTGAACTACAGCGCATTTATGAACATCTGAATTTATTTTACTTTACCTTTTATTGGTAATGCTAGATGTATACATACTACTGGAGCCATTTCAGAGTACAAGATGGACGAGCAAGGCAAGGCAGGTCCTGTTACTGTGCGACTGTATGGATGAGAAAGTCAGAACAGCCAGAAACAAATTGTAAAACTTACAGGAATGGTCAGCCAGTGATGTGGATTACACCATCAGGGCATTGTTGGCACTGTAGTGTGACCATGAATGGGCACAGGCCGTACCCCACATCCAAGCTGGAGAAAGGCCAGGTGAAGACCAAACAGAGAACTTGAGCAGACAGAGGTCTGCCACGCAGTAGAGAAAGAGCTGATGGAAAGAGCAGTGGAAATGAAGAAGCAGGCCAAAAGGAGGAAGATTACATGAGCGGACATGCGATCAATGGAGGCTTAGAAGAAAAAGGCTCATGGTAGCCTACCAAACCTCACAGTACTTGTAATCTGCGGAGTGAAGGAGAGCCGAACACTGTGGAGGAGGTCAGATGGATTGGAGGACATGGCATCATCACGCAGGACAGCATTGGGAGTGGGCAGATATGGCTGGAGGCATGACAGGGTCCTAACATTATCAACAGGGATTCTGGAGGAGACAGAAAATCCAGAGAGGATTGAGGCTTATCCATTTTATTAGCAACAAAGAACGGGCCCTTACTCCGGGAAAAGTCACCTGCTAGGGACAGACATAGATGGGAAGTGAGGGCAGATATCTGGCGGTGACATCCCTTTACATGGGACACGCTCATCACTTTGTCTCTCTTGGGTTTATCAGTTATGGCCGACACACCCAAAACCATCATTAGGCTGAAACTGACAGTCCATGGAGGAAATTCCACAAATATCAGAAACTGGTTGCAGAATCTGTAGAGAAGAGATGGAAGGTGAAATGTTTGCCAGTGGAGGTTGGAATTAGGGGGCTTCAAGGGCAATCACTATGGAAGACACTGAAGACCCTGAGCACTACAAAGCAGCAGCACAATAAGATCTGTAGTGCGGCGAGGGAAGCGGAGGGGAGACCATCGAAACGGCGGAGGTTTAAGAAAAAGCAACGGCAGAAGGTTAGCCAGCCGGCTCAGGGCAGCCCTGATCAACCCCACTGGCACCCCTTTCAGAGGATGGGATTGACTTAAACTCAATATGTTAGCCCCAAGTTCAGAAGCACTGGCCAACTCAAATGAATTATCCAGGCACTGGCAGGAAACGTCTTTTAACTGAGACTGGGCAGAAATCGCCTTGTTTTATACTGCTGATCTTCACAACGTTACGTCTTTTGAATAGCTGGATGTTAAAATCACTGGAAAGGCTTCACTGCACGTTATATTAATCTACAGACCTCCTAAGCTTCAGCCAGACATTTTCTCTCATCTTTATGAAATGCTCCCTCTTGTCTGTGGCATGTCCACTGCTACTGTTTTACTTGGTGACCTTAATCTTCATGTGGATTCTGACTGTCCATCTGCTTGTGAGCTACGTTCAGTACTGGATTGTTTCAGTTTTGTGCAGCATGTTGGTTTTCCAATCCATGCTAAGGGCCATATTCTGGATCTTGTAAGTTCCACTGGTCTGCAGAATGTCTGTACATCTAGTACTCTTATTGGTATCTCAGATCACAAGCTGATTGAATTTAGTTTCACTTATCCCCTGCCTAAAATACGTCTAAAATCTAAAATAACCTATCGTACTATCAAGACTATTGATCAGTTATCCTTTTCTAAGTCTGTTGGTGCTTCCTGTCTCCATGATGTTTCTGGGTTGTCTTGCCCTATGCACATTTTGTCTCTATACAATTCCACATTGTCACAAATTTTGGATCATTCTGCACCTCTTAAATCCTTGGTTGTTCCTGCCACCCGGACCTCTAAATGGTTTACAGCAGAATTGCGTACCATGAAACAAACTGGTCGCCACTTGGAAAGGCTCTGGAAGAAGACTGGTCTGGCTGTTCACACCCTGGCTTACACTGAAGGAATACAGATGTGCCTTACCGGCGGCACGTTCAAAGTACTATTCCACTCTTATTGACGTTGGTACTTGTCACCCTACATCTCTTTTTAATACAGTTAACAGACTTTGTCAACCTGCTGTTAAAAATCCTTATTCCTCTGTTCAGCACTTTAATCTATTTTTGTTATGACCACAAATCAAGGTTTCTCTACTAACCATTCCTCATCTCTGTCGACCAATTATACTTCTAAATCTTCCGTTTATTTATCTAAATGTAACCCCACTTCACCAACTTATATTGCTGAAGTAACATCTAAATTAAATCAATCTACCTGCCACCTACATCCTGCCCCTACTCTACTGATAAACTTTCCACTCCCATTTCTCACTTTATCAACTGTACTTTCTGCACCCGTGTTGTTCCAAGGGATTTAAAAACTGCTGCTGTAACCCCAGTCTTAAAAAACCTGGCTTAGATCGGTTACAGCTAAAATGTTATCACCCAATCTCTAATCTTCCATTTATGGCTAAGATCTTAGAAAAGGTTGTTGCTGCTGTGGAAGACAGCCTGGACACAGACAGGCGGACAGCGATGGTCCACCCAACACACGTTTATTATACATTGCTATTTTCACAGTTCAGCACACAACCCCCAAAACTCCCCCAAAAGTCCAGGCCTCACAATGCCAATGCCTTTGCCTCTTCAGGTCCGTCTCCACTCCTCTCCACCAAGACTTCGTCCTCTGCACTCCCGACTCCAGCCACTGAACAGAGGGAGGCAGCCCCTTTTAGCCCACCCGGACGTGCTCCAGGTGCCACCTGATAATCTTCTGCCAGCACTCCCCAGTGTGGCAGAAGTACCGGCTGCGCACCCGGAAGCACTCCGGGTGTCCCTGGTCGTCTTCCCCCCCAGCACTTCCGGGTGTGGCGGTAGTGCTGAGGACCAGGGCTCTTCAGGAATCGTGGCACCCCCTGGCGGTGACCATGGGCCCCTATAGGGTTGAGCTTCCAAGCTCAGTTCCCGTGGTCCCCAAAGCCACCAGGGCAGTCGCCCCCTCGTGGTCTGGAGGAGGTGTAATCCCTCCTCCGGTCCTTCTGGGAATCCCAGCTGGGTGGCACCCAGCCACTTGCCACACTGCTCAATTCAATGATTATTTAAACTTGCATAACCTGCTTGAGCCTTTACAATCAGGACTCAGAGCCCTACCTACATAGCACTGAAACTGCTTTACTTAAGGTAGCCAACGACTTGCTTATAACCGCAGATTCTGGGATGGCCGCTGCGCTAGTTCTCCTTGACATTTCATAGAGTTAACCATAACATTTTACTGTCCCGAATTTCAGCTATTGGTATCTCTGGTGCTGCTCTTTCTTGGTTCACCTCACACCTCAGTGATCCCCAGTGTTACATCTTCATTAGGGAACACAAATCTGCCGCTACTTCATTCACACGAGGTATCTCTCAAGGGTCAGTTCTCAGTCCAATCCTCTTGAACATCTCTATGCTCCCATTAGGAGAGATTACTCGTCGATATGGTCTGAGCTTTCACTGCTATGCCATGACACACAACTTTATAGAAGTGTTGATGCAACAGCAACATCTTCACCAGTTCAACTGACTGACTGCATTCAGAAAATCAATCACTGGATGACAGCTAATTTTTTACAACTCAATCCTGATAAAACAGAACTCTTATTAGTTGGTACCAAATCTGTCCTCTCGACCCTTTGTGACGTCAATGGGATCCTGGTTGAACCCTCAGCATCACTCCGTAATTTGGGTGTCATCTTTAATCAGCTTCTTACTATCCAACCACACATTAGCTCAATAGTGCAGACGGCTTTTCTTTATCTTCTCAACGTTGTTCATCTTCATTCTTTCCTCAGTGTGAAGGACACAAATACTCATTCATGCTTTCATCGTCACCACCCGTCTGGACTATCGTAATGCATTGTTTTATGGCCTCCCGACTAAATATATCAATAGATTACAGTATGTTTAGAATTCTGCTGCTCATCTACTTACGCACACTAAAAGATCTGCTCAATCACTCCTGTCCTCCATGATTTGCATTGGTTACCAGTTTCTTCAAGAATCAAATATCAAATTATTCTTCTCACCTTTAAAGCCCTTCACGGTTTAGCCCCTCATTATCTGTCTGAGCTGCTGCTTCCTTACACTCCTGGCCGTGCATTAAGATCATCGGACGCTCACTTACTCACTGTACCTAAACACAGCTTAGTAACTATGGGGGGCACAGCTTTCAGTGTGATGGCCCCTAAACTTTAGAATGCTCTTCTTCTAAAATCGATTATTAATTTCAAACTCCTGTTAAAAACACATCTCTTCAATGAGTTTATTCATTTTCTTGTATGTGATTTCTACTGTCTTGTTAATGTGTTTATTGAATTGTAAAGTGTCCTTCAGTGTATGAAAGGCGCTACATAAATAAAACATTATTATTATTATTAATATACGAACTAGCTGGCCGGGGACACAATAAATCACGGACTACCGGCTCAAAATTTACAGTGCATCCGGAAAGTATTCCCAGCGCTTCATCACTTTGTCCACATTTTGTTATGTCACAGCCTTATTCCAAAATGGATTCAATTCATTTTTTTCCTCAGAATTCTACACACAACACCCCATAATAACAACATGAAAAAAGTTTACTTGAGGTTTTTGCAAATTTATTAAAAATAAAAAAACTGAGAAATCCCATGTCCATAAGTATTCACAGCCTTTACCATGAAGCTCCAAATTGAGCTCAGGTGCCTCCTGTTTCCACTGATCATCCTTGAGATGTTTCTGCAGCTTCATTGGAGTCCACCTGTGGTAAATTCAGTTGACTGGACATGATTTGGAAAGGCACACACCTGTCTATAGAAGGTCCCACAGTTGACAGTTCATGTCAGAGCACAAACCAAGCATGAAGTGAAAGGAATTGTTTGTAGACCTCCGAGGCAGGATTGTCTCGAGGCACATATCTGGGGAAGGTTACAGAAAAATTTCTGCTGCTTTGAAGGTCCCAATGAGGACAGTGGCCTCCATCATCCGTAAGTGGAAGAAGTTCGAAACCACCAGGACTCTTCCTAGAGCTGGCCGGCCATCTAAACTGAGCGATCGGGGGAGAAGGGCCTTAGTCAGGGAGGTGACCAAGAACCCGATGGTCACTCTGTCAGAGCTCCAGAGGTCCTCTGTGGAGAGAGGAGAACCTTCCAGAAGGACAACCATCTCTGCAACAATCCACCAATCAGGCCTGTATGGTAGAGTGGCCAGACGGAAGCCACTCCTTAGTAAAAGGCACATGGCAGCCCGCCTGGAGTTTGCCAAAAGGCACCTGAAGGACTCTCAGACCATGAGAAAGAAAATTCTCTGGTCTGATGAGACAAAGATCGAACTCTTTGGTGTGAATGCCAGGCGTCACGTTTGGAGGAAACCAGGTACCGCTCATCACCAGGCCAATACCATCCCTACAGTGAAGCATGGTGGTGGCAGCATCATGCTGTGGGGAACTGGGAGACTAGTCAGGATAAAGGGAAAGATGACTACAGCAATGTACATAGACATCCTGGATGAAAACCTGCTCCAGAGCGCTCTTGACCTCAGACTGGGGCGACAGTTCATCTTTTAGCAGGACAACGACCCTAAGCACACAGCCAAGATATCAAAGGAGTGGCTTCAGGACAACTCTGTGAATGTCCTTGAGTGGCCCAGCCAGAGCCCAGACTTGAATCCGATTGAACATCTCTGGAGAGATCTTAAAATGGCTGTGCACTGACGCTTCCCATCCAAGCTGATGGAGCTTGAGAGGTGCTGCAAAGAGGAATGGGCCAAACTGGCCAAGGATAGGCGTGCCAAGCTTGTGGCATCATATTCAACAAGACTTGAGGCTGGAATTGCTGCCAAAGGGGCATCGACAAAGTATTGAGCAAAGGCTGTAAATACTTATGGACATGGGATTTCTTAGTTTTTTTATTTTTAATAAATTTGCAAAAACCTCAAGGAAACTTTTTTCACATTGTGATTATGGGGTGTTGTGTGTAGAATTCTGAGGAAAAAAATGAATTTAATCCATTTTGGAATAAGGCTGTAACATAACAAAATGTGGACAAAGTGATGCGCTGTGAATACTTTCTGGATGTGCTGTATATCCAAGTGCAGCAGCATCAGCTTATTCTAAGGAGTTCAGTACCCAGGGCAGTGGATATCAAACCCCCTTCTGCTTTTCCCTGACTGCGACTTCCAAAGCAGAATGCTCCACTGTCTGAAGGGGCAGCAGTTTTAGCAGCCATAACGGAAAAAGCAAATGAACTGCTGATGAACTCCTGGTTGTCTTATCTGAAATGGTTTTGCTCTCCGTGTCCTCCATGTTTTGCTCTGTGTGGCAAATCCTCTAACATTAACCGTGTCCTTTCAAATCCTGGACTCTGACCAAACTTTGTCAAATCTCAGTTAAGCTTTCAAGTGGCTTCCACTTTCATTTCTTTGCATCTTTAAATACACATAATGGAGAAACACAACAGCTGAACAAAGGACTCCACAGACCAGGACAGAAGACCACCGCTGTTAACATCCCCGTCACACGTAAAGTTTATCCAGCATTAAAGAGTAAAGGTGACAGGAGACCATAATAAATATGCAGTATAACATTTAATTTCCAGTTCATAATTCATAAATAAAAACAAAAAAGCATTTTCAAGCTGTGTGTGCATGTGACAATGACAGAGCACATTCCTCACTCAATCACATGGAGCTTCACACCGACATCTCACTTTAGCTCTTACCTTCATCACAATACCCTGAACATGACGCTTTCTCAGTCGTCTTCACGTCACAGTCTAGAGCCTCGGCCTTCACCTGCACACACTGAGGTCCACTCCCTGTAAGGCCAGCTCCAGTCACCTCGTCATTTGGACACACCAGCTCACAGACTGTCTCTGATTTAAAGTCTTCTGCCTTGATGCGATTTAACATGTCAGGTTTTTGTAAGTCACTGGTATCGGCCGTTGGCTCAGACTCCTCTTTAATGACAACTTGTCCCCATTCACAATCCTCCTGTTTAGTCTGAAGTTGCCCAGACTCCCACTCACAGTCTTCTTCTTTAATGTTCTCCATGGTAGACGTGGAGTTTCTGTCCTTGCTTGTCGAATTGTTTAGTGGCTGTTGACACCTTAATGTTCAAATGTCCTTAGCAGACAACCTGCCCAGGTCCCCCACGATAAGGATATCAGCCAAAGGTTACCAAGCAAGTAGGGGGCTTTACTGACAACAGCCAATACATCCAGCGGTCACCAACACAAGGAGCTGCATGGCAAGTGATGGTGGGTCTGACCTTTTGGTTTTGCCCATCAGAATGCTGGAGGATTTTGCCCCCATGGGTCACTTAAAGGTCCATGCCATCTCTCCAGTCATCTATAAGTGAGCCAGGGTGCTTTCTTCATGTTGATTGGCTAATACAGTTGTTTACTAGCTGTCTACTTAGCTTGCTGGTTGGTCCAATCTTTGAAAGCTGCTCTCGTGTTGGTTCTTGCTGTGCATCACAAGCTGAGCGCCCACAGCACATGTCATCACTCCTCTCTTCTGAGGTCACTTCTTGACATTTTAGGCCATCAGTGGAGCCTCGTGGACACCCAGACACGTCTCCTCCATTTTGCATATCTCACTGGAAATGGCAGCTTCTCTTCTTCTCTGTAGACAGAAACAGCAGAATAAAACACCAGTTAGCAAACTAGATGTCTTCCAAGATTTTAGTTCATATTAAGAAACTTTGTCATCAGAGGTAGGAATAAGAATACATTTTTAATTCAAAAGAACACACGGTCCTGTAGAATTGTGTTTTGTGTGGTGTGGGAATTCTTATACGTAGAACAATAACATTTGTACTGACAGATGTTGTCTCTGATCCTGAAGGGAGATACGTGACCATCTTGGGTAACTGATTTAACTGTAAACTAATTCTAATAAATATCTACGCACCAACGTCAATGACAGGGACTTCATCCAAAATGTATTTACATCCATTCCCAATGTGAACATTCAGAAAATTATAAAGGCTGGGGACTTTAACTGTGTTTTAAA
Organism: Erpetoichthys calabaricus; assembly: GCF_900747795.2. Taxonomy (NCBI): domain Eukaryota; kingdom Metazoa; phylum Chordata; class Cladistia; order Polypteriformes; family Polypteridae; genus Erpetoichthys; species Erpetoichthys calabaricus. The sequence goes on from NC_041405.2 coordinate 163,501,699, forward strand.
TCCAGACCTAGAAAGGTCTCCTGCCACAGAGGTGATGACGTCTAACACTGCAAAGACAATCACACAGTTTGTAACTGATCACAACTTATCAGACACCCTGGAGATTACTAAACCCAAACTCAAGAGCATATTCCTTCTATTCACCAGTGCATCACTGCTACTCAAGAATTGATTATTTCTTTATAGATCATTTCTTACCTATGATTAATTCTTGAAAGTGCAATGGTATTGTTATTTCCAACTATGCCCCTTTGATCATGGAACTTAAATAATTATGCCCCAAATACTCATCTCGCAGATGGCATCTTAACCCACTTTTATTAGCAGACAAGAACTGTACAGAATTTATATCTAAGCAAATCGATTTGATTTGAGAGACAAATATATCCTTGGAGGTTTCTGCAGGAATACTCTGGGAAACTCTGAAGGCTTTCTTAAGATGACAGATTATCTCATATCTTACCTACAAAAATAAATTGGAAAGCAAGAAGGTATCAGAGCTAATCAGTGAAATTAATCATATTACTAACCGAAGGTTGTAAACCGGATGTACGGTCCACGGGCGCACGGTCATGGACGCAGGACAAATCGAAGCGCATGCGCACTGCGACTTAGCGCCCTGCCCCAGCAGAAGCAAATGAGTCACGGCTCCAAACACAAACAGCTCAACTAACGGAAATACAAAAATGAGCCCACATGGATAAATGAACGAAGGCTCCTACAAAGCGCTTCAAAAACACCAGAACCACAGGAGTCACGGCTCTAAACACCAAAAGCAAAGGAGGCACAGCTCCAAAACGAAACAGCTCAGGTATTTTATAGGCGGGCTGACGTATCGTGTCTACTGGGAGACACAGTGAATGCGGCGTCTATCTATATATGTGTATGTATCTAAACTTGAGGTAGTGGTGACTACTGACAGTGCCAGCAGTCAGCGGTCCAATTATAATTCCCAACAGCAAACGATGTCTAGCTAACAACACACTCATAGGAAAACAAAACTGAGACTGCATGGATAATAACAATGAACGAAGGCGCCTACAACGCGCTTCTTAAACACCACAGTCATGGGTCCAAAATGAGACCGCTTTACTAAAAATATATTTCTTTCATTAAATGAAAACTTTCCCAGGACGCTCCCACCCTCCATGATCTTACATCCCTACAAATATTGGAGAGAGCAGAAAGTAATTGCCATTCTTGGATTTGCGATTCTGTAGAGAATCGCGGGTTTACTGGTAGATGAAGGACATGCCAAGTGCTCAAATGAGGCACTTCATAGCAAAAGATGGGCTCTGCGTTCAGAACTCAACTTCTTGACAACTAAAGAAACTGAACAACTCACTTTTAAATCAGGACATCATTACTATGAACATGGAGAGAAAGCTAATAAGATCTTAGCTCAACAAATCCACAAGCAGGAAGTTCCTAATGCAATCCCAGTAATTACCAACACAAAATCAGTGAGCATAAAAATATAAAGCCCACATTTAGAGACTACAAGTCCTTCTATTCTACTGAGTTTAAAGAAGACACGACACAACCTAATGCATTTCTGGACGCATTACAGATACCACAACTAGATGGAATTGGACAAACCTCTGGTGCTATCAGAATTACTAGATGCTATAAACTCACTGCAGAGTGGGAAAGCAGCAGGCCCTGATGGCTACCCTGATGAATTTGATAAGAAGTTCTCCACTCAGCGAGCTCCCCTCTTATAAGTAACATTCACAGAAGCTAGAGACAATCAAATTCTACCTCAAACTTTTCACCAAGCATTAATCACCGTCTTTCCTAAACAGAATAAGGACTTGTCACAATGTGCATCATACAGACCAATCTCACTTCTGAATAATGATGTTAAGATACTCTCCAAAGTCCTAGCTAGAAGGATGGAGAAAGTGCTGCCTTCTGTAATATCACAAGACCAAACTGGATTTATTAAAGGCCGACACTTACCTTCCAATCTCTGATGCCTGTTTAATGTAATATAGTCACCAGCAAAGTCAAACACCCTGGAGTTGTTATTATTATCATTGGATGCAGAAAAAGCATTTGATATGATTGAATGGAACTACCTTTTCACTACATTAGAGAAATTTAGGTTTGGCCCGAACATTTGTGCATGGATCAAACTACTGTACACCAATCCAGAAGCTTCAGTTTGTATTAACAACATTAATTCAGAATACTTTAAACTAGAACGTGGTACCAGACAGGGATGTCCCTTGTCACCATTTCTGTTTGCAATCACCATTAAGCCACTGGCAGTTCACTGTCGAAATGCTTATGAGATAATAAAGGGGATTATCAGAGAGGGACTTGAACAGAAAATCTCTCTATGCAGATGATATGCTGCTGTAGATATCAGACCACAAAATACTGAGCCGGCAGTCCTAGCAGCACTTCCTCTGGTCTCAGAATTCATTTGACTGCTCATTCCAGTGAATTCTCAAGCACACAATATCAGACTGGACACCTTCCCTTTTATCATCGCAGATCAGTTTAAATACTGAGGGGTCAACATCACAAGTAAACATAAAGCTCTTTATCAACAAAATGTCGCTGTCTGTATGGAAACAATTAAACAAGACTTGCATAGATGGTCAACCCTTCATCTCACTCTAGCTGGAATTAGAATTAACGTTGTTAAGATGAATATCCTTCCTAAGCCTCTCTTTCTGTTTCAGAACATTCCAATATGCATCAGTAAATCATTTTTAAGCAATTCAATTTAACAATAACCTCATTAATTTGAAGTTCAAAACCTCCACGTATCCAAAGAGCGACCCTACAAAGACCTAAGGCAGAATGTGGCATGGCTCCACCTAACTTTCAGTTTTATTACTTGGCAGCAAACGCACAAACTATAAAAACCTGGACTTGGGCACAAACAGATGAACTGACGCAGGCCTGGTGTACAATAGAAATAAAATCCTGCAGCACTTCTTTATATTCCCTGCTTTGTACCCCAAGAAGTCCAAGTGATCGCCAATAAACTAACAAGCCACTGGTGCTGCACTCCCTCAGAATATGAACACAATGGAGGAAGCATTTTAAGATAAAGAAGCTGTGATCTGTGGCACCTCTACATGATGACCACCTGTTCTCACCCTCTCAAACGTACGCAGCTTTTAATATTTGGATAACATTCAGATTAAATCACTCCGAGATCTGTACATAGACAACGTCTTCAAATCCCACAATTACTCTCCAAGTTGAACTTTCCAGCAGCACATTTCTGTCACTTAACTTTGTTAAACTGAACCTGCCTGACGTCCCTCACCTCCCACCTCCCTCTAATAATGACATTGATCGTTCTTGAGGACTTAGACAGCAAGTCTGTCATTTATAAAACATTTTAAAGATTCTCCCTTTCAAAGATCTCAGAGTACATCAGGAAAAGGAGTGGAAGGCAGCAATGCAGAGAATCCACTCGAGCTCCATATGCACAAAGCATTCAACAATTCAACTGAAAATCATCAATCGAGCGCATCTGTCTTGTTTAAAATTGTCCAAATGTCTCCAGGCCGAGAGCCAACCTGTGAACGTTGCTATTGATCTCCAGCCTCACTGGGCCACGTGTTCTGGGCGGCGGGCACCACATTAACATCATTCTGGACCAAAATCATTAACTGGCTCTCAGAGAGCCTGGGGGTCTCAATCTCTCCTAACCCACGGTGGGCTACCAGAGGGGCTTCAAGTGGAGAAGGACACACAAACTGTCATGGCCTTCACTGCACTATCAGCGTGTTGACTTGTCTCGCTCAACTTGAAGAATCCTAACTCACCTCTTTATACGTCAGCGGGTCACTGATGTTAGATGGCATCTGAAATTTAGAAAGTCAAATTCCCACTTAGAGGGTCCGTGCAGAACTTTATAAAAACCTGGCAGGACCTTCTAATTAGTAACATTTTAGAATAAGCTTTTCAATTCAGGAAGCGGATTCTCTCTCCTCTTTTTAATTCTCTTTATTTATATCTTTTATTAAAGTTTCACTCTGCTCTCTTTCTCCTGGCCGGGGGGTCTATTTGTTTCAAACCAGTTTTGTTAAACTTGACTTGCTTGTATGAATGTTATCTGACTTTAATAAAATTAATAAAATGTTAAAAAAAAAAAAAAGAATTGTGTTTTGTAATGACCATCAAGAGAAGTCGCTAGGAAAAGCAGGAAGACGTGTGCAGCTGTAAACAGCACGTCCAACTATGAGTGACCTCGTAAGATTATTAATATCATTACTTACTCTGTGAGTGACGTCTTCATCCAAAGCGACTTACATCTGATAGACACAATTGGTTGCATTTCTTTTATTTTTTGTTCCCCAATTGAAGCACAGACTGGTGAAGTGACTTGTTCAGGTCTCACAGATTTGAAGCCACACTCTCGGGGTTTGAAGTCCAAAGCCTTCATCATTCTGCCGCACTGCCCGACTGACAAATATGGTGGACAGAAAGGCCCTTATTAAGGTATGCAGTACTTCTGATACACCCTAATAACCGATGGCACAGTAAATGAGGCCCACGGTCTTTTCCTGGGTGAAGCTGAGTAACACAGCGGTCACATTTATCACATAACACACTGAAGAATACACCATCAGTATCCTCATCATCAGTACTGGTGTTTTACTAGGCTCATGTTATACTTTACAAGCCTCTGTGCAGATGAGACCTTGCTATCTAAAAGCAATCATGGCCCTGAACTCAAATAAAACTGCTTCATATCATTCTCTAAATGTGTAATGTGTATATATTGTAATGTATTTTTATTACTATTCCTTTTCTTGTTTTTCAACACTTATGCCTCACACTAAGTCGACAGCACCTTCAATTTCATTGTTCCTTTGTAAAAGTGACAGTGACAATAAAGATTTATTCATCCATCTAAAGATTTTCACCTGAACACAACATGAACGCACACCAAATCACTTAAAGACATCACTGAACATCTCGTGACCGGTGCTTGTAGAACTGACAGCAAGGAGACGTCACTCTTGTTCTGTCATTCAAGCTGTGGGCAGCAGGCTGGTGGGCACCGAGCTCAGGCCTACACACCCCGCTGATATGGGATGGAGAGGTGCTGAGCTTATCCTCAGGCGATTGTGCACCATACTTTTTTATTACTCTTATTTGTTTGCTTTCTCTTGTCACCATGTAAAGCACTTTGAGCACATCCAGCGTGACACAAAGAAATGTTGATGTTGCTGTGACTTACTGAAGATGTCGAGGTAGGACATGAGCAGCACTGCACAGTGTGCCCGCCGCCCCACAACGTAACAATAAGCTGCAGCATACATTAGAGCAGTGCTGTTCAAACTGAGGGCTGTGGCACTCCTGGCGAGGCTGATGTTCTAAAAAGAGTCTTTAAATGACTTTACGTAACTTTTAAATGAATAGAACTGAACATGATCGGCACTTGTTGAATGAAAGTCTTCCTGCATCGAGTATTTGTATTCAGACATGACAGCTGAAGTTCTCAGCCAGTGCAGTCCACCGGCAGCTGTCATGAGGTGTGCCAGGACACAAAAAGGAAGTGCAGAAGAGAGGAAAGGGGGCACAGTGGGCAAAGCGAGTCACCGTGCCAGTCTGTGTTTCAGTTCTACCGAGTCATCTCCCCTGCCGTCTCACTCAGCTGACCTCGTGTTCCAATTCACATCCACCACCCGCCATAACTCATGTCAGTGGGACTCCCCGCCTCGCAGAACTAATCAGTGCCCAGCTTATCAGCTCTGTGCCAAGACAAACTGATCTTTGTGAATGACTGCGTCGTAAGATGCCAGGGCTACTTTACTCGTCCTGACACAAGCAGCCCAGCGTCTCTCTGCCTCTCACACTCTCCGCTCCGGACCACCAAAGTTATAAGGAGTTCAGTTTTGGTGAACTTGTCTATTGTATCAAGTTTTTAAGAACTTTTTTTAAGAATACACAAAGAAAGGGAGCTGCTAATAATCCTCTTTAATAAAATCCCTGTGTGCGTCCATGTGTCCGTGTGTGTGTGTTTTCTGGTGAAGTGCGCATGCGCGGGGCACGGTGCGATGCTTCAAAGGTCACCTGACGCGTCACATGAGACAGAGAGGGCGGGACCTATAAAATATCGTGTGGCCGATCCAATCGGATATTGGTAAATGAGGTAAGACCTAAAACATAAGGCACGAAAAATCCAATCGGGTACTGAGACGCGGAGACCAGCTTCCCCATTGTTGTGCAAGTGTTCACTCTGAGGATGTCAGATTTGTGATTAAGAAGCTTGGCCCGGTAAAGTGTCAGTCATTGAAGGGGTTTTCCTAAATATACGAATTTTCATGATATTACAATAGGATGACTTTTAAAAGTAGATTTATTTTCGCGCACATAAAATCCGTTGCTGGAGAGACGCCACACATACAATAATCAGCTGCACGCCAGCACAGATTCAAATACTTGCTAAAGAACTGCACAGTACTTTCTGGAGAGACGCCACGGTCACGATTATTAGCTGAACGCCACACATTACATCAGTTGCTGGGGAGACTCTGCTGATTGCCTACAGTTGTGACAGAAACTTAAACGCATATTACGGACATCAGAGCCAGTATTACTGTCAGAGAAAATTACACGCATTTTACGGAAATACAAACTAGTATTACTGTGAGAGAAAAATTAAATATACACAATACAGTGACGCTTATTACAGCCACATGCAAGCCAGTATTACTGTAACAGAAAATAGACAGTCCCTTGCCATTTAATAGAGACTGTTCCTACTAATGTTTATGCACTACTGTTCTAGCACCCGTTATTTTAATGGGCTTAATGTCTAGTTAATAATAAAATGCATGAGTAGAAAGCTTTTGATTGAGACAGAGCTGCTAATATCTGGTGAGCCTCATCGTCCTTCCATTAAAAATGCAGGAAGAGGCTCAGCCTTTCCGTTGACATTTGTGACTTTTTAAACGTAACTTGTATGTTATTTTCTACTGCTTTTGATCTGCGTTTCTATGTAACTGTATACTTATTGTAAATGTAAAGCACTGAAAGTCTTTTCTATGCTATGCCAAAGTACACTACTGTGTTTACACTAAAAATTCTTAAAAATCATTTGGTGTTTCTATAGAAAATTAAAAAGTTTAGACCAGTATCACAAAATCTCAATAATCCCTTGTAACAAATCCTAAATGCAGTGTTGAGGAGAAGTTAAAGGAATGTCAAGTTTACTTAAGACTAGTAAGAGTTTAGTACATAACAATTTAAGACTACAAAAATAAGGTCACAAAACGTTTCAATTCAGGAGATGAAACTCTAAGAAACAAGGCGGAGATCCCCAGCTAGAACTTTAGGTGCCTTTTGATCAAATTGTCATCTACTGTCTGCATTTACACTGAATATTAGGGGTCTTGTTTAAAAAGCAAATGCCACTTGAGACGGCCTTCTCCTCGCCCAAACACTAACCTGAAGGTCAATAAAATTGGTCCCTGATGTTACGTCACTATTTTAGGGCTAAAATGATAACAGAAATGTGAATCCTACTTACATACCTAATCTTAATTATTGTGAAACAACCAAGTAGCGTCCACTTTCTGAACAAGAGCCAATATTAAGTCTGCTATTGTCGTGCTGCATATCAGCCGTTAGCAGATACCATGATCATGCCCAACTTTGCAGCATCGGGGCCCTGAGCAGGTGATAAATCATTCTGGGGGACCCCTGCATTGTTAGACCACATTGAATAACGCAGGCACCGAGTCGCCTGGGCTGCAGCCTTAATTACTAAACTTAAAGCAACTGGACGGCTGACTGCGGGACAGCACGATTATGGTGACCGTTTCCCACAAGGCACCTTTTTGAACTTCTTTAGACAACGTTCGCTGTCACCTTTCATAGACAAAGCACCCCCTAAAACAAAAAAAGACCCCCAACCTCCGATAACTGGACGACTAAGTAGCCCTGAAGCGAGCGGCGGCGCGTGCACGTTTTACTGAGCATGCGTGAAGTGAAAAATAGAAGCGGCGTGCACAGATGCGCGAACACGACGAGCTCAGGTGAACGAACAAGAGGCGGCATCGGCGGTCGTATACCTGGGTGATTTAAAAAAAGCAATAAACGTAAAGAGAAGCGAGCAACGGACAAGACAGGCGGGTCCACACAGGCACTCAGTGGATAGACTAGGGAGACATGGAGTCAGTCCTCAGTGCCGACGACCTGCTGTCGTGTAATGTCACTCTCACATGAACAGCACTCTGCTCACGTCCTCGCTGCATCCTTTACCGGCAGAGCGGCCACTTTCTCTTGAACCAACAGCACAGGAAACAGCAGGGATGAGAAGGCCTTCACGCAGGGCTCTATTACAGCGCTCCGTGTCACCACCATCACCGGCTGTTGGCCGTTGTGATTCGCTTATTATTTTTCGATGCTTTTCGCCCATATACTTTATGAGTACGTACCGTTCCTCTTTGTTTTCTAGGTGTCATCAGCCCGCCACTCCATTTAACCGGTGCAGCGCGCCAAACATCCGGTGACGTTGTTATTTTCTGACCTGAACACAAGTACTTCCGCTCGCGACCGCTTCGAGATTATATCAAAATAAAAGATTTTGAACTAATGCCTGCAATTGTTTCCTCTGTTGGAAGTTTCTTTTAAAAAGGGAAACACCTCAAATACAGTAGTGCGACATTTAATAGAAAAGGAAGGCTGTGGAAGGTTAAATGGAATGCAGAGATAGCGGGCTTTGATACATAGATAGATAATTTATTAATCCCAAGGGGAAATTGATATACTCCACTATGTATAATGTTAACGTTTACCCCCCCGGGGTGTACAAAACTCAAACAGTTTAGCTTTTGTTGAAGTCTTGAATCTTCTCACCATCATTTAACCAAGTTTTATCAAAGCACCTGTGTGTATTTGTATATATTCACATGAAGTACACAAGATATACAATAATATCTAACAGTAAAGGGGGTCAAATGCAGAAACCTACAGCACTATTGTGTTAACAGTCGAGTCACTTTTGTCATTGTGAGATGTTAAAGGACATGAAGCCATGGATGCTGGTGGCCCCAGCACTCGTGTAGTAGGAGCAGCGCTCAGTCGTCTAGGATTTGGGGCAGCGTGTGAGCAACACCTGGGGGTATCCAGCGAAGTGCACTTATGAGACTTAGCTGAGTGCGTCTCGCTTTATTAGCCACTTTGTTCCTTTCGAGGCTCAGTCAAGTCCACAAACGGCAAGTGCTTGTCGTTCACTCAAAGTGGGCTTCGGCGGACCCTGAGAACCAGGCCCGGCCTTAGGCATAGGCGAAGTAGACGACCGTCTAGGGCCCCAGCGTCCGGGGGGCCCCGGATCGACTCCTTGGTCTAATTTTCACGCATTTCACAGAGCTTCCAGGGGGGCTCCTGGACCCCATAATACCTAAGACCGGGCCTGCTGAGAACTGATCCTTAGTAACCTCAGTTGGGGGTCAAACAGCACTGAGGAGGGTCCGAAATCAGCAGACCGAGTCAACAACTGAAACTGTGGTGATTCGCGGCGGATTACGGGACACAAGTATTCAGTAGCAATATGAGGCACAGTTAGCAGAAATGGAAAATGATATTCAAGAACAGAATCCAGAATTCATTGAATATAAATTCATATGCCGGCATTGAGCAATCAAAGAAAGCCGCAGTTTGTGTGACCCCATCAGAATGGCAGACTGGACAATACGACTGGTCATTTGTGTCATTGTCATTTCAAAGGAGTGTCCTATGCCTGGATGTCTTTTACGTACTCGATGTCTAATTGGCTCGGCGCTGCCTTTGTCACACGTCAGGTGTGCTTATGACGTTTGGGAAGCTTAACTAACACAATCAAGTGACATTCATGCAGCTTTGGACAAACGCATGTCACAGAAATTCACTGACCAAAAACCAGTTGGCTCACTGGCCGCTGCGGTGAGTTGTCTTTGCGATGTCTGCCGTCAGCTGATCGCATATAACGTTGTTTATTTGCAGTTCTGTAGTCGCCATGAAATGTCAAGAGCCTTTGGACTGTTAGTTACTGACACGCCGAGCTCCTCATTCGTCACATTTGTAAGGAGTGGACCTGCCATGGAAGACCCCACAGGGCCCTGGAAGGAAACGGACCTCAAATGTCACCTCAGATGCAGGGCTGTGGAGTTGGAGACAATTTTGGGTACCTGGAGTCGGCACAAATGTACCGACGCAGACTCCTAATAAATTTAAATTGCAATGAAAGAAACATACAGCAAGTTCAAATGTCCCATTTCACAAACAATAGTCCTAATGAAGTCCTTCTGTGATGTAAGAATAAAGCCGCGTGAGTAGTTGTGTTACGACAAGTGTGACGTTCAGCTGAGCTGTTCTACAACCTGACACTCACATATTGTAATCTGGATTATGTGTTTTCATTTGATTTCAGATCGAATGTGTTTAATAAATTCATTTGAGTGTGTAATCATGTGGCCTGATGGGTGTTCAGGGGTTTAAACTGGCCAATACGGCAGAGAGTCAGCGTCCTAGCCAGTAGTTCTGTGGTTAAATGATGACGTCGATGTTGCCTTCCTTTAATTAACATGGAAAATACTTTAGCAGATTAAACATAGAGGAGTCGGAGTCGAAGGATTTATCTACCGACTCCACCGCCCTGCTCAGATGTCGGTGTGACGATCAGCAGGACGAGGACCAGAGCTGACCTGGCGAGTTTTCAGTGTTTGTCTTCTACTGGCATGTCCTCAGTTACAGGAGATTTAGTGTCTTTAATGATTTACTGCTGCAGCAAAACACAATGTGGACAATTCGAGAAACACGGAGAGGAGTGAGGCATTCAGCTGAGTCTGGCTATGAATTTACTTTTTATCATCTTACAAAGTGCAGAAAGCTCTGTCACACCTCGTATCAAACATGGCGGTCCGCTCTCTTCACTATCCAATGTAGTGAGCTGCTGCTTTAAAAGCACGTGATGATAGAAGCCCACCAGGACTGGCCCCGGAGGGTCTTCAAGTGCGTCGTTTTTCTTGTACGTTTCATTTCTGAACTGAGTGAGAGGTTTACTGACTTTGAATTGCTCCTCTTTTATAGCCGATGACTTGAATGTGGAATACGACTTATGAAACTTTAGGTCTCTCGCTGACAATAAAGGACAATGGGGATGAGTGTCATCATCATTGAAATGGAGTGAATTATTAATTCTGGTTGGTTTTCAATGAAGAGCTTTTAATATTTTACCACTTTGTAACTGACATCACATTCTTAGGTCTGCCAAAAACATCCTGTCACTAACTAAAGAGGGAGAAATGAATGACATCCTTTAAGTGCGGTGGTCCACGTTCACTCGATCTTTTAGGTCGATGTTTTATCATTTCGTAACGAACCTATAAGATTAATTGAAATGAGATTTCCAAACCATTATCTGTGCCTCAAAACAAAACAAGAAGCCCAGAGACTTTGTCCAAACTCATCTGCCTGCCTGGCACGGCTCAGCTCAGGGCTGGCACTTACGTGGCGACTCGCCCGAATCCCCCTGGTGGGCTCATTGAAGTGCGGCCTACACGCTGAGCGCACCTGGTGGCATCGACCCGGCGGGCGTGTTAGTAACGTTCACCTGCCATCTGGTGGTATTGCAGTTCCTTTAAATTGCTTTCTCTTCCTTTCACTTAATGGAGGAATATTTTGGACAAAATTCTGAACGTGAATAATGAAATGTGACAGTAAACAAGTAATAATACAATTGTGTCAGCATTAATAATGAAGTGTGTGATGAAGTTTGTTTTTGGTTACTTATTTCTGTGCTGTTCAGTCAAGTCTTTATCCGGTTATCTCACAAACGCATCAAATCCACCTTGAGATGAAATCTGAACGCCCCCAACCCCTCAGAGTTGACAGGGTGGTCTCAGCTCTTCTTCACACTTTTCAGGTCTCCATGTCAGCGAATCGGAGCTTCGGGGGGATTCCCTTTTCATTTTCAGCCTGAGTTGTTAGTGATGTGAGTGGGCTCAGCTCCAGCTCATGCTAGCTGTGGATATTCTGCGTTCACTTAAATCAAATCACCTTTTATTTCTCATCACTTACAGTTATACACACAGCGCACGTGGTCTGTCGCTTCAGAGCCTTTCCTGTACGGACCTCGCGGTTCACAAAGAGTTTCATCTCAAGAACTCTAAACGCACTCAGTCAGCCCATCAAGTGCTCCTTGTAGACCTGTCTGGACTTACAGTATAAGTCCAATCACCTCACTGGAAACTTGGGATACAGTTATAATATTACACAATCTGAGCCACTTTATAAAGCGCGTATTTACAGATGATGACGATATCATTTGTAAGATGAAATGCAGCAAAATATGTTTATTACATTATACAGATAAAACTTTAACTTCATTTAAATAATCTGTATTGTTAATAATTCAATTTGTGAGGACACGGTGTTGCAGTGCTAGTGACGAGCTGACGCCCTGATTGTTCCTGCCTTGCGCTGTAATCTTGTTGGGACTGACGCGACACTGGAAGGATAGACGGATAGAATAATTAAACACGTACTATGAAGATATTTCAATGTTCCTTAAAAGTTTTGAAGAATCTGAGTTGTAAGCTTACAGATGGCTTGACGTCTATTACAGAGCTGATTGTGTGGCGATTGGGTACTTGGAGAAAGAAAAGTAAGGACAGGAATTGGAGGTTAGTACGTTTGAAAAGACAGGACTGCTGCGATAAATTATTTCATTGAAGGTCACGCACGGCACAGTAAGCATCTTGTGGGACTCAGAAACAATCTGTGGACGAGGCGCCTGCTCGTCACTATCACTGTGCCACCATGTCCCCGTGTTTAATAACACACTTTAACTCCTGTCATCATGAAATTGATATCACGTATACATCTCGGTATTTTAGTTATTCAGAGAGCTGTAATGTCACAAATGTCATGGATTCTGTGTCCTGTCGGAGGAAGAGAAAGCCCAGAAGCACGTAGTGATTCACACACACAGAGCACATAGAAGAACAATCACAGAACAAATCATTTAATGTGCTACTTTAGTTACAATGGGATTGAGAAACTAGTAAATTAAACGATTTTAAGATGAAGTTTATGATATTCTACTTTAATGACAAAATAAACTACGTGATTAAAGTTGACATTTCGTGCTTGTTTCTCACTGTGTCCCTATTTTTTTTTTACACTGTTCCCTAATAAGCTTTCATGTGACACTCAGACGGTGGGCTACGACTCCCCTTTTGATGGCGACTTTGATATCTGACCACTTCTTTTTTATTTCAGGCCCTGTGCGACTTTGTGAACTTGAGCTTTCGAGTTTCTTCGACACTCTATGTCACTCAATCAACTTCCTTTGGTTGATTATTCCACTGTTTAAACCATCAAGTAGTACGTTTTTTCATTGCCTCCACTTGGTATTTGCTGAAATTCTTCTATTTTCCCCCTGTGCTTTTCCCATTGTCTTTTCACAGAAGGCTATTTATATTGATTTGCATATTCAAAGAGGGGGCGGCACGGTGGCACAGTGGGTAGCGCTGCTGCCTCGCAGTTGAGAGACCTGGGGACCCGGGTTCGCTTCCCGGGCCCTCCCTGCGTGGAGTTTGCATGTTCTCCCCGTGTCTGCGTGGGTTTCCTCCGGACGCTCCAGTTTCCTCCCACAGTCCTAAGACATGCAGGTTAGGTGGATTGGCGATTCTAAATTGGCCCTAGTGTGTGCTTGGTGTGTGGGTGTGTTTGTGTGTGTCCTGCGGTGGGTTGGCACCCTGCCCTGGGACTGGTTCCTGCCTTGTGCCCTGTGTTGGCTGGGATTGGCTCCAGCAGACCCCCGTGACCCTGTGTTCGGATTCAGCGGGTTGGAAAATGGATGGATGGATGGATATTCAAAGAGGTGTAATTCTGGGAGGAGTTGGGGCGGGACAGCAGGCGCGTGCACATGCGTTACTTTTCATGCTGACCAGGATTTATGTAGCAGAGGAACGTGGAAGTTGACATTAGCACAGATTTATGCATCTGGATTTTTTTGTGCGTACGCACATTTCTGCATTTTGTCCGTACACCATGTTTTAGTGCGAATTCTACGCACGCCGTTATGCATGAGGCCTCTGGTTATCAGAGGCCTGACAGCAAAAGAAACAGCAGATTTTGTGGGGTGAATTATTAAGCAATTGCTACTTTTACTTTTAACCCGAAAAATGATTCTTTCCTTAATATGCCAAATCTTCAAAGGCAGGCTTGTTTGGACTTCAGCCCTGGCTCACACGTGCAGGTTGGTGACTTTCTCGTCATTTCCTTTTAGTGTTTGTAGTCATGCTACTTGATATTCATTCAGCTCTAAGTATTTTATCGTATTGCGTTCACTTTGAGTTGTTTGGTTCTTTTTGTTTTACTTGTTGGCTGAGGCCAGTGGCATCATGTGGAAGTGGACGTTGTGTTCGTTCTCTACGTCCATCAGAGTACAGTTACTAAGACATCACAGACTCCATTATGGCTGGCATTCTGCGATGTTTCCTTTTTCGTGCTTGAATCACAAGTGGATGTGCGCCGTTAGCACATTTAAGTCACTCACTGACACCCCTGCCTGCTGTACGTGCTGTGAGAAGGGCGGCCAGCAGTAACGGCCACAGTACGACAAGCAGGTTGGCTTTTCATTCTCCACTCGGTGGATTTACGTGCCGCTTGTTGAGAGGGACATGTTCCTTCATTTAAGGGGGCAGTTATGGCTCAAGCAATCTGTGCCTTGTCCGTTTATGCACTGCATGTTTCAAACCAATGTCTGCTCCACGGTTTAATTCTCATAAATGCAGAGAAGATCCTAATGCTGTCACCGTCCTGCTCCACAGACAGATTGAGGAGATCGTTCCTCCCCCAAACTATGCGACTCTTCAATTCCACCCAGGTGGGTAAACGTTAACATTTAACATTATACAAAGTTATTGTCTGTTTTTCACCTGCATTATTATCTTTCTTTAATTTAATATTATTTATTGTATCATTATGCTGCTGCTGAAGAATGTGAATTTCCCATTGGGATTAATAAAGTATCTATCTATCTATCTATCTATCTATCTATCTATCTATCTATCTATCTATCTATCTATCTATCTATCTATCTATCTATCTAATGGACGTATCGGTTGTAGTGCAAGTCGTGTTGGATGTTCCCCAGGATATCTACGCTGACCAAGACCCTGTAGACATGTCTGATGAAGATGTCAGGTGGCAGCGCTGAAGGCTCTCTATAATCTTGAGGCCTTCTTTTTGAAACTCTCCATGTAACTGAGAGGGCGACACACGAAGTCATTGAGCGTATTGATCAGTTATTTTCACGGTCAAAGACGCTCTTATTAAAATACTCAGAAAACATAACTTCTCCTTTACTGATAGTGTGTAAGTGAAATTGGATGAGCGTGTTTAGCACAAACCCATCACATCTGAAGCTCCATTATCCACGGCTAAGAGGACATATTTCCAAACTTTAAACCTGTTGAGCACCTTATCGAGTCACCACAGTATTCCTTCATGGATGTCTCTCATCTCTTTGCCAAAAAAGCAGGCGTATTTGAGAAATTACAAGACATCCCCACCCAGCAGCCTGGCCAGTGTTCATCATATCGCAATGGCGTCTACTGTCAGGGAAATCCAGGCCTTCATCTGAGAGAAGGGAAGTTATCTGTCATTCTCTATAAATGCCATTTTGAAATTGGGACTTCAAAGAAAAAATACAAAGTATGTGCAGTTGATTGGACTTTGGCTCACCTTCCAGTGAAGTGTTGTGCTGCGCTGCACTCCATACAACGTGCCGTTCTAGTGGTGTGTGACAGTGGGGGTAGGCAGACATGTTTGTGGCCCTCTTGAATGACATACGGACGATGGAGGACACAGGTGTCGACTGTCTCAAAGGCACACTCCTCTCGGTTGTTGCTGCACGTGGCCTAGCGGGTGTCAATGAAGATTTCAGGCCAATGTGTTGCCGCCTTGCAGACATCAGATGCAGTCAAAGGTAATTGTGAGATGAGGACAAAAGAGCAACACCATCACCTCGTTCATGCAGCACAGAACAATGACAGTGAAAATGACTGTGCTGTTAAAAACACTTGCACCCTATCTGACCACCTCTCATATTTCCATCCAATCACAGGATTTCCAGCCGACATCTTGATGGCCTCTTTGACGGTGTGCTTCCTGTGGAGCTTATCCTGGGTTTGGAAGGTATGATAGGCAAAAAATATTTTTCTCTGTATGATTTGAAAAGGGCAACGCTGTCTTTTCCTTCCCAGCATTCTGACAAGGTTCACCATCCCCACATCATTCTGCCACTCCAGGAACAATTGGTGAGAATGGGCATGAGAACCGCACTCTCCTTGGACTGCTTAGACCAGTTCTCAGAGGCTCAAGAGTAGCAGAAGGGGACAGGAGATTATAATGGAAGACATAGTAGAACTTGCTGTGTGTGGTACATCCAGAGACGACACTGGACAGTACACGTCTGTTAAGATTTCCCCACCTGTCTACTGCGGCCATCATTATCTTGAGCGCTACCCTCATCTCCTAAAGTGCTTTGGTCCTCTAGTACATCTCGGGACAGTAAGGTCTGAGGAGACACACAAGGTGTTCATGAAACACACAACTTCAAAAGTGTTTTAAAACGTTTATCAGAGAGACACCAAGAATGATGGCTTTTCACTTGGCACCACCGAGACTTTGGAAGCCACCAGTGCAGACTTCACAAGTGGACCCTTTGTTTATTGAATCCTCGCCCACAGAGGCACGGGCGCTTGTATGAGCTTTACAGAAAGCGGTCATGTACTTGGCGCAAAAGAGGTAACCATCGATGGCACACCTTTCGTGGTTGGCATGTTGGTCTGCACTGGGGCACAGGCGGCCATGCCCGAGTTTAAGGAGATTACAGACATTCTGGTTATTGCCAATGACATCTTTGAGACTTGGTGCACTGGACACTTGCGCTCATATGAGTCGACTGCTCACAAAGGAAAGGCGTATTCTGTGAAATCTTTACATCAGCTGAAAGATAAGATGCCGCTGTTTGCCTACAAAGTGTCAGGAAAGCAAATTCTCTCCACTAAACGTTTCAGTTCAGTTTGAGTAAAAGACGAGTATCACATCCAGCAGCCATCTTTCTTTTTGTCTGGTGGCTTCTCTTGAACGGAGTGTTAGATTTTAAGGTGAAGATTATTGTTAACTAGTCTTGGGACATAAGATGTTATACATGCTATGCTATTGCAGGATGACGCTTGAATTGGGATGTTCTGAGTTTCTTATAAGTTTCTGTAATAAAGTTACAATGGCGGTGCCTCTCAACTTAAGGGTCATTCTTGATGAAGAAAAGGCCGTAAAGCTCATCTCGCCTTATTGTCCTGAGAGTGTTAATGACCTTCTATTAGAGCTGAAAAGTAAACTGGACCTGGCCTGTGACTTCGGCCTGCAGTTTGAAGATCCTGATTTCGATAATACCCTCTGTAATTGAGTGAATATCGAGGCTCTTCCATCAAAGGCCATGGTAACGATAGTTTGACCAGTGGGCACCGATGACACGGCGGTGCTGTCACATAATACAGATTGACCTGCGCCTCTCAATAGGTGGCCACAAGTCTTTGTCGCTCCATCGTTCTCCTATGACGTGGCAGCTGTGCATTTCATGAAATCAAAAACAAACACAAAGAACACCCAAGTAGCAAACAAATAGGGAAGGCGGCGGAGAGCATGTGAGGAAACACCTGTGCTTAAAAGAGAGGGGCTCTAAGACAGGACATGATGGCTGGAAGAACAGCCTGCGCTTCAAGATGGGCAACTCCAGAACAAAATTAAACAGAGAAGACGCAGCCATCCATGCAGGGAAGTGCAGCAGGTCAAACATTAAAAGACCCCGAAGAGGAGAAGTCAACTCCTTCAGGTGACACTAAGGACACATTAGAGGCCATAAGGCTAGAAATGGTGGAGGAATTCAAGAAGGCAACTGCAGAGAGAGACATGATGCTTACCTGTCAGCACATGCCATGCAGCTTCGCACTTCGGCGTGAACAAACTGTGACTGGCGCTCCTGCCATGGCAGAGCTGAAAGACAGATGGCCAGCCCTGTTTTGTGAGTAAGTGGAAATATCACAGACGCATTTAACAAAAACTATGTGGCTGTGTCGGGAATGCTGACCACTTCAGAAGCCGTTTTTGAATTAAGAGCTTTGTCATTTATATTCTGAAGTCACATTTCTATGTGATCAGTGAAAATGTTTCAGATACTTCTGTCTGGTTTGCTTGTATCCAAATCTTCAGAACATACCATTCAAAAATGTCCTGTGACCGTCTGTCTTTTTGTTTTTCAGAGATGCAGGATCATTCAGGTTTATAACGTGCCTTCGTGTTGGGTGCAGCTCGACTGTGAATTGCACAGAATCAGCAATCAGAACTTGACATTCTCCTTCTTTGCTGGACTGGAGAAGAATACACGAGCAGGAGAAGACAGCAAATGAGGAGCAGGTCATAAAGTTACTAATGTATTAAAGTGGAAGATGAATATATGAAGATGAGGACAAGAATGACGTAAATGCAGCAAGCGCCGCCACCCTAGCGGGCCTACCACTCAACAGACCTTCAGAGATGGCAAGCTAATCGATTACTTCTTCAGTCTGCGGTAACAAATCCATATATACGTAATAATCCATACTACTAACCGAAGGTTGTAAACCGGATGTCACGGACGCAGGACGCAGGGAGCATCGAAGCGCACGCACACTGCCGCACTGCAACGAGCCCGCACGGATAAACACAATGAACGCAGGCGCCTACAACGCGCTTCTGAAACACCACAGGCAAACGAAACAGCTCAACTAACGGAAATACAAAACCAAGCCCATAGCTAACGACACAGCCACAGAAAAAACAAAAACGAGAGGATTCAGCGCATATTTGAATCACATTACAGTATTACAGTACGGAATCCACAAAGGTCCAGACTACACAGCATATGTACGCAGGCGCCTACAACGCGCTTCTGAAACACCACAGAGTCACGGCTCAAAAACGAAACAGCTCACCACATTACAGTATTACAGTACGGAATCCCCAAAGGTCCAGACTACACAGCATATTTGAATTAATTATTAACAGTCCAGCCACAGAAAACACAGAAACGAGACCAGATGGATAAACACAATAAACGAACGCTCTGTATTAAACGTAAGTGCCATTATAATTCCTAATAGTAAATGATGTATAGCTAACAGAGTCACGGCTCCGAAAAGAAACAGCTCAACTAACGGAAATACAAAAACGAGCCCGTGTGGAGAAAAACAATGAATGCAGGTGACTACAACGCGCTTCTGAAACAGCAGAAACACAGGAGTCACGGCTCCAAAACGAAAGAGCTCAACTAACGGAAATACTACACAGCATATTTCAATCACATTACAGTATTACAGTACGTTAGACCAGATACCACTTTTAATGCACCGGGCTATATTATTGACGTTGATCAGATAAACAACCAAGTCATTGCATTGCTTCCTGGAGAAAGCCGCCTCTTTCTAAGTACTGACAATGTGGATTCTGAAGACGAAACTGAGCATCTTAATTTCCCCTTAGAATATTTAAACACTATTAACCCGGCCGGATTACCACAACACAATCTTAACCTTAAAGAAGGGACAATAGTCATGCTATTAAGAAACCTTAATACTAAACAAGGTTTATGCATCGGGACACGGTTAGTCGTGAACACCATGACAGACCATGTTATTGAAGCACAAGTGCTTACAGGATCACATACTAACAATGCTGTTTTGATTCCTAGAGTTGACCTTACAAGTTCTGACCTGGAATTACCTTTTAAACTTAGACAACGCCAATTTCCCATTAAGGCTGCATCTGCCATGACAATCATCAAACCCCAAGGACAGACCATGGACAGAGTAGGCATTTACCTCTCTGAGCCTGTATTTGGACATGGACAACTGTATGTGGCCTTCTCAAGAGTTCAGCGTTCATGTGATGTTAAAGTTAAGGGTTTAAGTTCTCCATACCAAGGAAAACTCATTCAAGGACAAGACACCATCATTACTACAAATGTTATGTATAAAGAAATATTGGATTAACTATTTGTAATCTACCATTTGATGACTTCTTTAGTTCCTATGTACTTCATGTACACCTTTACACTCAGATATATTGCATACATATATATGCAGCGACGCAAGGACATTTTGTGCTTAAAGGACATAACAATTACAATTCTATTTCAATTTAAATATATTGATGAATATAAATACAGATATATGTATTTAATTAAATCCATACCCTCCCAGAACACTCCCACCCTCCATCGTGTGTCATCCCTCCAGCGATTGTATGGAGCACAGAGTGACTGCCATTCGTTCATTTGCGATTCGTTAGAGAATCAGGGCTTACTGGTATAGAATTTAATAGACTGTAGGCAGCATGTCTCCCTCCAGTAGCCACTGTTAGCTGCAGTTTTACGTATTTCTGCACAGTTTCGTCTATGGGTGTTAGTCGCATAAGAACATCAGGTAACCAGTCACGTTACATACCCTGATATTAGGAAGACAAGCTGTTGGTACCACTGTGACGAGTTCATAGCATGGGAGTACTGGTGTGCAGGTTTAGGATCATTTCATAATTGTCGGTATTAGTCCTCGAGTGTTTGAGTTATTTTAATATGACTTTAGAACAGACTGAGTGTTTTTTACAAAGAAAAACGTGAAGCTGTCGGCAGGTGCGGATTAATGCACAGGCTGGCCTACGCTGCAGGGGTCTGGGATTGGCCAAACTATTTTGAATTATTGTTTTAATTTACTAAAAGAAAAACCGCCTCCCTGATGCCCATTGGCCAGTAAGAAACATTTTAAATGTAAACAGCTGATTGGGTAGATTAGGGTTCATACCACCCCACTGTGTTATTCTGGGTAACTGGACATCAAATGCCCAAAAGAAAACATGATAGCGGAGCACAACGGCTGAAAGGACAGCGTAACCAAGAACTGCTAAAGAAAATCCCTAAATTGACTGGATATTCCATCCATCCATCGTCCAACCTGCTATATCTTAACACAGGGTCACGGGGGTCCTGCTGGAGCCAATCCCAGCCAACACAGGGCACAAGGCAGGAACAAACCCCGGGCAGGCCGCCAGCCTACTGCAGGGCACACAAACACCAAGCACACATTAGGGACAATTTAGAATCGCCAATGCACCTCACCTGCATGTCTTTGGATTGTGGGAGGAAACCGCAGACACGGGGAGAACATGCAAACTCCACGCAGGGCTGGATATCTCAAGGCTGTCAAATCTTCATCCAGTCAGCAACAAAATGCTGATCCGCAGGACAGAGGCTTTGAAAGGCTTTTCAGACACAAGATGGTTGGCACACACACTGGCAATAAAAGCACTGCATCAGAAGTAAAAGTTAGCTGATGACCCGAACCAAACCCTTACTGCTCGGGATGAAGCCAGGACACGCTACGCAAAGATGGACAAACTACAGCAGCGTTTCTCAACCTTTAAGTGTTTGCGACCCGAGTTTTCATATTAGTTTTTAATCGCGCCCCCCTAATGTTTTTTTGAAACCCTATTAAAATGTATTCCTATATTTTGTGCTGCTGATACACCGCTACAAGTTTAACATTTCCCTATAAATAGCGTAATCACGCCACATATGGTAACATTTGCGCCCCCTTTTTTGTTACTTTGACAAGACTGGCACTGCTCTGCAGGCACTTGATTTGGATTTACGTAACGCTGTTGATCTCATCAGCTCATTGAGTTATGAATTATTTAGCCGGCCTGCGAGATGATTTTGACAACTTTGAGAGTGGTGTGAAGAACGTCACCAACTGTGTCCACCACACTACAAAGTGGACACACAGAGGCAGATGAACCCATCAGGCCGAGACAAGTTCAGAACAAACGTTTTTATCGCCGTCACAGAACGACTCGTCGCCGAACTGGACTGGAGGTATCACTCCTACAAAGACACTGAGCAGATGTTTGGATTTTTGAACAATATTCCCTCCATCTCTGTAGAAGATCTTCGAAATGTGGAGCAGCTAATCTTCAGAAGAAATATGCCGGTGATCTGGAGGAAGATTTTGTGGATGAAATTGGACAATTCAGAGAATTTATTAAAGAAAACAAGGACATCTCAGCAAGGTCACTGGTGCGACTTATATGAGGAAGAAAATGACAGTCAGTGTTTCCAAATGTTGACATGGCACTCCGGATATTTAGGACTTTGCTGGTAACGAATGCTAGCGGGGAGCGTTCACTTTCAAAACAGACCGAGATCCACGGTGGGCCAAGACAGACTGAATGAGCGGTCTCTGGTGTCCATCGAAAGTGATATTCTGCGCTCAGTGGATCTTACCAGCCTCATCAAGGACATCGCTGTCAGGAAAACAAGGAAGAAAATCTTCTAAAGGTAGGAAAAGGTGTCTTTACTGTATGATTGTGTTATGACTTTGTGTTACTGTGTTGTAGTTTTATTTGATATATATAACCCAGCCACGGGGGGTACACAAACCAGTGTGTTTCCTCATGTCAGTCACAAGCCCAGATAAATGGGGAGGGTTACGTCAGGAAGGGCATCAGGCGTAAAATGTTCCCAAAATAAATATGCAGACAAAGATGATCAGCTGTGGTGACCCCTAATGGGAGCAACCGAAAGAAGAAGAAGATTTGCTTTATCTGATATGTGATTTTACCTCAGTAAACTACTACTGCCGTTATCACACCGGTTGGTTTAGAAAGCTAAAAGCGGTTACCAACGTGCAGATCCACCGGTACTTTACTATTTATAGTAAAGGCTGTCGGGGTCTTTCTGCGGATGTTGGCATCTGCTAGTGTGCCCCAAGTGGGCACATTTCGGCTCTGTGATATTCCCAGCACGTTATTACACGTGGCATTAAATCATTTTTTATTTCCTGGTAAAGCATTGTGAGTATCCTCTGTAATAGGGGGCCCACACAAAGAGTAGCCTAGGGGCCCGTGACCACCTTAATACGTCACAGAGCTGTTTGCCATCACTTGTGTTTTGCTCAGTGTATGTGTAGAGGTAGACCACAACATCTGCGGCTAGCTGGGATAACAAACTGTAGACTGTAACTTGTACAAGCATAAGAAATATCCGGTGAGTTTCCTTTCTTGAATTTCGGATGAAGACAACATGTCTGCCCTCGTTCCTCTTCAGCCACTCTCTGTGTGTGTGTGTGTCAATCACTTTAGAATTTCTCACAGCTCTTGGGCCGATGCACTGGTGATTTGATTTGACTTCATATGTGCTCTTCATCTCCGCCACCCAGAGAGGCCGAGTGGCTCCTTGGAGTGGATGATGGAACTCGAACCAAAGTTACCGGCCTTGAGAAACGAGTCTGACTGAAGTTCTTAGTGGGTGTTGTGCCACAAGCGAATGTGCATTGTGCTGTCAACACTGCCAGCCTTCAGGGTTTTTATTCTGGTTAAACTATTTCAACAAGGAGCCAAAATATTTACTAACATTTTATTTTGTGTTCGGCATTTTGCATAATAATTTCTATCATAGTTTGTCTTGCTTTGAGTCGCATCGGTTCATTTTCAAGAAATCTAGCAAAATGTCAGTGCTGTAAGTAAATCTAACATGCTGTGATATAAATCAGCTTGCTCTGAGAAAAATCAGAGAGCTGTGTGATTCTTATTGGTCATTTGGTACAAAACGTAACTGGTGTTTTAATAAACATCTACCTGGTTATCCTGTTGAGTATTTCTATTGAGTTAATAAATGGGTGAAGACAATCAGTTTCCTTAATTGAAGTGAGTAGGAACTATTCATCCATTAAGCCATCCATTTTCCAACCTGCTGAATCCGAACACAGGGTCACGGGGGTCCAATCCCAGCCAACACAGGGCACAATCCCGGGCAGGGTGCCAACCCACCGCAGGACACATACAAACACACCCACGGGCCAATTTAGAATCGCCAATCCACCTAACCAGCATGTCTTTGGACTGTGGGAGCAAACCCACGCAGACACGGGGAGAACATGCAAACTCCACGCTGGGAGGGCCCGGGAGGCAAACACCCAGGTCTCCTAACTGCGAGGCGGCAGCGCTACCACTGCACCACCGTGCCGCCAGTAACTATTCACTATAATGTTACTACAACATTTGTCTGATATTTCACCTGAACAGACAGAAGTGAGTTAGTTCAACTTACATTGTTGGATTTGTGTAAAAACAGTACATTTAAGGGATTCCAACATCATTCTCATTCATCACAAAGTCCAAACTTTCAATAATTTTAAGTTCAGCTCAATAAATACAGTAGTCAGTACAGTTCACTTTACTTACGTTTAAATGACTATAAACGCTTGAGTTGTTCACACACAGTTCAGAGAATTAGTGCGGCTCAACTGATTGAATCATTAAACTTAAATGGCTTAAGGCAATCAGTGTTCTCACCCCATTTGAGTTTTATAGCTCAGCAGTTTTTACAGTGCAGCTAAAACAATCGCTGACAAATATGAAAGAGCATTAAGGCAGGGAGGGACGAGGAACAAAGCACGTTGTGAATGGGGAGGACAGACCTCAGCAATAACTCCAGACGACACACTTCATTGTCCTGGTGTACTGCAGTGGTCCTGAAGCCCGTCATCAGTCCGCATCTCCGCCGTCTCGCTCTTGAACAGCAGCGAGTCGCCATCACAGGAGCACACATCGCATATTCAGCACTGATCTTGGCTGTCAGGCCAGTCACACGTCTCCACCTAATAACCCTCAGCGTTCACATATCATATACCTCAGTATGGAGAGTTCCGTTACTGCAGTCTTACTGACTCTCAGGCACCCGCCATTGTTCATATCACATGATCAAAACAGGTACTTTCTAGAAAAATACAGAAAAATGATTGTGCCATAAAATACTGTATAAGACTTTCTCTTAGGGGTAATATAAAAATAACGAGAAATGCTTTTATCATAGTGAATAATTAAATAGCAGCATCACTTTTAAGAATATGAGAATCAGACACATGCTAGGTGCACATTGGCCCAGGGTTCAAATTCAACTCTTACAATATGCTGAACTGCTGAAGATTCCTGAAAGAGAAACTGAGATTTGACTGCGATAGTCGGGTAACGCATAAGGTGAGGGGCATCAGCCTGAGGGTCCCACCCCAGAAACTTGCCAATGACAACATATGTTTAGTAAAATGAATCGGTCCAGTAGATCCGTTTCTTCTTGAAGACTTCTTGTTTTATTCATAAGGCAAAGACTGTTTCCCCTTTCTTGTCTCATCATCTAAACTGTTTTATGTTTCACCTCTCCATACAACGTGAACTCTCACATGTCTCCCAAAACAGCATTTACTGCAAGGAGGACTGCAGTGGATTGTTATGTGCATCTTAAGACCACCAGTGCCCAGAGTTCAATTAGGAGTAACAGGACGCCTGCACTGTGAGACTCCTGCCGTGTGAACTCAAACGACATTTAAAAGAGCGGCGCTTCCTCCTCTCACGCCAGTTTCTCCATATGGCTGGGTCTGTGCTCCGCAATGTCACGAGCAGCTCTCGTCCCCTACAGTCACACAGCATGGGCTCTGCATTGTTCCCAGTAAATATCGAGATGGTGGAAACATTTTGATTATAAATCCAAAAGGACCAAACACAAAGGGGACACATCATTTATGGCACAGGTTGGCATTGTGGCCAGCATTGCGTACGATTTTACAATTTTCTTTTTGTTTTAGTCACTTTGGACTGTGACTTCCATCAGCCTGATGTCCAGTTTCTCCATTTTATTTTTTGCCATGTGCTCCCAGTGCCCTGGTCATACTGCTGTTTTTTGCACTTTCTTGGCTCCACCGTGTTGTCCTTCTTGTCCTTCTCCCCATGTATGACGTTAATTGTGTAGATCTGTCGGACACCTTCACCCATCAGCTCACCTGACAGAGATTTACAGTATGTGGGGTCAGTTTCCTCTAATGGTTGTAGTCCCAAGGATCAGAGAGGAGTTGCACGTGATGGGATATCCTCTTTTTTGTAGGTAGTGTGCTTTGTCTTATTTCAAAGTTCTTTTTGGTGCTCTAAACGGTGCGTCGAGTCGTCTGTCTTTAGGACGTCCATTAGATTTTGCTTCATTTTCTGGAGCACTTGGTGGAGATAAGAAGGCCCTGAAAGTTCCTTTGGGTTAGACCTGCTGATCAGCGTACACTTTCAGGTGTTTTGCTCCACATCTGGCTTGTCTCAGATGGTGTTTGTGTATAATTTTCTATTTGCCTCTTCATTTTTAAAACTTAATAGTCACTTAGGATTGAGACACCAACTATCCTATGCTTTGTTAGAGCGTTTTTCTTCAATAACTTTGTTTGCTTAGGGTCTTTTTTTCCTCTGGAAGAATTTTGAAGTCCCAAATGACTAACATCTCCTAGTTTTTTTGTTATTCTATCAGTACTGCGGTCCCTGTGTCTTCGGAGTGTTGGCAAGTTGTATTTTTTGCGGAGTCTTCAGTGAAGTGCACTGGCCACTTTATGTCTGCGTGTAGGAATCTTTGGTCTTCAGGACCGTGTAAATGACTGCCTAGTGAGTTACTCTTTCCTGCTCTATCAGGCAGAATCAACTACCTGCTTTCACATTTTTCCTCTTTATTGTGAATTTTTGAGTGGACCCGAAGGTTACTGCTGTTGGAGAATTGCTTCCCACATTCAGAACAGGAAAATGGCTTTTCTCCAGTGTGAATCCTTAGGTGTTGATTTAGATTACTTGTTTGTGAAAATCGTTTGCCACATTCGGAACAGCAGTAAGGTTTCTCTCCAGTGTGGATGGTGGAGTGTTTCTGTAAACTACCTACTTGCGAAAATCTTTTGCCACATTTCAAACAGCAGTATGGTTTTTCTCCAGTATGGACTCTTGAATGTTTATGTAGACAGCTCCTATGCAAAAATTGTTTACCACATTCAGAGCAGCAATGGGGTTTCTCTCCAGTGTGATTTCTCACATGAAGTTTTAGGCCGCTCCTCAAACAAAATCTTTTGCCACATTCAGAACAACAATAAGGTTTCTCTCCAGTGTGAATTCCTTTATGGCTGTGAAAACTGCTACGCCTGGAGAATCGTTTCCCACATTCAGGACAGAAATAAGGCTTTTCCCCAGTGTGAATTCTGCTGTGGATCTTAAGATTGCTGTTACTGGAGAATTGTTTCCCACATTCGGAACATGAATATGGCATTTTACCAGTGTGAAATTGTGTGTGGATCTGAAGATTGGTCCTGCTGGCATATCGTTTGCCACATTCAGCACAACAATAGGGCTTCTCTCCAGTGTGGATTCTTGAGTGTTTATGTAGGCTACACATTCGTGAAAATTGTTTTCCACACTGAGAACAGCAGTATGGCTTCTCTCCAGTGTGAACTATTTTGTGGTTCTGAAGGTTGCTCATTTGTGAAAAACGTTTACCACATTCCAAACAACAATATGGCTTCTCCCCAGTGTGAGTTCTCATATGATTGGCAAGACTGCTCATGTCAGTGAACGCTTTGCCACATTCAGAACAAGAACATGGCTTTCGTCTTGTATGACTCAACTTATGTTTAGCAATTTTCTCCCAGTCTTGGCAGACCTTCTCACTTGCTGAATTTGTATCACAAACCTGTTGCTGATTGTTGATTGTGTCTACCTTCGCTGATTTCACATGAGGCTGTACACTGTGTGGCAACAAGGCTGGTGCAGTCTCTGGTCCAGAAGACAGTTGTTTCACAAGTTCATTTTGCAGTGCTCTATGTTGAACAGATATCAGAGGAAGTAAAGATGGAGAGGAAGTTCCACTTTCTGGTAGATCTGCAGTAAGACATAAATGCATAATTTCATGTAAACACAAGACATTCAGGAAGAAGACAAGAAGTACAGAAGGCTCATTACTGAATTCCAGACAACTCACAATGTAAGGCGCCAGGTATTGTCATTGAAATGGTGAGACTTTATAATTGAAAGAACAAACGGGTTTGACTAATTAACATCTTAAGTGTCATAAAAATTGAACCTGAAATGTGGAGACAAAGATCTGCCACGTGGTAGAGAAGGAGCAAAGGAAAAAGCAAATGAACTGCTGATGAACTCCTGATTGTCTTATGTGTTTATTGAATTGTAAAGTGTCCTTGAGTGTATGAAAGGCGCTACATAAATAAAACTTATTATTATTATTATTAATATATGAACTAGCTGGCCTGGGACACAATAAATCACGGACTACCGGCTCAAAATTTATATCCAAGTGCAGAAGCATCAGCTTATTCTAAGGAGTTCATTACCCAGGGCAGTGGATATCAAACCCCCTTCTGCTTTTCCCTGACTGCGACTTCCAAAGCAGAATGCTCCACTGTCTGAAGGGGCAGCAGTTTTAGCAGCCATAACGGAAAAAGCAAATGAACTGCTGATGAACTCCTGGTTGTCTTATCTGAAATGGTTTTGCTCTCCGTGTCCTCTGTGTTTTGCTCTGTGTGGCGAATCCTCTAACATTAACCGTGTCCTTTCAAATCCTGGACTCTGACCAAACTTTGTCAAATCTCAGTTAAGCTTTCAAGTGGCTTCCACTTTCATTTCTTTGCATCTTTAAATACACATAATGGAGAAACACAGCAGCTGAACAAAGGACTCCACAGACCAGGACAGAAGACCACCGCTGTTAACATCCCCGTCACACGTAAAGTTTATCCAGCATTAAAGAGTAAAGGTGACAGGAGACTAGGGGTGGGCGGTATGACCAAAATTCTATATCACGGTATTTTTCTAAATTATTCCGGTTTCACGGTATTCAACGGTATTTTTTTCCCCATGCATGAGTGGATGTTAACCACATTTTCCACTGGAATTACTGGCTAAGAATAACCTATTCCACTGTCAAGAGTATTGTACATTGTACAAAAAAAGCATTTTAATGTGCACATAAATATTAATACAGGTTTGCATTGCCCCATAAAGTGATGGTTTTCAAGGGGGTGGCACTAATGGAGAAGGAATCACATTGCATAACAGATGCAGTCAAAATATAGAATCTTTTTATTGAACAAATTTTGCAAAAACTTAAACTATAATTTTGACAACATATTTTCAACCATCCAAAGAGGCATTTAGACTTAGTAAAATATCCAGAGGTGCTTGTCAAAAGTTGTATTGCACTCAATACAGGTGTATGTCTTAGAAAAGGAATAAATAGTAAATATTTTTTGTAAACCAGCTACACTTTGTTAATGTTAACAATCTCTGTCCACTGACACGTTAAAGTGACTTTTTAAACAACTTTACCATCATTAAACTGCATAATATTTAAACTAATAAATAATAACAATAAAATAAATAATTGTATTATTACTGATAGTTGCACTATTATGTTCAGTGTAGAGAACTTTATCGCAGGTGTGACGAGGCTCCAAAAAACTGGATGTATGAATGGCTATCACACAGGTTTAACTTAACTATTGTATAAATGTTGGGTTTGTGATCTGCTGGTCGGAGACACGAACACAGAATTCAATGGATGTTCTTCTGAGCGGGCTTTCTTTATTGCACGCGTGTTGTCTCTGTCTGACGTACTAAAACCCCAGTTCCTATCCGTCCTTTTTCTTTCTCCACATAACCAATCACCACACGATAAACGTCTTTGTGAAATTAAAACTAGTTAGCCCACGGAGTGTTCAGAACTTTAAAAATATCTTCGTTATACATGTTTAATTATGCCATCCATTCAGAGTTGCTCCATCTCTGAACGAGTCGTCAGCACATCAAAGGATGAATATGAGCAAAACATACACTAGCAGGGTCAATATAGCACAACAAAACCCCTCATCCTACATGACTCTGAAAGGAAACTGAAGCGCCGAGTAAACCCACCAGAAAAACATGCAAACGCAAGGCAGGCACGCCGCCGTGCCCCCATATGATTAATGCATGCTTTAATGCATTTCACCATGAAAATTATATTAAGTATTTATTTTAGCATTCTAAATGTTCAGAGAGAAGGAAGATCATGAAGTGAATGTATTCTGTGCGGGGTTCGCTGCCGGCGCCTCCTCGTAGTGCAAGAAGAAGTCAGTTTAAGAATCACTTAACACAAAGCATTTAATGTGCTATATAACTTAAGACGGGGTTTGAAAACATGTCGTCACACTATTACACAGTACCCAGGTACATTACACTGTATTGAAAACAAATAAAACACGTACAACTTGGCTTGCAGTATTATCCAGTAGTATAGAAACAGTATTTACACATGTGACCTTTTAAAACTAAAGTATCTCCAGGCTCTCTGTCCATTTTCACCACGCAGCATTCCTTATGCTACCGCCCACTATTTGGTGGTGTAGCAGTGAAAAAGAGCCCTAGTGCAACGAATCTGTTTAGCGGTGTAGCAGTGAAAAAGGTCCCCACTTGAACAGTTTCCCGCTGCGCCACGTTCTGAACGTCGTTTAGGCAATTTAAACCGGTGTTGCGGTATAAGAAAAATCCATATCATAAAAAAAATAAAAAACGGTTTTCGGTATGAACCGGTATACCGCCCAGCACTACAGGAGACCATAATAAATATGCAGGATAACATTTAATTTTCAGTTCATAATTCATAAATAAAAACAAAAAAGCATTTTCAAACTGTGTGTGCGTGTGACAATGACAGAGCACATTCCTCACTCAATCACATGGAGCTTCACACAGACATCTCACTTTAGCTCTTACCTTCATCACAATACCCTGAACATGACGCTTTCTCAGTCATCTTCACGTCACAGTCTAGAGCCTCGGCCTTCACCTGTACACACTGAGGTCCACTCCCTGTAAGGCCAGCTCCAGTCACCTCGTCATTTGGACACACCAGCTCACAGACTGTCTCTGATTTAAAGTCTTCTGCCTTGATGCGATTTAACATGTCAGGTTTTTGTAAGTCACTGGTATCGGCTGTTGGCTCAGACTCCTCTTTAATGACAACTTGTCCCCATTCACAATCCTCCTGTTTAGTCTGAAGTTGCCCAGACTCCCACTCACAGTCTTCTTCTTTAATGTTCTCCATGGTAGACGTGGAGTTTCTGTCCTTGCTTGTCGAATTGTTTAGTGGCTGTTGACACCTTAATGTTCAAATGTCCTTAGCAGACAACCTGCCCAGGTCCCCCACGATAAGGATATCAGCTAAGGATACCAAGCAAGTAGGGGGCTTTACTGACAACAGCCAACACAAGAAGCTGCATGGCAAGTGATGATGGGTCTGACCTTTTGGCTTTGCCCATCAGAATGCTGGAGGATTTTGCCCCCGTGGGTCACTTAAAGGTCCATGCCATCTATCCAGTCATCTATAAGTGAGCCATGGTGCTTTCTTCATGTTGATTGGCTAATACAGTTGTTTACTAGCTGTCGACTTAGCTTGCTGGTTGGTCCAATCTTTGAAAGCTGCTCTCGTGTTGGTTCTTGCTGTGCATCACAAGCCCTAGCGCCCACAGCACATGTCATGACTCCTCTCTTCTGAGGTCACCTCCTGACATTTTAGGCCATCAGTGGAGCCTCGTGGACACCCAGACACGTCTCCTCCATTTTGCATATCTCACTGGAAATGGCAGCTTCTCTTCTTCTCTGTAGACAGAAACAGCAGAATAAAACCCCAGTTAGCAAACTAGATGTCTTCCAAGATTTTAGTTCATATTAAGAAACTTTGTCATCAGAGGTAGGAATAAGAATACATTTTTAATTCAAAAGAACACACGGTCCTGTAGAATTGTGTTTTGTAATGACCATCAAGAGAAGTCGCTAGGAAAAGCAGGAAGACGTGTGCAGCTGTAAACAGCACGTCCAACTATGAGTGACCTCGTAAGATTATTAATATCATTGCTTACTCTGTGAGTGACGTCTTCATCCAAAGCGACTTACATCTGATAGACACAATTGGTTGCATTTCTTTTATTTTTTGTTCCCCAATTGAAGCACAGACTGGTGAAGTGACTTGTTCAGGTCTCACAGATCTGAAGCCACACTCTCGGGGTTTGAAGTCCAAAGCCTTCATCATTCTGCCGCACTGCCCGACTGACAAATATGGTGGACAGAAAGGCCCTTATTAAGGTATGCAGTACTTCTGATACACCCTAATAACCGATGGCACAGTAAATGAGGCCCACGGTCTTTTCCTGGGTGAAGCTGAGTAACACAGCGGTCACATTTATCACATAACACACTGAAGAATACGCCATCAGTATCCTCATCATCAGTACTGGTGTTTTACTAGGCTCACGTTATACTTTACAAGCCTCTGTGCAGATGAGACCTTGCTATCTAAAAGCAATCATGGCCCTGAACTCAAATAAAACTGCTTCATATCATTCTCTAAATGTGTAATGTGTATATATTGTAATGTATTTTTATTACTATTCCTTTTCTTGTTTTTCAACACTTATGCCTCACACTAAGTCGACAGCACCTTCAATTTCATTGTTCCTTTGTAAAAGTGACAGTGACAATAAAGATTTATTCATCCATGTAAAGATTTTCACCTGAACACAACATGAACGCACACCAAATCACTTAAAGACATCACTGAACATCTCGTGACTGGTGCTTGTAGAACTGACAGCAAGGAGACGTCACTCTTGTTCTGTGCATTCAAGCTGTGGGCAGCAGGCTGGTGGGCACCGAGCTCAGGCCTACACACCCCGCTGATATGGGATGGAGAGGTGCTGAGCTCATCCTCAGGCGATTGTGCACCATACTTTTTTATTACTCTTATTTGTTTGCTTTCTCTTGTCACCATGTAAAGCACTTTGAGCACATCCAGCGTGACACAAAGAAGTTTTGATGTTGCTGTGACTTACTGAAGATGTCGAGGTAGGACATGAGCAGCACTGCACAGTGTGCCCGCCGTCCCACAACGTAACAATAAGCTGCAGCATACATTAGAGCAGTGCTGTTCAAACTGAGGGCTGTGGCACTCCTGGCGAGGCTAATGTTCTAAAAAGAGTCTTTAAATGACTTTACGTAACTTTTAAATGAATAGAACTGAACATGATCGGCACTTGTTGAATGAAAGTCTTCCTGCATCGAGTATTTGTATTCAGACATGACAGCTGAAGTTCTCAGCCAGTGCAGTCCACCGGCAGCTGTCATGAGGTGTGCCAGGACACGAAAAGGAGGTGCAGAAGAGAGGAAAGGGGGCACAGTGGGCAAAGCGAGTCACCATGCCAGTCTGCGTTTCAGTTCTACCGAGTCATCTCCCCTGCCGTCTCACTCAGCTGACCTCGTGTTCCAATTCACATCCACCACCCGCCATAACTCATGTCAGTGGGACTCCCCGCCTCGCAGAACTAATCAGTGCCCAGCTTATCAGCTCTGTGCCAAGACAAACTGATCTTTGTGAATGACTGCGTCGTAAGATGCCAGGGCTACTTTACTCGTCCTGACACAAGCAGCCCAGCGTCTCTCTGCCTCTCACACTCTCCGCTCCGGACCACCAAAGTTATAAGGAGTTCAGTTTTGGTGAACTTGTCTATTGTATCAAGTTTTTAAGAATGTTTTAGAAATTTCCAGACTAATGCTGAACAATACATCTCTCTATTATATAAAAAATTCTTGGGTCGAGCCATGACCTTCTCGGAAAGACACTTTGACGTCCCACAAGAACAAAACTTAAAACAAGATCACAGACATCTAACCCCGCAGTTGTTGGCAGACACACTTCATGTGCTCTCAGCTCTTAACAATGTTATACGTTCTAGATGACGCTTCAACGACTAAGCGAAGAAGAAGGAGCAGCGCATCGAAAAGACACACGAAAGCTTAGGAGAGAAAAGAAGGCAAACAAGAACAAAAATAATCTTTGTGCAAACTCAGAAAATAAGGAAAGTAATAATCAGCCCGGTCCAAGTGGAATTGAAAACCTCGTAGGTCCAATCGGGGTCAGAAATAAAAGACTTCATAAAGACGTTCAAAAACGCTGGCGCAATACACCTGCAGAGCAAGTTAAAGAATATGAAAGTAGTAAAAGTTGAAATTATCAAAAAAAAAAAAGAAAGAAAGATAACATTAGCACAAACAAATGGAAATTATTACTCGGTGAAATAATGGAACAGCAAAAAGAGATTGATACATATGGACAGAGATGATATGACAGAAGTACAGTATGTAGATATTGTTTGGCTTTAAACTTGAAGTCGGAGACTTATAGAAGAAAGAAAAGTTGTGTTGCCTGCCAATGAAGAGGCGTATCTGCGAGAATTAAAAGATTTGTTGTTTGGTGAAAGTGAAATCCACAAACACTACAAGCAAAACATCCAAATCTACAATAATCTGATCGTGTTCGCATCACCCAAAGCTCAGAATGTAGATTTACACGATTCAGAAAAACATCACACTATGAGAATCTGTGGTCCCACAACAATTAAAGTTACGACAAGTTTAATTTAAAAGAAACCACAAATCGGTCAGGTGTATATTTATGATCACGGAGAGGCGATGCAACAAAGAATGGAAAGAGTATGTAACAATCCCCATGAAAATAATCGCTTTAAATCGTAAATCTGGTTAACCAAACCCGGGGGTGGGTGAGCGAAGCCCCCACTAAAGAAAATGAAAGGCAGCTGCTAATAATTATTAATAATAAAATGTTAATAATAACAGAGCTGCCAATATTTGGTGAGCTTCATCATTGCCTTCCATTAAAAATAAATACAGGAAGAGGCTCAGCCTTTCCATTGACATTTGTGAGCTTTAAACGTAACTCGTGTGTTATTTTCTACTGCTTTTGATCTGCATTTCTATGTAACTGTATACTTTTTGTAAATGTAAAGCACTGAGAGTCTCTTCTATGCTATGCCAAAGTACACTACTGTGTTTACACTAAAAATTCTTTGTTAAAAAATCATTTGCCATTTCTATAGAAAATTAAAAAGCATAGACCCGGACCAAGAAACTGTCAATAATCCCTTGTTAAAATTCCTAAATGCAGTGTTGAGGAGAGGAGAAATTAAAGAAACGTCAAGTTTACTCGAGACTAGTAAGAGTTTAGAACATAATTTATGACTGAAAAAATAAGATCACAAAACGTTTAAATTCCAGGAGATGAAACTCCAAGAAACAAGGCTGAGACCCCCAACTAGAGCTTCATGTGCCTTTTGAACAAATTGTCATCTGCTGACTGCATTAACATTGAATATCCATCCATCCATTATCCAACCCGCTGAATCCGAACACAGGGTCACGGGGGTCTGCTGGAGCCAATCCCAGCCAACACAGGGCACAAGGCAGGAACCAATCCTGGGCAGGGTGCCAACCCACCGCAGACATTGAATATCAGGTCTGCTATTGTCATGCTGCATGCCAGCTGTTAGCAGATACCAAGACCATGCCCAGCTTCGCAGCATCGGGACCCTGAGCAGGTAATAAATCATTCTGGGGGACCCCTGCATTGTTAGACCACATTGAATAACGCAGGCACCGACTCGCCTGGGCGGCAGCCTTAATTACTAAGCATAAGCAACGGGATGGCTGACTGCGGGACAGCACGATTATGGTGACCGTTTCCCACAAGGCACCTTTTTGAACTTCTTTAGACAACGTTCGCTGTCACCTTTCATGGACAAAACACCCCCTAAAACAAAGAAAGACCCCCAACCTCCGCTAACTGGACGACTAAGTAGCCCTGAAGCGAGCGGCGGCGCGTGCACGTTTTACTGAGCATGCGTGAAATGAAAAAGAGAAGCGGCGTGCACACTTAAGTGAACACGGCGAGCTCGGAAACAATCGGGCCGCGGAAATTCGTGCAAAAACCGATGTGTGCCTAACGGGTAAACGAACAAGAGGCGGCATCGGCGGTCGTATATCTGGACGATTAAAAAAAAAAGCATTAAACGTGAAGAGAAGCGAGCAACGGACAAGACATGCGGGTCCACACAGGCACTCAGTGGATGGTCTAGATAGACATGGAGTCAGTCCTCAGTGCCGAAGACCTGCTGTCGTGTAATGTCACTCTCACATGAACAGCACTCCGCTCACGTCCTCAATGCATCTTTTACCGGCAGAGCGGTCACCTTCTCTTGAACTAACAGCACAGGAAACAGCAGGGATGAGAAGGCCTTCACGCAGGGCCCGATTACAGCGCTCCGTGTCACCTCCATCACTGGCTGTTGGCCGTTGTGATTCTTTTATTATTTTTCTATGCTTATCGCCCACATACTTTATGAGTACGTACCGTTCCTCTTTGTTTTCTAGGCGTCATCAGCCCGCCACTCCATTTAACCGGCGCAGCGCGCCAAACATCCGGTGACGTCGTTGTTTTCTGACCTGCACACAAGTACTTCCGCTCGCGACCGCTTCGAGATTATAGCAAAATAAAAGCCTTTTAAACTAATGCCTGCAATTGTTTCCTCTGTTGGAAGTTTCATTTAAAACAAGAAACACCTCAAATACAGTAGTGCGACATTTAATGAAAAAGGAAGGCTGTGGAAGGTGCAATGGAATGCAGAGATAGCGGGCTTTGATACATAGATAGATAATTTATTAATCCCAAGGGGAAATTGATATACTCCACTATGTATAATGTTAACGTTTACCCCCCCGGGGTGTACAAATCTCAAACAGTTTAGCTTTTGTTGAAGTCTTGAATCTTCTCACCATCATTTAACCAAGTTTTATCAAAGCACCTGTGTGTATTTGTATATATTCACATGAAGTACACAAGATATACAATAATATCTAACAGTAAAGGGGGTCAAATGCAGAAACCTACAGCACTATTGTGTTAACAGTCGAGTCACTTTTGTAATTGTGAGATGTTAAAGGACATGAAGCCATGGATGCTGGTGGCCCCAGCACTCGTGTAGTAGGAGCAGCGCTCAGTCGTCTAGGATTTGGGGCACTGTGTGAGCAACACCTGGGGGTATCCAGCGAAGTGCACTTATGAGACTTAGCTGAGTGCGTCTCGCTTTATTAGCCACTTTGTTCCTTTCGAGGCTCAGTCAAGTCCACAAACAGCAAGTGCTTGTCGTTCACTCAAAGTGGGCTTCGGCGGACCCTGAGAACCAGGCCCGGCCTTAGGCATAGGCGAAGTAGGCGACCGCCTAGGGCCCCGGATCGACTCCTTGGTCTAATTTTCACGCATTTCACAGAGCTTCCAGGGGGGCTCCTGGACCCCCCTTTCGCCTAGGGCCCCATAATACCCAAGACCGGGCCTGCTGAGAACTGATCCTTAGTAACCTCAGTCGGGGGTCAAATAGCACTGAGGAGGGTCCGAAATCAGCAGACCGAGTCAACAACTGAAACTGTGGTGATTACGGGACACAAGTATTCAGTAGCAATATGAGGCACAGTTGGCAGAAATGGAAAATGATATAAAAGAACAGAATTGAAAATTCATAGAATATAAATTCATATGCCGGCATTGAGCAATCAAAGAAACCCGCAGCTTGTGTGACCCGTGCGACGCCCCATCAGAATGACAGACTGGACAATACGACTGGTCATTCGTGTCATTGTCATTTCAAAGGAGTGTCCTGTGCCTGGATGTCTTTTACATACTCGAATGAATGAATTCAAAAGAAGTGAATTAGCAGCAAAAAGAGGTCACTGATTAAGAAAAGGGAGAGAATGAAAACCTGCAGCCATTGCAGCCCCCCAGGACCGGAGTTGGGGACCCCTGATTTAAATGATATCCATGTTCAGTCGATCTCTTAGGTCGATGTTTTATCATTTTGTAATGAACCTATAAGATTAATTGAAATGAGATTTCTAAAACATTATCTGTGCCTCAAAACAAAACAAGAAGCCCAGAGACTTTGTCCAAACTCATCTGCCTGCCTGGCACGGCTCAGCTCAGGGCTGGCACTTACGTGGCGACTCGCCCGAATCCCCCTGGTGGGCTCATTGAAGTGCGGCCTACACGCTGAGCGCACCTCGTGGCATCGACCCGGCGGGCGTGTTAGTGACGTTCACCTGCCATCTGGTGGTATTGCAGTTCCTTTAAATTGCTTTCTCTTCCTTTCACTTAATGGAGGAATATTTTGGACAAAATTCTGAACGTGAATAATGAAATGTGACAGTAAACAAGTAATAATGTAATTGTATCAGCATAAATAATGAAGGGTGTGATGAAGTTTGTTTTTGGTTACTTATTTCTGTGCTGTTCAGTCAAGTCTTTATCCGGTTATCTCACAAACGCATCAAATCCACCTTGAGATGAAATCTGAACGCCCCCAACCCCTCAGAGTTGACAGGGTGGTCTCAGCTCTTCTTCACACTTTTCAGGTCTCCCTGTCAGCGTATCGGAGCTTCGGGGGGATTCCCTTTTCATTTTCAGCCTGAGTTGTTAGTGATGTGAGTGGGCTCAGCTCCAGCTCATGCTAGCTGTGGATATTGTGCCTTCACTTAAATCAAATCACCTTTTATTTCTCAAGTCGTAGTGAAATGCTGAGTTTCAGAAGCTCATGGAAAAGAAAGTTAAATAAAAACACAAAGCGCAAACCACCAGACACACAAAAGACCCCGTGCTTTGAACAATACGAGAGCTGCGGTGGTCTGTCTGCGCTGCTCCTGATCTTCCACAGCTTCACGCCGTCTACTCCAGCAGATGTCACCTCTGGTCACAGCCACCCAGCTCATGGCCTCATGCCACCTGCGTCTTCCACAGGCCAGAAGGGACTCTCGGTGACCTGAAGTGACCTGCACTGTCCTGTGCCCACCTGCTGGTTTATCTCTAATTCGGTTGTATGTGGACGGCCATCTCCTTTTCTTCCCCGCACTACTGTTTATTATGGTCTGAATGGCCCCTTCTGCTCCTCTTCTCTCTTTTATATTCATTGGCACCTCTTCATCATATTGTCTTATTGCCCGTATAGACATCATTGCCCAACAACTGTGGCACCATTGTCACATACACAGCACAGTGACGATCTCATCACAAAGAGGCTTGTCGGTGGCAGTGAGATGCGATCAAAGATGTCAGATACACAAACAGATGGTAATAAGAAGCACAAAGTCTTCATCCCCTTGGAAGTCTTCATGTTTTATTGTGACACAACATTGAGACACAGCACATTTCATTTGGCATTTTTGAGATGGATTAACAGAAAAAGACCCTTTAGTGTTAAAGTGAAAACGGATCTCTGACCAGTGGTCTCCATGAACTACACAAATAAAACTTTAAAGATTTCGTAAGTATTCACCCCCCTTCTGTTTGAGACCCCTAAATTGTCAGTGCTGAAGTCCCATCGTTTGTTCAATGGAAGTCACCTGTCTGGGGTCTCAAGCTGGTGGTTTCTGAAGGTCCCACTTGTCAGTATGGTGACCTGACCGCACAATGAAGGCCAAAGAACACAACAAGCAACTCCATGAAAAGCACAAGTCAGGAGATGGAAACAAGAAAATCTCCGAGTCACTGAATATCCAATGAAGTCAATCAGGAGGAGTGGAAGGAGTGTGGTGGAGCTGAAATCTGTCCTCTGTAGACCACCTTAACACCAGATGTACCCCAGAGATGGGTGCTGGCTCCTCTACTCTTCTCTCTGTACACCACCTCGCTGGGCTCCATCTTCCAATCCCATGGGCTGTCTTGTCAGTGCTATGCTGATGACACACAGCTGTACCCTCCGAAGGATAACACGGTGTCGCCGGAGTCTCTGCACGTCTCACTGATATCTAAACCAGGATGAGGGACCACCAGCTCCAGCTCAACCTGGCAAAATCTGAGCTCCTTGTGATCCTGGCCAGCCAGTCTTTGTGACTCCCCATCTGTGCCCAGCTTGACACACTGTCACTAACACCTGCCAAGTCAGTATGTGACCTTGGGGTGGTGATTGACAAGCAGGTGTCTTCATCTGACCACATGTCTACTGTTTCTCATTCATGGAGGTTCACGGGCACAACATCCACAACATCAGACCTCATCTGACAGAGCAGGCCACCCAGCTTCTCGTCCAGGCCTCAGTCTCATCACGTCTGGACTTCTATAACTCACTTCTGGCAGGAGCCCCCCATGTGATATGAAGTCATTGCTGCAGATGGCCCAGAATGCAGCACCCCCCCTTGTATTTAACCAGCTGAGACGGGCACACGTCATTCACACCTCTCCTCAGGTCGCTTCATCGGCTCCCTGCAGCAGCAGCACACATTAAGTTGAGATCCCTGATGATGGTCTGCAGAGTAGTCAGTGGGTCAGCACCTGAGCGTATGGAGATGCTGCCAAGGTGCCCACTCAGGTCTGCCAGGGCCCAGCATCTGGTGACGCCACCTCTGTGGGGTATCAAGTCTCAGTGCAGACTGTTCTCCTGTGTAGCTTTCGCCACCACCATCTACTCAAAGCACTGTGATGTTCCAACAGTGAAGAATTAAAAGGCAGAAGTTTGCATGTCCATCATCATCAAGTCCTTCCGTGAGAACCCTGGACACAAGAGGACGACTTCATTTATGTTAGGTAGAATGCCCAGAGGGGACTGGGTGGTCTCGTGGCCTGGAACCTCTGCAGATCTGATTTTTTTCTCCAGTCGTCTGGAGTTTTTTTTTTGTTTTTTCTGTCCACCCTGGCCATCGGACCTTCCTCTTTATGTACGTTAACTAATGTTATCTTATTTTAATTTCTTATGTTGTTATATATATTTTTTTATTTACTGTTCTTCATTATGTAAAGCACTTTGAGCTACTTTTTTGTATGTAAATGTGCTATATACTGTAAATAAATGTTATTATTATTATTATTATTATTATTAGTTCCCAGTTGGTGGGACGAGCTGCCCACCTCCATCCATTCTGCTGACTCCCTCATTGTATTCCAGAAGTAATCGAAGACCCTTCTGTGATCTGTCATTGATATTGTTGGTTGATTTGCTGCGTTAGTTTGATTGCTTTATTGATTCTAGTCTATGACTGTAAATGTCTGAGGTGTTTCACTTGTGTCCTACTACACTTGCTGAACAAACAGGCCCGAGCCTAATGTTACTCCATTGAGTTTTCCTCCTTTGTAAGTCGCTTTGGAGAAAAGCAAAGAAGACGAGTGAGCGATGCCACCAAGAGAGGCACTGGCTGACATTGGAGAGACCCTGCAGACAACAGCTGTGCCCGGGGGCTTCACCAGTTACAGCTTTATGGGGGCAGAAACCTCACCCGGGGCATCTCGGGAGAAAGCACATGGGAGACTCTGACGTCCTCTGGAAGAAGGTTCAGTAGTCTAAAGTTGAGCCTCTTGTCCATCTCAGTGACAACTGTGCACAATATCACAAACACACCATCAGGCCCTGGGGATTCTTCTCTGAGGTGGGGAAAGAATGCAGCGAAATACGCAGAAATCCTGGAGGAAAACCCGACGCAGTCTGAAATAAACCTGCACCTTGGAGACGACAACAAGCTCAAGAATAAAGCCAAAGCTCGACAGGAAAAGCTTCAAAACAACAAAGTGAAAGTCCTGGAGCAGCCGAGTCCGAGTTCAGACCACAGACCAGTGGAGGAGTTATGGCTGGACACTCAGAGTCAACGTGACACCTGAC
Source organism: Erpetoichthys calabaricus (assembly GCF_900747795.2). Classification (NCBI taxonomy): domain Eukaryota; kingdom Metazoa; phylum Chordata; class Cladistia; order Polypteriformes; family Polypteridae; genus Erpetoichthys; species Erpetoichthys calabaricus. Next base: position 163,543,146 of record NC_041405.2, read on the forward strand.
AGAGCGGGAGCAGTAAAGTAGGATTGGGAGAAGAAGTGGGGTGAGATCACGGGACCTCCAGTGCCTGCCCTTGGGAGTTGTACACAAAAAGTAAAAAGTACTTAGCAACAGCGCCCCCTTTCACCCTGGGGTGGAATTGCTAACTTCAACAGAGCTCTAAAGATGCCTCCTAAATGCATGTGTGTGACAAAATAAAAAGAAAGCAAAAATATTGACACGATAATTCAAAACTAAAACAGAAAGTCAAAATAAAAGGAAAATAACACTTGAGCCAGACATAAGACTTTGGCTGAAGCACAACAGCACGTCTTCAATGCTCGGTTCTCCTTTTCAAACACACTGCAGCTCAGACGCCTTCATTTAGCAGAAGCCCAGCCTGTGGCGTTCAACAAACAGCTTAAAGAGACTCGACGCCAAGAAGGAGGCCCGTGGACGGAAGGCCTGTGGCTGAGCTGAGTGAGACAGGAGACGAGACGAGACGAGAGACGAGATGAGGGCCAGCCAGCCCGCCTACTCCTCTCAGCAAATGGAGCTTCTTCAACGCTTTATCATTCAGGATGAGGTAAGGCTGACGTGAGGCGAGGACATTACAGTCAAACTCAAATAATTAATGCTAGTCACCCTGTGTGGCTCGATTCTCAATTTCTTAAAGCATTATGATGATGGATTGAATCCATCCATCCATTTCCCAACCCGCTGAATCCGAACACAGGGTCACGGGGGTCTGCTGGAGCCAATCCCAGCCAACAAAGGGCACAAGGCAGGAAACAATCCCGGGCAGGGTGCCAACCCACCGCAGGACACACACAAACACACCTACACACCAAGCACACACTAGGGCCAATTTAGAATCGCCAATCCACCTAACCTGCATGTCTTTGGACTGTGGGAGGAAACCCACGCAGACACGGGGAGAACATGCAAACTGCACGCAGGGAGGACCCGGGAAGCAAACCCGGGTCCCCAGGTCTCCCAACTGCGAAGCAGCAGCACTACCCACTGCGCCACCGTGCCGCCCGATGGATTGAATGTCCATGAATAAGACTTGACTTGAAATGAGATTTGGATTGCAAATATATGTGCACTGTGATGCCAGCTCATAATTGTCCTCAAAGACCACCACATTCCCACCAAGTCGCCATGGCAGAGTCCGCACTGCGTGTGCCATCTGGACACGGGGCTTCTGTAGCTCAGACATGGCAGTCATGCCCACCCCACTGCACTGCATGGTGTGTGGCAGCAGCTGGCACCCCTTGTTTGAGTCTTACATAGTAAAGTCTGGGCATCAGTGTGAACGAGCAATGGTGATAAAGCAAAGATGTTACAATGAAACTAAAATGTCTAATCCAAACACTCTGGTACTTTCTGAATTTGTCCATGGGGCTGTCTGGTGTGGCCACTCCATTAATTTAAATGAGATGAAATAACACAAGAGGGCAGATGTGACCCGTCGTACCTCGGCCTACAAGCCAGCAGCTCTCAGGTGTGTCTGGCAGGCTGTCGTTTGCTGTACTTTTCCTGTTTTTCTTGAGTTTTAATATAAAGTATTAACTCTCCAGTTACTATCTGTTCTCTTCACCCCGTACACTTGTGACTACAAATATAAGAGCAGGTCAGGTCACTTGAGTAAATTCTCAGATGATTCTGCAGTTATGGGGGGATACTGATAAGGGGAATGAGGAGGAGGCAGGGAGAGAATCGTCTGCAACTCAACATCAGCAAAACTATGGAACTGCGTATTAACTTTCACTGCACCAAAGTGCCACTATGTCACAGTCCAAGGTGGGCATGTAGAGGTGGTCCACATCAGTGATGTGACAGGCTGGATTAGAACACAGAGGAGCGACATGAAAATGGGCAGAGCAGAGACACCGTGGCCCTTAAATGTGGGCAGTGACGTCCTTCACATCTTCTACACCTCTGTGATGGCCAGTGTGGTGTGCTGGGCTGGTGACATCACTTCAGGAGAGGCCCACCAAATCAACAAGATGATTAAAAGGGGAGATGCTGGACCTCCTGTAGTTCGTAGGAAAGGGGAGAATTAAAACAAAACGGACTGCCATTAAGAACAATGCCTCTCAGTGAGACTCAAACAAATTGTTCGGCTTAAGTGTGTCAAGACTCACGACTGAGGGTCCTTTACAACAACAGCAACATGTCAGCACAGTGCCTCACTGGGGCTGCGACAGCCATGTCAGAAGTGCTGTCATCTTTATAATTTTCTTGCCGGCTTTAGGGACTTTTCTTTTGATACAACTGACGGGCCGAAGGACTTCTTTTTAGCGGCTATCCTCAGTTTAGAAGACAAGGACGACACCGGAAGTGGGCCGCTGAACCGAGCAGTAGGTGCTGGGACTGTCCGGAAAACCAAATCGCAGCGGTACGTACTGCCGATTTAAAACAGGAACGCGACAAGGGGAGGGAGATAACCGACAGTCTGGAGTGCAGTGACCCCGACTGTAGTCATCGAGCCCCACGTGAAGGGTCTCCTCAGCCCTGTTGTGCACCGCGGGTTCTGATACGGTCACGGTTCGGACGGTTACGCGTGACTTGTCGCTTTCACGGGTGTCACTTTCCACGCCAAGCGTGCCCAGCACAGTGAAAGGCGATTCTGTTTCTCTCCGTGTCTTTATGAGCCGAGCGTGAAACGCTCTGATTCGGCGCACGCGCTTTAAGTTCTGAGTGCTACGCCTCTCTTCGCGCTCGTGCCCACCTCCCCGTGCGCGCTCGTTCTGGTGTTCCTTTCTCGCATACCCATCGGTAAATAATGTGCACGCGCAGCGCTTGCTCGGCATTTCGCGGATGTTAGCATTCGGCCTTTGCGAGGGCGTCACGGAGCGCGCCGTTTGAATTACAGCCCGAGTCTCGGTAAACGGCGCTTTTCAGAACGTCGCAAGTCTGAATCTCTTTAATGTGATCTCGCTAACAAAGCGGCATGACGATTATTACCGTATAAGCGTAGTACACAATGTCGATTATTACTGTTTTATTTTCTTGACACCCAAGGGCTCTGTGCAAAGATACGTTGTCGTCTACTTTATATGTGCTTTCTTGTTCCTATACGTGTCCACAGGTTGTTTCCTTTTTGTATTGGAAACCTTACATTTTGTGGGTTTTATGTTTCAAAAACATATTGGTATGAAGAAAACATTTTTAATTCTATCTTTCAGAATCAATTTTTCAGCTGGCACTGCTGTGTGTGGGTGATTGGGAGGCTTTATGATTAATTTTCTCCTAAACATTACATCCACCTTCGAACAAGTCTGCTTTAAACTGATTACATGTTAAAAACAAACAGGCTGGTAGCCACCTTCTTTAGCTGTGTGCCTCCTTTGTACCATCCACTGGAGGGGGCACACATTTCCACAAGTGGGGCTGAGCCATTATGTCGGCTACTTGGCAAAATGAGCATCGGATGAGTCTCTTCTCCACTGTGCCCCTCCACGTTGCCCGCTCATTAGCACAAGTGGGGCAGTGCCATGGAAATCCACTTCAGCCTTCTGCTACTTGTAGAATGAATATAATTTTCAGTTTGTTTTTAAACGCCTTTGCAGACGCTCTTCTTTAGCACTTTTTTGTCACTTCTACTTTCAGTCATTTTACAAAACTCATTTCCAGTTGCTGCTGACCCATTACAATGTCTTGCCGGTAGTGCTGGGCAGTATGACCAAAATTCTATGACAGTATTTTTCTAAATTGCACCGGTTTCACTGTATTGGACTGTATTTTTTTCCCCATGCATGAGTGGATGTTAACCACATTTTCCACTGCAATGACTGGCTAAGAATAACCAACTCCACTGTCATGAGAATTGTACATCGTACAGAAAAACATTTTAATGTGCACACAAGTATCGATTCAGGTTTCCATGGCCCCATAAAGTGATAGTTTTCAAGGGGATGGCACTAATGAAGAGAAGGAATCACATTGCAGGACAGATGCAGTCAAAATTAATATTGAACAAAGTTTGCAAACAACTTAAACTAAAATTTTGAAATCATATTTTCAGCCATCCAAAGAGGTATTTAGACTTCATAAAATATCCAGAGGTGCTTGTTAAAAGTTGTATTGCACTGAACATGTCTTAGAAAAGGAATAAATAGTAAATATTTTTAGTAAACCAACTACACTTTCTGTTAATGTTAACAATCTCAGTCCACTGACACGTTAAAGTGACTTTTTAAACAACTGTACCATCATTAAACTGCATAATATTTAAACTAATAAATAATAACAATAAAATAAATAGTAGTGCAACTTCCAGTAATAATACTACTACTTCCAAAACTTTAAAGCCCAGGTACATTACACAGAATTCACCAAATTAAAATAAAATAAAATAAAACAAGTGCAACTTGGTGATGACGTCTTTACCAACTGAACCATCATTAAGGCAAACTGCAGTAATATATAAGCCATATGCATAAATAATAAAACTGCAACTTGCATTTATAATGTTATTTATGGTACAGTGAACCCTCGTTTATCACGGTTAATCCGTTCCAGACTCTACCGCGATAAATGAATTTTCGCGAAGTAGGATTCTTTATTTATAAATTGAATATTTTCGCAGTTAGAGTATAGAAAACCTGTTTACGACTTTGTAAATACATTTTTTAACATTATTAGAGCCCTCTAGACATGAAATAACACCCTTTAGTCACCATTACGCTCATATTACCCAATATATTAGACAAAATAAGAGAAAATAAGACATATTAGACATTACAAATATATTATTATTGTACTGTACATTTAATTATACACACACACAGTTCTTACACACAACCACTAACCTATGAAGGCACGAGCTCAGTAGGAGAGTCTTCAGGTGGTGCGTCGTTGTCTTCTTCCGCTGAAGGAGTTCTAGGAGTAGGCAGTGGGTGTCTGGGTGTGCGGCTGAAGGACATCTTGATAGGCAGTTGCTGGCGCTGTCTTTTCATATGCATGAGGAGGCTTTTGTAGGGTATTGCCATCTTTGATCATATCCAAGAGTTTCACCTTCTCCACGATGGTAAGCGTCTTCCTCCGGTGCTTAGTTTCATTGTCAGAAGGATTAGAAAAAGCAGCACATTTAGGAGCCATCATGGGGCTTAGATAAAAGTTCTCAGAAAGCGCATGCGTAGTGATGTAAGCGTGTATGAGAAAAAATCGTGATAGAGTGAAGCCGCGAAAGTCAAAGCGTGATATAGCGAGGGATCATTGTATAGCCCTACGGAAGCATATTAGGGCCACGGTGAAGAAAAAAAAACAAACTATATGTCGAGATTAAAGGTGACATTTCCACTTTATTCTCATAGTTTATTTTGTCATTAAAGTAGAATGTCGTAAAGTAAACTTCATCCTAAAATCAATGTTTAATTTACTAGATTTTCTCAAACCCCGTCATAAGTTAATGTAGCACATTAAATGCTTTGTGTTGTGTTCCCCGACCCAGTTGTTAATCGCTTGACGCACTTCTTAAACTGACTTCTTCTACACTAAGAGGAGGCGCTGGCAGCGATCGCCGCACAGAACACATTCACTTCATGATATTCCTGCTCTCTGAAAATGTAGAATGCTAAGATCATTTTCATGATGAAATGCATTAAAGTAGGTATTAAACAAGCACGGCAGTGTGGCGGTGGTGCTGGTCCCCAGGTGTACGTTCAGTGTAGAGAACTTTATGGCAGGTGTGACGAGGCTCCAAAAAGCTGGCTGTATGAGTGGGTATCGCACAGGTTTAACTGAAATATCGTGTAAATGTTGGGTTTGTGATCTGCTGGTCGGACACATGAACACAGAATTCAATGAATGTTCTTCTGAGCGGGTTTTCTTTATTGCATGCGTGCCGTCTGTCTGATGCACCAAATCCCAGTTCCTATCCTTATCTTTTTCTTTCTCCACATAACCAATCACCACACGATAAACATCTTTATGAAATTAAAACTAGTTATAAACTTAGACCACGGAGCATTCGGAACTTTAAAAATCTCTTTGTTATACATGTTTAATTATGCCATCCATTCAGGGTTGCGCCCATCCCAGCAAGCATAATGTGCAAGGCAGGAGCAAATCCTGAACGAGTCGCCAGCACATCGCAGGGTGAATACGAGCAACACACACACTAGCAGGGTCAATAGAGCAGAACAAAACCAGCCATCCTACATGACTTTGAAAGGAAACTGAAGCACGACATGTAAACCCACCAGAACAACATGCAAACTCAAGGCAGGGAACACCTGAGACCTCCATGCTGCGAGGCAGCAGTGCACCCTCCACGGCCACCGTGCCTCCATATGATTAATACCTGCTTTAATGCATTTCATCATGAAAATGATATCAAGTATTTATCTTCGCATTCTAAATGTTCAGGGAGCAGGAATATCATGAAGTGAATGTATTCTGTGTGCTGCCTGCGCCTCCTCTTAGTGCAGAGGACGTCAGTTTAAGAAGCGCATAGCGATTAACAACTGGGTCGGGGAACACTTAACACAAAGCATTTAATGTGCTACATAACTTATGATGGGTTCAAGAAAATTTAGCAAATTAAATATTCATTTTAAGATGAAGTTTAGTTTACGATGTTCTACTTTAATGACAAATTACGACAATAAAGTCAACATGTCGACTTTATTCTCGTCATAAGCGTTGAGATTAAAGTGGAAATGTTGAGAATAAAGTCAACACGTTGCCACACTATTACCCAGTACCCAGGTACATTACACAGTATTGAAAACAAGTACAACTTGGCTTGCCGTATTATCCAGTAGTATAGAAACAGTATTCACACATTTGAACATAATGGTCCACATCCGACCTTTTAAAACCAAAGTATCTCCAGACACTTCAAAAGACGCGGCTCCTTTTTACGGCCAAAGTTCTTCTGTGTCATCGTGTTCAACTTTATCGTCTGCTACTGTGGGCTGCATCAGGAATGGGCTGGAGGAGGAGTATAGGGACCTAATCAATGACTTTGTTAAATGGTGCGACTCAAACCACCTACACCAGAACACCAGCAAAACCAAAGAGCTGGTGGTGGATTTTAGGAGGCCCAGGCCCCTCATAGACCCCGTGATCATCAAAGGTGACTGTGTGCAGATGGTGCAGACCTATAAATACCTGGGAGTGCAGCTGGACGATAAATTAGACTGGACTGCCAATACTGATGCACTGTGTAAGAAAGGACAGAGCCGGTTATACTTCCTTAGAAGGCTGGCTTCCTTCAACATCTGCCATAAGATGCTGCAGATGTTCTATCAAACAGTTGTGGTGAGCGCCCTCTTCTACACGGTGGTGTGCTGGGGAGGCAGCATTAAGAGGAAAGACGCTTCACGCCTGGACAAACTGGTGAGGAAGGCAGGCTCTATTGTTGGCATGGAGCTGGACAGTTTAACATCTGTGGCAGAGCGACGGGCGCTGAGCAGGCTCCTCTCAATTATGGAGAATCCACTACATCTACTGAACAGGATCATCTCCAGACAGAAGAGCAGCTTCAGCGACAGACTGCTGTCACCGTCCTGCTCCACTGACAGACTGAGGAGATCGTTCCTCCCCCAAACTATGCGATTCTTTAATTCCACCCGGGGGGGGTAAACGTTAACATTTAACATTATACATAGTGATTGTCTGTTTTTTCACCTGTATTATTATCATTCTTTAATTTAATATTATTTATTGTATCAGTATGCTGCTGCTGGAGAATGTGAATTTCCCATTGGGATTAATAAAGTATCTATCTATCTATCTATCTATCTATCTATCTATCTATCTATCTATCTATCTATCTATCTATCTATCTATCTATCTATCTATCTATCTATCTATCTATCTACAGCTTCAATTTCAGAATGTTCTCAGTCCATTTTCACCGTTCAGTACCTCCACTAACGCATGTACTCCGTGTTTAGTGGTGCAGCAGTGAAAACGGTCCCTCCTTCAACAATTTCCCGCTGCGCCACGTTCCGAACATTGTTTAGGCTGTTTAAACCGATGTTGCGGTATAAGAAAAATCCATATCATAGCAAAAATTGAAAACGTTTTTTGGTATGAACCAGTATACCGCCCAGCACTACTACTGGCTGCTTGCAGAATCAACACTGGATTCATAAAATTGTCCAGCGTCTCTTTAGAATCGTGTTGGTGTTCTTCTGATGCAGCTCTCTTATGCACTGTGCTCCTCCATTATGTCCACCAAGGGGCTTTGCTCCTGTTTGCACCGTACGATGTGAATGCTAGGTAGATACAGCCTGACACTCATTTCCGTGACACGGCGAACTGCAAGATGCTATAAAGTTCACATTCTGAGCACAGCATGATGTTACGTTATATAGTGCCTGTGCCTCGTGGAGTCGCTGTGTTGAGTTATGGTGTAATCAGAGAGCCTTTTTATGTACTCTGGTTTGCCTTTAAAATGTTCGATTGTAAATTTTGCTTGTGCTTTTCTTTCTGTTTATATAAATTCTAAATGAAGATTGCTTTGCCATACTGATGATGTTTTCCTTCTGTTTGATGGCGCCCGTGAGGGGGCGGGGCCTCATGACTCTGTAGCTCCGCCTTCAGGCCCGTGTAAGCTGGTGATGCCTCAGTGCCCAGGCTGTGGTGTCAGTGCCAGCTGCTCATGTTCAGTTTTCCTTTGATTTTTGGATTTTGATCTCATTGTTGTTAAGTGCTCTGTGGCTCCAACTTATTTTTATTTCATTGTCCTTAATGTGTAATTTCAGTTATGTATCATTTAAATTATATATTTATTGATTTTTTATTATGGGATAGGTGCTATATAAATAAATGCATTATTATTATTATTATTATTATATATACCTTGCCCCCTTTTTGTGGAGACAAAGGGATTGGGGTCTCCTGGCGCTGCAGCTGTGGGACCCCCCTGGCCGGCCTGCATAAGGCTATAACTTAACTTGGGTGGGTGGGCTTCGCAGGCCCCTCCTCAAACGTCTTGTGATGTTCCAGCGTGCCAACGGCCGTAGTGCTGCTGCGGTGGCAGCCGTTGGTTGTTTGACTCCCACTCTGTTTTATGGATTTTGATATCCAAACTCATTTTTTTGAAAGTGCTTTTTGATTTTCTGGGTCTTGAAATATTGCATTACCGTTGTTTGTTTTGTGTTGTTTTTTGATTTCTTTATTACTGGATCTTGCTTTTGTTTCCCTTTAGCTGTTTCCCTTTTATTTCATCATAAAAGAACTTTGTTTTGGTATTTATGGCCAGGGGTTTCATACGTTGCTCTTCTTCATGTTGACTTTGGGAGCCTGGAGGCCACCAAGCCTGCTTCTTGAGTTTGGGTGTAAGGCCTGCTTTGTTTTATTTTCTGGCCTCATTTGGAGCTGAAGCCTCATTTTGAATTTTGTGAACCCTGCAGCTCTTAACTCATTGCACCCTTCTAAGTTAAAATGTGCAATAATGTGTGTAGTTTGGCCTCCAAATTGTAAGACGCACATAAAAGATCTGGAGAAAGACGAGCGAGGGCAGCAGGCACAGACTACAAGTCAAAGACACAAAGACGCAGACTCAAATGTCTTTAATGCTTTTCTAAATCTGCTCCACTGTGTTCTGTCCACAGGGAGAAACAGAGGCTGCCATTTCCGGTGACAAATGCAGAAGGGAGGAGAGCTGTCTGGGTGTGCAGGAGCCTCCTCTGATGGCATGTGACTGCAGCTGTGTGACCACAGAAGGGACGAGTAATGACACGTGGGGTGTCGTGGGCTGACGTTACTCTCTAAATGTCTGCTGTGCTCTGGACGGTCAAGCTGGAGATGCACAAGAAAAACCAAAGACTGGAGTGGTCAACATGCAGCTGGAAATCTGCTCTAGTAGCCAATCATTGAAGAGAAACCCCCATGACCATTGATTGACTGGTGTGCTTTGTAAAATGTGGCCTAACAGAGCTGAATCTCACACATAGGTGACCAGAAAGACCCTCCATTTATGTGTGGAGGCAAACTCAAAAACCTTGAAAGGCAAAGGGTCAGGCCTGCCAGCACTTCCCACAGGTTTTCTTTCCTTCTGCTGGTGACCGCTGGATGTGCTGGCTGTCATCGGTATCCTTTGGTCATATCTTACTGTCGTGGGTTTGGTGTACACTGGAGGGTGAAGGCCTTCTGTCAAGGACACTCGAACATCAGGGTGCAGAATACAACAGACAAGGGCAGAATCTCAGACCACACAGTAGCCTCGGCATACGCCATGGAGAACATTAAAGGTGAAGACGGTGAGTGGGAGTCGGGGCAACTTCAGATGAAACAGGAGGACTGGCAGTGGAGACAAGTCGTCATTAAAGAGGAGCCTGAGACAATGTCTGATGCCAGTGATCTGCACAATAATGAGGTGATCAACAGCATCAAGGCCGAAGACCTCAAATCGGAGTTGGTACCTCAGCTTGTGTGTCCAGATGAGGAGGGAACTGGAGCGGATGTGACGAAGAGCGGACCTCAGAGTGTCCAGGTGAAGACTGACCCTCTGGACTGTGATGTGAAACCAACTGAGAAAGCATCAGGTTCAAGGAATTGTGGTGAAGGTAAGAGCTGAGGAGATGTGATGGAGATGAGCGTTTTCTCTCATTCTCTTTCTCATTGAATTTGGAGGCATTGGTGTGCTTTGAATTCTGAATTCTCAGATGAAAAGGTAAAATGCCTGCTGTATGATGATTTAGTCCTGACGCCGTTACGCTTTTAGGTATTACAGACGACCGTCATGAACACAGCAGCAGGCGTCCTGTCCGGGGTGTCAAAAGAACCGACGCTTTCGGTAGCACTCGATACCAGCATTCCAAAAAAGTTAACTGTTTTAGGTTTTGTCAGTTGTTGGTGAAGTTGAGTGAAGTCGGCGCTGGACTCGTGCGTGATTGCAGGTAGATGAGTTACTCCAGAAGGCCAAGTAATACGCGAGAAAAAGAACACAATAAATACAAAGGCTCATGGTGATGATACCGCACTGCACATATCAAAACGTAAAACAGGAGTCACGTCTGGAAATTCTTTGTCTTCAAGACTGGAGAATTTAAACGCTCAACTGTGGAAATCATGCTTCTTATTATTTAAAAATCAAAAAGTCCAAAACACCAACACAGGCTTTTATTATTACTGTTTATATCCCATTACGGGAATGTGGAATGCTGTGACTGATCAGATGTGAGTTTTAATCGTTCAACTTGTGGTGTCACAATATTGTAAGATGAGTCGCTTTTAATACCACCGTGTCCTACACAGACCCTAGAAAGGAGCAGAGGCTTTGCATTGAATCTCCGACTACTGCGTCCATTTTCTAACTGGTTGATAGAATTGGCAGCCGCAAGGGAAACGCCGGCAGCACCAGGAGCGGAGCATACAGGACTCTGAGCGCTGGCCGTGCCGACAGCCGTGTAACGTCAGACAGAGTGGCTGTTCAGCTTGTCTGCACTGATGATGAAGTGAGCTGCTCCACTTGTCAATGCCACAATAAAATGTATTTAGTGCTGCCAAGCTCAAAGCACTGTGATTGTGCCAGTTAGCAGGACGGGATAAAACGCCACACTTCATTGCCAAATACAAACATGCAGTCACTTAATTGGTGTCATTTGTTTGGTTTTTAAAGCTAAACTAACGTCCGTTTGTATAAATCCCTAAAACGTGAAAAAGTAGTGAAAGCACACGTCACAGATTTATAAAGGTTCATTGGTGAACCTTTCCCTGGAAAGGTTGAAAGGTTCTTGTCCAGACCAGAGGTGGACCCAGTTGTCTTTATCCATGTTGGAAATTAGGGAAATGAGAGGAGCAGAACTGACAGGATGGTCTTCTCTGAAGTTCTGCCTGTGCAACCTCCCAGTCCAGGTAAGACTGAGGAGATTAGAAGGCTTACTGTGTGGCTCAAATCTTGGTGTAGGGTAGAAGGGTGCAGGTTTATAGGACATAGGGACTCCTTTTGAAACAGAATGGATGTGTTCTGACGTGACAGGTTACATCTGAACTGGAGGTGCGCTAATAGGTTTGGGAGGTGTATGAGTAGGTCAGTTGAGGATGGGTAGGGGCCAGGGAGGTTAGGCCAGGCCAGGTTTAGAACTGTACATGGAGGTACAAACAATAGTGTAAAAATAAAAATGTACAGAAATATAAATTCTAACCCAATGTTTAAGGGCAAAAATAACATGAGTAACACTTTAAAAACAGTTTGTCTTAATGCAATAAGTATTAAAAATAAAACAAGTGAGAGTTATGTGTAGTGGGGCATAATTATGATATTATAGCAATAATGGGGACCTGGCTAAATAACAAAGATGGGGATGAGTAGAACATGGAGGGGTAGATATTTTATAGGAAGGGTATGCAGAACAGAAAAGGTGGTGGGGTTGCTGTTTATGTCAAAGAGAATTTAAGCACAAGTCCTCTTCAGTTGGACGATGAGCGCCATCTTAGTGAGGACATCTAGCTTTGTTGGGAAAGCATCAGAGAAAGAGGCCTTATATTAGGAGTGTGTTACAGACTGCCCAATGCAGACAATAATTTCAGTGCACATCTTTTAAGTAATATTAAAAAAGCAAATTTACAGGGGAGTATTATAGTCAATGGGGATTTTAAACACTAGAATTACCAAAGCTTATGAAAAAAACTCGTAAATCTGGCCCACCTTAAATCCGCTCGCACCTCTCTGTCACTGCCTTTTGTGTTGTAAACGTGTCGATAAGCCCAAGCAGCAAGCAGCCTACTATACCATCATCCCCACCGCTGCTGAAAGTACAAAAACCTCTCCCAACTCAAGCCTTATTTATCAGGGAGTGAGGTACCTAGAGCTGTGTAGGCTAAAAAATATCTCGTTATTTGGAACACATGCATTTCACGTGTGTTCTGTGTCAACAAAGATCTTTGTAAGTGTAGGATGACATGAAATGCAAGAAATGTTGAACACATACCTAAAAGACAAGCTTTTTTCATGTTTTAGTACTAACGACAAAATTTTGACATGAAGTATATAATGTGTGAAGAATAAAGTCCAAATATCAAATAAGCACTTTAGGAAAAGATACAAATATAACAGAACAAATGCGCTTTTATTCAAGAATATAACCAAAGAAAAAGAAGTCGGGTTAGTGTGGCTTGATGTCGTGGCTTCCATGGTAGTACAGCGGTAAGAACTGCTGACTCCTATTCAAAAGGTCGCCGGTTCAATCCTCCCCACGTCTCAAAATAAGCATTTTGAGTAGTGAGCTGCTCTTATTGTTACTATTATACAATAAAAACATACATTTGATTTGAGTCTGCTAACAGCCGGTGTAAATGTATGGTACTTGTAGAGGTTAGCATTTTTTTAATCAGTTTTATTCTCTCAATCACATGCACACTCGCCCCGATCTGACACTGCTGTTTTTAAATAAAGATGTGCTATATCAGAGGTGAACTCAGATGAGGACGAGGGTTCGACATCGGAGAAAGAGAACAGAAGCCCTCAAGACACAAGAAACATCTAGTCACATATAAGAACAACGCAGCTGCACCAGATCAGAACGATTTATTTACTTATCTTCCTAAAGTGTAAAGTCACAAGTAGACTCCAGAGCTTCCTGTGTTTGATCGACACGGGTGCGCTGACAAACTGCATGTGTACTGAAGTGACTTTAGCTGCAGGTGGAAGCTGCACGCCGCTGTCTTTATGGCTTTTCCTTTGTTCAAAAACGGTTTCATAAGCTTTATGACCTTAGTCTCGGAAAGTGGGGCGACTAGGATATTTTCCTGAATAAGATCAAACACAGTTGTGTAGGGTGTGACAGAAGCTTCCACCTGCAGCTGAAGTCACTTCATTCTCTTCATTGCTAATCCGTTGCACTTCCTGATTCACTATCTCCACATCATCCAACCTTCTCTCTCTCTCATTCTCTTCATTCATCAGCTTCTCAAAGTTCTCTTTCCATCTTCTCAACACACTCTCCTCACTCTTTCTCAATCTTTATCCTTTATCACCCTATCCTTCTGCACATCTTTCCTAGCTCGGCCCCCCTGTAGCCCACCAGTCCTGTAGCTGCGTTTTCCCAAAGTGTCCAAAATTCAGCAGCTCTAACTCAAAAAATGGGATTCAACAAAAGCCTGACGCGCAGAAATGATTCCACAGACAAAATATCTTTGTTTTTAAAGTTTAGTTAAGTTTCAAAGTAAAACAGTTCACACAAAAAAGAAAATTAAAATAGCAAAAAATAGAAAAAAATTATAATAAGAAAAGTTCAGTTCTAAGCTTAATCTTGTTACATCTTAAATCGTTACTATTCACTTATCATTTCTGAACCATTTCAAAGCGTTTCTGAAGTATGTCTCGCAGATTCTGAGGCTATGCGCATGAACTTGATGTCCTCTTGTGACATCTCCTCCTTTTCTTCACAGCTGTGTTCTGAAAAATCTGAGTTATACTGTTGCAGCAACATATCCTCAATCTCTGTTATTGACACACGATTGATTGAATGTTTGGGCATCTTACCACTTTGTTTTGTGAGGTCATCAATCTCTTTGTATGGTCCACCAACCACCCATCCAAGTGCAGTCTTCATAGCATAGGGTCCACCTCCTTGGCTTGGTATGATTCATAACTCCTTGAAGATTTCTGGGTAGTTGATTCCTATTAAAAGATCAACTTCAGAATCAATATGAGTTAGACGTACCTCTTTAAGATATGCCCACTTATCGATATCTTCTTGTTGTGGAATATATTCTCTGTCCACTGTGATGGAGACCTATGTAAAGACCTTTGGCAAATCAATATATTCATCATGATTTAGACCACAAACTTGTAAATCTGATAAGATAGAACTTTGTGTTAGTACAGTGATACCTTGAGATATGAGTTTAATTCGTTCCGTGACCGAGCTCTTAAGTCAAAATGCTTGTATCTCAAATTAATTTTCCCCATTGAAATTAATTGAAATGAGATTAATTTGTGCAAGCCCCCAAAAAAACACCCCAATTTTTTGTTAAATGTTTTCAACATAAGAAAAATGTACAGTAATCCCTCCTCCATCGTGGGGGTTGTGTTCCAGAGCCACCCGCGAAATAAGAAAATCCACGAAGTAGAAACCACATGTTTATATGGTTATTTTTATATTGTCATGCTTGGGTCACAGATTTGTGCAGAAACACAGGAGGTTGTAGAGAGACAGGAACGTTATTCAAACACTGCAAACAAACATTCGTCTCTTTTTCAAAAGTTTAAACTGTGCTCCATGACAAGACAGAGATGACAGTTCTGTCTCACAATTAAAAGAATGCAAACATATCTTCCTCTTCAAAGGAGTGCGTGTCAGGAGAGAGAGAGAGAACAAAGCAAGCAGTCAAAACAAATCAATAGGGCTGTTTGGCTTTAAGTATGCGAAGCACCGCGGCACAAAGCTGTTGAAGGCGGCAGCTCACACCCCCTCCGTCAGGAGCAGAGAGAGAGAGAGAGAAAACCAAACTGAAAAATCAATATGTGCCCTTCGAGCTTTTAAGTATGCGAAGCACCGTGCAGCATGTCCTTCAGGAAGCAGAGGCACACAGAAGGTAGCAACGTCCCTATCGTCTAGGTGTGCGAACAGCCCCCCTGCTCACACCCCCCTACGTCAGCGCAAGAGAGAGAGAGAGAAAGAAAAGTAAGTTGGGTAGCTTCTCAGCCATCTGCCAATAGCGTCCCTTGTATGAAATCAACTGGGCAAACCAACTGAGGAAGCATGTACCAGAAATTAAAAGACCCATTGTCCGCAGAAATCTGCGAAGCAGCGAAAAATCCACGATATATATTTAAATATGCTTACATATAAAATCCGCGATGGAGTGAAGCCGCGAAAGGCGAAGCGCGATATAGCGAGGGATCACTGTATTTATAATGAACAAATATTGTATACAAACAACATATAACCTAATACATAAAAGAGAATCTAAAGAAATAAACAGACGTTGGCAAAGCCGATTAGCATATTGTAATGTTTTTTTTCTTTCACTTCACTTTTTGCTTAACTTAATTTTCTTTTTCACTAGTTTTTTTCTTTTTTGCCACGCTTTCATCACTTTTATTCGAATGGCGTTTCAATAGAAACCTGTCCAAGGAGCTTTGTTTAGTCCTCCCCTTTAGAAGGTTTCTGAAATGAGTTAGGCAAGTGTCATTGAGTAGCAGCGCTGTGTGATCAGTTGTAATTTTTTCAGGATGTTTCTTTTCTTTAAAGTTCGAAACTTTTTCCCACATTGCAAACACTTCCGTTATCTCATTTTAAGAGATAAACTCCTCGGCGATATCGATCTCCTGCAGAACCTCCATATGTTGCTGTGTATGTAGTTCCGTCATCTCCTCTGTCGTCAGTTCCTCAGAATGTGCGGGGACAAGCTCTTTGATGGCTCGTATTTCGAATTTTGGCTCGTAACTCAAGACAAAAAATCAACCTAGTGACGGCTCATATCTCAAAAAACCTGTACATTGGGGCACTCGTATCTCAAGGTATCACTGTATCTTTGTATCATCATCATAGTTATTCATAGTTTTGAGAAATACTTGTGTTCTTCTCCCCTGAAGGTTTAATTGTCTCTGGAGCCTTTCAGTGCAGATTGTTACTGTACTGCCGAGGTCTATAAAGGCCTATGTTTCTACATACCTTTCGCCTTTCTTAGATTTTACCTTAACAGGAACTACTTGTAGCTCACATTCTTCTCCGGCACCAGTAAAGGTGCAAGTTCCAGTCTCGGTTTCCTTTTCAGTAGATGTTACCACATTGGCTGCAGATTTAGATGTTGCTCCACTCTCCTTTTTGATGTGCAGGATGTCTGGGTGCTGAAAAGAACATGTCTGACATTTCATTCTTTCTTTACAATTCTTACCAAGGTGCCCCTGTTTGAGACAGCGAAAACATAAACCTTTAGATTTCAAAAAGTCAATTCTTTCTTTATGTGGCAGTTCTTTGATTTTACTACATCCAGCAAGGATATGCTGGCCATTGCAGAACACACAAGGCTTTTTAAATGCACATGTATCATTAGCAGACTTTTTGACAGAGATTTCTTGAGTCCCCTTTTCCACAGCATCAGATATACTTGTAGTGTAGATACCTCCTGATTTCTGACCATACTTAAGAGGAGACCTAACATTATCGGTCTTTTCCTTTTTCTCTTTGCTGCCATAAATATGATGCATAAATATCTTAGCCTGTTTATGTAAAAAGATAGTTAAATCACGAATTTCTATCTCTCTTTTTTCTTCTTCTTCAATTTCATAAGCTATGTCCCCCCACTTATTTTGTAGAGAATATGGGAGCTTTGAGAGTATAATACGGATATTTCCATTGCTATTAAATGCTGCTCGATTTTTAGCTTTAGTCATGGAGTCCATACAGTTATCGAGAAAGGTTGCATAGTCTCTCAAGGCCTCCCCATCCTTTTGTTTTATTTGTGGCCACTTCAATGCTTTACTTATGTAGGCATCTACTACAAATGCTTGGTTGCCATAGTAACTTTCAAGCTGCTTTCTAGCCTTTTTATAACCTTCATCTGGTGGCAATCGTGTACAACCATTAATCATTTCTTGAGCTGATCCTCTTGTATATTGAATCAAGTAATCGAGTTTATCTTGTGGGTCTGCTAGTACGTCACTTATAGCGTGATCGAAGGCTCTGATACATTTCACATAAGTCATTGGGTCACCTGAAAATAAAGGGACCTGTCTGTGCGGTACTTCAACACGCTGAGCTGGAGGTGGTGGAGCAGTAGCTGTGTTTTGTTGAGTTAGCGATTTGGCCATTTCAATGATTGCTTTCTGATATTCGGCTTGATTTTTTTGCCTTTCACATTGATTCTTCTGATATTCAATTTGATTCTGCACTAGCACGTCTAATATATCATTTTTGGAGCTCTGAGTATTGGTTTTTGTACCAGTTATGAATTGTTCTTGCTTTTCTACTTTTACTTTAAGTTCTTGTAGCATTTGTAGGATACTCTCAAGTGTAGACTGTTCAACTGTAACTGTTGGCGAAGGTGATGATGCCGCTGCAGCGCTTTTCTGGGCTAAAGAGTCACATTTAATATCCAAAGCGCGCTTTAACAGCGGAGAAGCCTTTCGCACCTTTGACTTTGAGCGATCCCGTTCTTGCAATTGCATCTCTTCGAATTTGTTAACTAGCTGTTCGTCGGATGTGTGTAGTAACAGTCTATTTGCATCTTTCAGCCATAGTGTTGTAACATTAATAAATTTGTTCCAATTCTTAGAGCTTTCGGCGAATGTCATTTTCTGTTTCTTAATCGCGCCTTCTTTACTCAGTGCTGATATTAATTAGCCATTGATGCAACTCCTCTATCTCACTGTGCGTCTTGCAAAAATTTTCAAGTCTTTCTGCTACTTCTGAATGATTTTCTGGAGTATCTTTAAGACTTTCTATTTCAGCTATAAGCACAGAAAGTTTATCTTTCCTCTGACTTATGTGACCTTTAAGATCTCCGATTACATTCTCTGGCTTCGAGTCTGTACTCAAGTCACTACTAACTTCACTGGAGTTATGCTTAGACATTGACATGACAGACGGCTGGTTTTCTTGACAGCAACAAACGTCACAATCGGAACGTTCCAACAGAGCAGATACTTCCTTATAGCGAGACTTCAATTACTCAGGCAAAAGCGATCATCCACAAAGTCTTTATAGTATCACAGTCTCTTAAAGTCTTCTCAAGTTCAGGTACGGCGACCTTGCTTTCATTACGACCATGCAGAGATAGAAGGTAAGAGCACAGTACCTCGGGATGACTCAGTTCTTTTTCTTTCGTTGACGAGTTCAGGAGCAGAAGCGTCCTCTGTCCTCAGATGGTAGATTCCAGTTTCAAGGCCTTAAGATGGCAAGTTTATTGATGAAAATGTAGCTACGTTTTTCCCAAAGTGTCCAAAATTCAGCAGCTCTGACTCAAAAAATGGGATTCAACAAAAGCCTGACGCACAGAAATGATTCCACAGACAAAATATCTTTGTTTTTAAAGTTTAGTTAAGTTTCAAAGTAAAACAGTTCACACAAAAAAGAAAATTAAAATAGCAAAAAATAGAAAAAATTACAATAAGAAAAGTTCAGTTCTAAGCTTAATCTTATTACATCTTAAATCGTTACTATTCACTTATCATTTCTGAACCATTTCAAAGCGGTCAGAAAACTGTATGCTTATCCCATTTCTAAGTTAAAATGGGTCTTTCAAGTCCCTGTTTACTGGGACCAGTTCTAAACACAACTAGAGCTTATTAACTGACTGTTTCTCAGTTATAGCAAGAAGGTTCTATCTCTTACTAACTTATAGGAGGAAAAGACTACACCATTATCTATGACTATGGAAGAAATTATATTCTATTCAAATTAAGCAAACATTAATATGAGTTTAACTCAAAACTTTAACTTTCTAAGATTGGCTCTTACAAGTCCCTTTCTCTCTCTTTAGAGTCCAACCTCTCCTACATCTCATCATACTCCCTTTCTTTACCCTTCACCACCTCTCTCTTCACCTTGTGCCTTATCTCCTTGTACTCTTGTCTACTTTCTTCATCTCTCTGACTATCCCACTTCTTCTTTACCATCCTCTTCCTCTGTATACTCTCCTGTACTTCTCCATTCCACCACCAGGTTTCTCTGTCTTCCTACCTCTGTCCAGATGTCATGCCAAGCACTCTTCTTCCTGTCACCCTTACCACTTCTGCTGTAGTTGCCCAGCTGTCTGGTGACTCTTCACTGCCACCCAGTGCCTGTCTTACCTCCTCTCTCAACTCAAAATTGCAGTCTTCCTTTTTCATCTTCCACCATTGGATCCTTGGCTCTGCCCTCACTCTCTTCCTCTTCTTGATCTCCAATGTCATCCTACAGACCACCATCCTATGCTGTTTAACTACACTTTCTCCTGCCACCACTTTGCAGTATCCAATCTCCTTCAGATTGACTCTTCTGCATAGGATATAATCTACCTTTGTGCATCTTCCTCCACTCTTGTATGTCACCCTATGTTCCTTCCTCTTCTTAAAATATGTATTCACCACAGCCATGTCCATCCTGGATATAATCTACCTTTGTGCATCTTCCTCCACTCTTGTATGTCACCCTATGTTCCTTCCTCTTCTTAAAATATGTATTCACCACAGCCATGTCCATCCTTTTGGCAAAATCCACTATCCTTTGACCTTCTTCATTCCTCTCCTTGACACCATACCTACCCATCACCTCCTTGTCTCCACTGTTCCCTTCACCAACATGTCCATTGAAATCCGCTCCAATCACCACTCTCTGTCCCTTGGGTACACTGTTCATCACTTCATCCAACTCACTCCAGAAATCTTCTTTCTCATCCATCGCACACCCAACTTGCAGGGTAGATAGATAGATAGATAGATAGATAGATAGATAGATAGATAGATAGATAGATAGATAGATAGATAGATAGATAGAGGTATGTGCACTAACAACATTCATCATCACACCTCCAATTTCCAGCTTCATAATCATCACTCTGTCTGACCTTCTTTTCACCTCTTGACGTACTGTTCCTTCAGAATGACCCCTACCCCATTTCTCCTCCCATCCACACCTTGGCAGAGTAATTTGAATGCACCTCCGGTACACCTGGCCTTACTCAGCTCCCATTTAGTCTCTTCACGCACAATATATCAGCCTTCCTTCTCTCCATTATATCGGCTACCTCTCTCCCCTTACCAGTCATACTGCCAACATTTACAGTTCCAACCCTCACTTCCACTGTCTTAACCTTTCTCTTTTCCTCCAGCCTCTGGACACACCTTCACCCTCTTTTTCTCTTTTGCCCAACAGCTGCCCAGTTTCCCCCAGTTGCTTACAGTAATGATGGTGGCCATTGTTAACTCGGGCCTCAACCAATTCGGTTTGGAAATCTGCATTGTTGTCCACATATGCATCTTCCTGACATAACCCTCCCCATTTATTGGAGCTTGGGACTGGCACAAAGAAACACATTGGTTTGTGCACCCCCCCCCCCCCCCCCCCCCCACCCCCACCCCCCCTTAGCTGGGTTAGTACAGCTACTTTACCCTAATGCTTCAAAATGCAGGGCTTGAGAAAAAAATATTTTTTTGAGAATTCAGGGACTCAAGTTGGCTCATCATTGTGCATTGCCTTATTTCAGTGCTAAGCTGTTGAGCATTAAATGATCACCTCTTGTCAATCCTCTTTCTGAATGTTGTCTTTTTCACGTAAATTTGTATTTGTTTTTCTGCAGATCTACATGAAAGTGGCACCTTCTCCCCATCTTCATTTCCTCAGACCTCTCTTCACCATAAACCACAGCAAAATGAAGTTGTACAAGAACCAACATCTGGATCAGGGATTTTGTTACTAGCCTTATTGCCATGCAGTTTTCAGCTTCCTGTGAATTTAACAAATATAGAAGTAATCAGCAATCAAAAACAGGTGTGTGATGCAAATTCATCAGGTGTGGAAGATAGTCAAGACTCTAAGAAAACCTCAGAAAAGAACTCTGTAACCAAAACTAAGGTGAATGATACAAGACAGAAACCATATTGCTGTTCTGAATGTGGCAAAACATTTACTGTCAAGAGAAGTCTTAACACCCACATGAGAATTCACACTGGAGAGAAGCTACATGGCTGTCCTCAGTGCGGCAAGCAATTTCCACAAATGAGCCATCTTCTGACTCACATAAGAGTTCACACTGGAGAGAGACCATACAGCTGTTCTCAATGTGGCAAACGATTTTTGCGAAGGAGCAGTCTATACGTACATTTAAGAATTCACACTGGTGAGAAACCATATTGCTGCTCTGAATGTGGTATTAGATTTACTGACAGTAGTGGGCTTAAAAGTCACATGAATACTCACACTGGAGAGAAACCATACTGCTGCTCGGAATGTGGTAAACGATTTTCACGAATGACCCATGTTCGGGCCCACCAACGAATTCACACAGGAGAGAAGCCATTCTGCTGTTCTGAATGTGGCAAACGGTTTTCTCAAATGAGGAGTCTATGTAAACATTTAAGAATTCACACTCGAAAGAAGCTCTATTGCTGTTCTGAATGTGGAAACCGATACACCAGCCAGAGCAGTCTTCAGATCCACACACAATTTCACAGAGGGGAAAAACTTTATTCTTGTCCTGATTGTGGGAAACAGTTCTACAGTAGTAGCAATCTTCAGAACCACACAAGAATCCACAGTGGAGAGGAGCCTTATTGCTGTTCTGAATGTGGCAAACGATTCTCTCAAAAAAGCAGTCTAAATAAACACACAAAAATTCACACTAAAGAGAAACCTTACAGCTGTTCTAAATGTAGGAAACGGTTTTCACGAAAGAGCAGTTTAAACACCCACTTAGTAACTCACACAGGGGAGAAGCCATATTGCTGTTCAGAATGTGGTAAACATTTTTCACAAACAAGCAGTTTAAATAAACACAAAAAACTTCACACTGCAGAGTCATATTGCTGTTTGGAATGTGGCCAGCAGTTTGCCACCAAATTCAAACTTAAAAGTCATGCAAGAATTCACACTGGAGAAAAACTGCGTTGTTGTTCTGAATGTGGGAAATACTTCTCCAGCAATACCAAGCTTCATATCCACAAAAGAAGTCACACTGGAGAAAAGCCCTATTGTTGTTTAGAATGTGGCAAGCAATTTGCACAAATGAGCAACCTAAATAAACACACAAGAACTCACACTGGAGAGAAGCCATATTGCTGTTCAGAGTGTGGGAAACGATTCACACGAAGTGAGTCTCTTCGGAGCCACACAAGAGTTCACACAGGAGAGAAGGCAACAAGGCAAAAAGAAAAAGACAATGGCAACTCTCTGACAGACAGCGTGATACAGTAATCCATCTGATTGGTGATTATGAAGAGTTGAAGGTCAAAGGTTAAATGCAAAGACATAAAGTAGCCAGATTACTCCATTGGAAAATTATTTAATAAATAAATAAATAATACTCTGTCATGCTGGGATAACTGAAGTATTACGACACAGACAAAAATGAACAAAATATCAACATGTGCCATCACAAATAAACCAAATGTGGAAACTCAGACTGAGCCAGTGGTGCTGGACTCTAAAGGCTGACCTTGACTTCCTAGTAATCACTACACCCATCTCACGTACAAAAAGAAGAAGCGTAATTACAAACAAGATGGGTGCTGCACTGAGCCGTCTCTGCAGTGTAAAAGAACAGCGATAGCTGAGGCTCATCGAGAGTTGGAGCAAACTTACCAGGTTAATTGGGGGAGAGACCCTCCATAACGGGCAAGGAGGCAGTGAGAGTTCCTTGGGACACACAAGGTCCATCAAACAGAAAAAGTGCCGGACATCTTTATTAAGGAGTATCTTCTAAGAAGGCACAGAAAGTGAAGTTGAACCCCCATGCAGCTACTCGGTGCTGGAGAGAGAAAGAGGACAAAAGTACCAGGGAATGCTGTTGGAGATGTGGGGCAGAAGAACCCAAACTGTTCCAGCGGTTCCACTGCACAGAGCAACATACAGGATTAGGGAGAGACATCGAGCAACGAGAGGCTGAGCCTGATGTGCCAACGTCATCCGTGGGAGTGGAAGTGCAAGAAGTGCTGAGTGTGTTGTGTTGCTGCTGAGTGAGAATTCATTAAAATACAAATTTTGCTCCTAAAATCTTTATTGTTTGGTTGATGCTAAGGAGACGTGTGGGAATTATTTTCCTTTTTCCTTTTAGAAGGGTTTTTTGCCTTTTTATTTTGCCCAAACAGGAGCAAAAGTAGCTTTATAGTTGGAGAAACGTATGGAAAGTCAGAACTGCATCAGCGAGGCGAGGTGTGATGTGGGGGAGCAGAAAGTCATTGCAGGAACCGGTAAGTAAACGTCTGACATCATAGCAGTAAAAAATTAAAAGTAATGGTGATTCCTGACTGGGAAGAAGTTAAGGCATATAAAGAATACATAGAGCACTTGTAATTTTAATAATGAGGCCAGTGCAATGCAAGTCCTGGTGAATGTTGGACTTTATAAATGACAGCTTGGAGGAGCCAGTTCTCTATGAGGGCTGCACAGGAGCAAAGGTAGCGGTATGATTGGAGAAGAAAAAATGAAAATTTAAAAGTAATGGAAAGAATAAAGAATACATAGAGCACTCGTAGAGTTAAGCGTCGGCGCCACTGGAAAGCGAGGACATAGGCGTTCATTCCTTAGGAAGTACAGGTAGACTGCTGACTTGAAACTGGCAAAGAGAGGCACTCAGTGGTACGTAGACAAGAACCTAGTGAGGGAGAGCCAATCAGGCACAAGCAGCAATAGAAGCAAAGAGCCAATAAGAAAATAACGAGCGGCGGATAATCAGTAAGCGAATCTTTTATTCAATAAATTAGTTCTTAGTTGTCAGGAAAGCCAGTGAAGTTAAGTGGGAAGATTAATAAGAAGGAGTGTGAGCTTCAAAGTATGGAAGTAATAAGAGGAGCGCAAAGTTAGGAAAACAGAAAGGGAATAAAGTAAAGTTTAATAACTTCAAAGAACGACAAACAGCAGACAGTCGACAAGGTGCTTAATGGGCCAGAAGGTGTTAAATAACTGCAGTAGTTCTGTAATCTGTTCATTTTAATCATTTAAGTTAAATCATTTATATTTAACATAACGTTGAGCAGTTTTAGTAGCCCAAAGTCAAATTGTAATAATGAGGCCAGTGCAATGCAAGTCCTGTTGGATGAAGACTTGGAGGAGCCAGTCTTCTGTGTGGGCTACAACTGCAGGAGATGCCAGCTGACGTCGGGCTCAGGGTCGCTGAACTGGAGGTGGAGTTGTAGTAATGAACTGGTGGACCTGGGCCAGGTGTCCCTTAGAGAGTTTGTGTGCACCCCTAAGGTGGTGCGGCAGGAGAATCCAGACCAGACAGGGAGAGATAGGGGGATAACGGTAACAAGGCAGAAGGTAAAGGGTGCACACTGTCTGGGGGCATCAACCCCAGAACTGAAAGTGTCCACTGGTTCCTTCAACATTGACGATTCTGCTGTGCTGACATGTTAATCATAGTAGACGAATATGAGAACGTAATACAGGCTAACTTTCATTAATGAAAATGGCAGGGTGTGCCACTAAGCCAAGTGGGTGGCCGTGGCCCACAGTAGGAGTGCCGTGTGTGTTGTGACAGCTCTGTCTGCGCTGTGACTTTGAGG
Organism: Erpetoichthys calabaricus; assembly: GCF_900747795.2. Taxonomy (NCBI): domain Eukaryota; kingdom Metazoa; phylum Chordata; class Cladistia; order Polypteriformes; family Polypteridae; genus Erpetoichthys; species Erpetoichthys calabaricus. Next base: position 163,568,239 of record NC_041405.2, read on the forward strand.
GACACCCTTTGTGTAGTGTGCAGTATTGAGCCTGGACCCTCTTGATGTCAAATACTCCATATGGGCACAAGACCACCACATCTCTCTTAATAACTGGTGATCACTTGGGGGCAGACAGCACAAATGTCGGGGGTCCCCTGCAGGTTTTCATTCAAGTTAAACAAATCAATGGCCAGATTTCTATCTAATTGATGTGGCTGTTTCGTTCTCTGTTCTCGTTTCTATTTGTTATCTTATTTTCTTCTCTTAATTCTGCTATCAATCTCATTTGTTTAATTTGTCAGTCAGTCATTATCCATTATCCAACCCACTATATCCAAACACAGGGTCACGGGGGTCTGCTGGAGCCAATCCCAGCCAGCACAGAGCGCAAGGCAGGAAACAAATCTCGGGCAGGGCGCCAGCCCACCGCAGGGCACACTCACACACACACACACACACACTAGGGACAATTTAGGATCGCCAATGCACCTGACCTGCATGTCTTTGGACTGTGGGAGGAAACCGGAGCGCCCGGAGGAAACCCACGCAGACACGGGGAGAACATGCAAACTCCACGCGAACCCGGGTCCCCAGATCTCCCAACTGCGAGGCAGCAGCGCTACCCACTGCGCCACCGTGCCGCCCCCATAATGAATGTGAATCTACAAATGCTACCTTGGTGCCGGCTGCTTGGTTTTTCATGAGACGTGAGGAACAAAATGAAAGCACAGCGAGCCGTTCTCGTCCTTGAAAGCTACACTGGTGAATGTCACGCAGTCTCTCTGTGACAATTAACGGACCACGAGTGACGGCAGAACAGATAAAGTTCGAATTCTCGACTTGTACAAACGCTCAGCAAAGCAAAGTTGGCTCTCTGTCAGGACAGGAGTTTTGATGATCAATGGACACGTCTGACTTCACACACGAAGCCTCAGGAGAGATAGATTTAAACAAGCGAAACACCAGAAGTTTGTGACGTTTGAACTCTCAACTCCTCCGTTAAATGGGACTCTTTAGTGCGTGTTTACCAGCTAAGGATGCACATTTATAATCATACAATAAATGGTAATGACCTGAATTATCCTGGAATTTTCTAATTCAACTGTAAGCTATTCTTACTCTTAGTATTGCTATACTGTATATACTTTTACAGAGAGACATAATATTGTCCACTTGAATAATGGAGGTAACTTTGAATTGAAATGCTGGTGAAAGGAATTTCTGTTTTTGCTGTGGCATCAAATAAGTTCTGAGTGTCGTGAATTTTTACTGGTATTTGTATCAGTTACAAAAACACTGGTATTGTGGCATCCCTAGTTATACGGTGCTTCTGATAAATCCGATTAATCCCAAACGAGGTCCATTTTCTTAAAACAGCCAGGATATAGAAGTATATGATGGGACGTCTATTCACACGGGCTTTTATTTTGATACGATCTGTGGCAGTCACGAGCTGGCGGACTTTCTTGTGTGGCGCCCTTCATTGACGTCATAACGGAAGTGAGCGCGCCGAACCGGTTGAATTGACTGGCGGTCTGTTGGTGTCTGATTGTCAGGGAAATGAAAAGAAAACCAAAAGGTGCGTAACTACTGATTTAAAGAGCGAGCACGAAAAGCAAAGCGAAGGGCCGAGCGGCTGGAGTGCGCTGACCTCCACAGCAGTAGTCGAGCCCCGCGTGAAGGCTTTGTCGGCGTTCATCTCTTCGCTCAGGTCGGCGATCGCAGTGATTTTCACGGGTGTTATTTTACACGCGAGCCGTGCGGCGGACACTGGCTGCCGCCACCCCGTTTCTCTCCGCGGATCGTCCCCGGCTCGTTCCACGAGGACTGTCCGGTCCCCGCTTTGGATGTCGCTATCCCGTGAATGAAGGGTCGCTTTCGGTTTACCGTCGGGGCATTAAGGCCTTATGAAAAAATATTCGATAGTAATGTACATATAGAATGATGAAAAAACAGTTTACTACAAAAATGGAAAAAAATAATAGAATACGAGAAAAAACAAAACCAAAGGGAAAAAAGATCTGCTCAGTAATGACATTCTCACATAGCTTATTAATAACGAACAGGTTAGCGGACTTCAGGCAGTTTAAAAGGCTCATAATGAACTCGAGAGATTTGATTAATAGTAATAAAAAGGAAAGGAAAAGGTGAAATAAGGGGCTGCATCTGAATCATTCAAACGTATGAAGGCAATATTTCAAATGAAGTGCTAAAAAGTGCAATCAGGAATCGGGTAGTAAGATTAGCAGATCTGTTCTCATAAAAGAAAGTAATAGATTTTAACTGGAAGAAAGGAAAATAAGCCAAATTTTGTGTAATTCAGGTGGACATAACACACAATTTAAAACAAACTATTGAGACTGTAATATCAAACTGTGCCGTTGAAATGAACAACTGGAAACGCTGTACTTGTAAGAGCAGGAACTGAGCAAATGTCACAGGATTTGAAATGTCTTTAGTAATAAACGGTAATTCCTAGCAAACAATCGCGCCTTTTCCCCAACTGATTCCGTCTTAGGTTATATTTTTACAGGATTTAATTATCAATTTTAAATTACTAATTGTAATGAATTTATAATGATAGATATGCCCGAACATATTTAGGTATATATTAGGAAAGCCCGGGACCTTTGTGTGATATGTAAGTACAGCACATTCACTGAAATGTCATTTCAAAATAAAACAAACTCCTGAGAAGATGTGGAGAAACTAAATTAGGGTAAGAATTTGGAGTAATCTTAAATACTGCTGTCAATATCCAATAAATCCAAAATCAGAGCAACATTGTTAGCCCAAACTTTCAAGAAAATAGACTTCTTTTCAATACACGATATCCCTTTTCTTGCAATTTATTTGGTAATAAACTGTGTGAAAAACACCACTTTGCAGTCCTTGGCGGTTTATTGTGAAAATCTGGCGATCTGGAGGTTTCTTGTGTTTAAAATCACATCTAAGATGAAAGTTAAGGCCATCAAATGTCTTTAAGATTGTTCTTGAGATGTTATCATTAGGCAGCAGCATCTTCAGGAAAGAAGCACTTTAAAAGGGTGGGCTTGCAGTCCGATCTCCTCATGAATTAGACAAATACATAAAATGATGGAAAAATGAAACTGAGCAGAAGACGTGACACTGAGAGAAAAATGAAAAGCTCAGATCGCTGTTGCTAATTCAGGAGTTCAGAAGGTAACTGATGCTTAATAAATTTGTACAGAAGGGAGACACATAGAGCACTGCAGGCGCTCGACCCACACGTCTCTCTCTGTGCTACGATATCTTTCTGTCGTTTTGATTACTACATCACTAGACGCCATCACGATAGCAAATCAAGTCTAGACAGGCTTTGTGGTCAGTGGGTTTACTGGTTCGGGTTACTTTAACACATGCAGTGTGCTCTCCGCACACACGACACACATATTGATATGCTTAGCTGGGGTCTTTTTAGGGGTCGTCTGGAGTGTAGACAGTGGACTGTAAGCAGAAGCCTGCTGTCTGTCAGACCGGGTTAATGGCTCCTACTTTGAGCGCCGCCATCATCATCAGGTGTTGGATTGGTTTAGAGATGTGACACTCGGTGAGCCATCATTTAGGGACAATTCAGACGTATGGCTTAGAGAGGCTGTGACTTCTAAAGCTGGATTGGAGTGCAACTCTTTTCTTATTCCTTGACCAGTTTTCTGTGTTTACAGGCATTTTATTAACTTCACCTTTAGTTAAAGTATTTCAACCTTCGTGGAGTCTGCGGTGGGTTGGCGCCCTGCCTGGGATTTGTTCCTGCCTTGCACCCTGTGGTGGCTGGGATCGGCTCCAGCAGACCCCCGTGACCTTGTGTTAGGATATAGCGGGTTGGATAATGGATGGATGGAACCTTTGTGGAGTACAAGGAGATCAAAATTAAAGAATCTTATTGTACAATGTGCAAGCATAAAAGAAAAAGCAGATAATCTGCTAGAATAAGAAACCCAAGAGATCTGAGGGGAGTCCTGAATCTTCAGCCGGCCGGCGACAGCACGGTGTTTCTTATTGGTGCTGTGCATTTCAATGGTGGCTTTACCCAGGAGTGCACAGCGTGTCACCGGCGTCAGTGCCCTTCTTGGTCATCTGAGATTGCAGATAGAACCCTAAAACTTTAGCGTGTGTGTGTTTAGTTTCCTGATTTCTCTTAAAATATTTCAGTGCTTCAGATTTTGTATTCTTTAAGTTTTGGTTTGTTATTTTTGGGGCTTAACGACCGATCAGGCTGACCTTCTGGGGACTCACTTGGCTTGGTTTCTCCATTCAACATCTCGCCTTCTGCTCCCTACTTCTTTCCAGACCGTTGCCGCTGCTCACAGCACTGCACTTCCATCTTGTGGAATCACAATTAAGAGCACAACAAGTTTGTCTAACGTGAGGAGATGACTCGGTCCGTCCATCGAGCTCTCTGCAGTTCACTAGTGGAGTTTTAAACGTTTTATGAGAGACGAGTGTCCACGTCATTGACTAGCAGGTCATGGGGAGCTCATCAGCAGGTCACAAGACAACAGCACTGAAGGCACAACAAACAACATCGCAAGGTCTGGCCATCTTTTTAAAATTGTAAAGTGGGGTCGGTGAGGACAGAAGATTGTGACAGATGAGGAGGGGACGTTTAAAGGAATACGCGACCCAGTGAGCTGTAAAGGTCACGTTATAATCACGATTTGGTGGTCTGTTGGACTCGCCACAATCCAGAAGCAGACGGTGTGTGACGTTACGTCGTTCAGCATGTGTGCCATGTGGAGTCCAAGTAGAAAGGCTGCTGGCTGATTTGTTTCTTTTTCATTTTAGAATACGATTAATCAGCTGATTAGCGTCTTTCGTGATTCCAGACTTGTTTTAAGGTTGCAGTTCTCACAATGCTATGTTTGTGTGCAGTTGCTCATCTCATTGCTATGCTGGATACCCAGAGGTCACGACCTGTGATGTCACCAATGACAGCGTATAAATAAGGTCCGGATCGTTCACTTCCTGGTTACCCAAGATTCCGGATTCACGGGGTTTGCGTTGGCGTTTGTGGTGACGCAAGGCTTCAACTTTTACTTTGTCCACCTCCTGCTCCTTTAATCATTTTAAACAAACTCAACTCTCTTTTTTCATCGGCTTGTAATTTTGAGACTCGCTTAGCACTTTTCATTTCCTAATATGTTTTGCCAAAGAAACAATTTCATCAATAATATTGAAAATTGTAAAAGTATTGATTTGTTTCCCTTGCTCATCTTGTTCAAATGTTAAGATTCCAACAAATGCTCCATCCTGGCATCCATTTTCATTTCATGCTCCCAGATTATCAAGGAGGTTGTAATAAAATATTTAGTTTGTTTTGGCATTCGTCGCCTGGTCTTCTTCTCGCCTTGTTGATTTCAAATTTTATTTTTTTTTTGCCCATCCAGGACACACCGCGTGCCTCTTGAGTTTGAATTGTGACTTTCTTTGTTTGCCACCCTCATTTATAGCACTAGGCCTCATTTTTGGATATGAAACCTCATTTTGAGTTTTTTGAGCCCTGCAACTCCTAACTCACGGCACCCTTGTGAGTCCAAATGTGGGATAAGGTGAGCAGTGTGGCCTCCTTATTGTGAGAAGTTCATAAAAGGTCCTGATAAAGGCCAACAATTGTAGCAGGCAATGTGGAAAAGTCAAAGATGCTGAGCCAAATGTGTTTAAAAATGCGTTCTGATTCCATTGTGTTCTGTCTGCAGAGAAATCGAGAAGCTGCCATTTCTGATGACTTATTCAAAACGGAGGAGAAGTGCCAGGGTGCCCCAGAGCTTCTACTGAAGGTATTTAAATGTGAGTGACCACAGAAGAGACAAGACGTGTGAGAGGCAGACCAGCGTGGCTCCTTCGTTTGTCTGCTCTGGTGCAGATCTTCAGTGGGATAACTCAGAGCAAGAACCAGCAAGAGAACAAAGACTGGACCAGTCAGCCGCTCAGCAGAAAGCCAGTAGTCAACTGTGCGAACCCATCAGGGTGAAGGAAACACACTTGCATTCACTTACTGGCAGTGTGTTCTATAGAAAGAAAATCGCCAGCCCTGTGAAGATGAAGTTCACCTGGAGATGACTGGACAGATCCACCATCAATCTGAGGGGCAAAGTCGCCAAAGAGCCAGACCTGCCACTACTTGCCCGTGGGTTTTCTTCTGTTGCTGTCCTCTGGACTCATTGGCTATCACCAGTGAAGCCCCTCAGTACTGTGGGGAGTTGAGGGAGGCTGGTGAGTGAAGGCTGACCCTTGAACATTAAGGTACAATATGACAAGCAAGGGTTCAATCTCAGACTAAACTATGAAGAACATTAAAGAAGAAGACTGTGACTGGGAGTCTGGGCAGCTGCAAGCAAAACCGGAGGATTGTGAGTGGAGATTAGTAGTCATTGAAGAGGAGACCGAGCCAACATCTCACACTGGTGACTTCAACAAAAGAGAAGAGTTAAACAGCGTCAAGGCAGAAGACGTTAAATCAGAGTCTGTCTGTCAGCTTGTGTGTCCAGATGAGAAGGGAACTGGAGCAGGCTGGACAGAGAGTGGACCTCCGTGTGTCCAGGTGAAGACCGAAGCTGTGGACTGTGATGAGAAAGCATCATGTCCAAGGCATTGTGGTGAAGGTAAGAGCTGAAATGATACGAGTGTAAAGCTTGACGCCAGTCACCTGAAGAGGGGGCTCTCTTAGTCTCTCACTCACATTCACTGAGTTTGGAAATACTGGCTTGGTCTTAGGGGTGGGCGGTATGACCAAAATTCTATATCACGGTATTTTTCTAAATTACCCCGGTTTCACGGTATTCAACGGTATTTTTTTCCCATGCATGAGTGGATGTTAAACACATTTTCCACTGCAATTACTGGCTAAGAATAACCTATTCCACTGTCAAGAGTATTGTACAGTACATTGTACAAAAAAGACATTTTAATGTGCACACAAGTATTAATCCAGGTTTGCATTGCCCCATAAAGTGGGGTGGCACTAATGAAGAGAAGGAATCACATTGCATGACAGATACAGTCAAAATGTAGAACCTTTAATTGAACAAATTTTGCAAAAACTTAAATGATAATTTTGACAACATATTTTCAACCATCCAAAGAGGTATTTAGACTTAGGAAAATATCCAGAGGTGCTTGTCAAAAGTTGTATTGCACTGAACACGTCTTAGAAAAGGAATAAATAATAAATATGTTTTGTAAACCAACTACACTTAATGTTAATGTTAACAATCTCTGTCCACTGACACGTTAAAGTGATCTTTTTAAATAACTTTACCATCGTTAAACTGCATAATATTTAAAGTAATAAATAATAACAATAAAATAAATAATTGTATTATTACTGATAGTTGCACTATTACTTCAAGACTTCAAGCCCAGGTGCATTACACAGTATTCACCAAATTAAAATAAAATAAAACAACTGCAACTTGGTGATGACATCTTTACCAGCTTAACTATCATTTAGGCAAACTGCATTAATATGGACCTTGCTTCAAGCTAAGCTATATACATAAATAATAAAACTGCAACTTGCATTTCTAATTGTATTTGTGGCATAGCCCTACGGAATCGCATTAGGGCCACAGTGAAGAAAAAAAAAAAAACTATACGTCGAGAATAAAGTCGACATTTCCACTTTATTCTCATAGTTTACTTTATAATTAAAGTAGAATGTTGTAAACTAATCTTCATCCTAAAATCAATGTTTAATTTACTTGATTTTCTCAAGCCCCGTCATAAGTTAATGTAGCACATTAAATGCTTTGTATTGTGTTCCCCGACCCAGTCGTTAATCACTACGCTCCTTAAACTGACTTCCTCCGCACTAAGAGACAGCGATCACCATACAGAATCCATTCACTGTATGATATTCCTGCTCTCTGAACATTTAGAATTTATATCAAGTATTTATCTTGGCATTCTAAATGTTCAGAGAGCAGGAATATCATGCGATCGCTGCTGGTGCCTCCTCTTAGTGCAGAGGAAGTCAGTTTAAGAAGCTCGGGAACACGTAACACAAAGCATTTAATGTGCTATATAACTTATGACGGGGTTTGAGAAAATCTAGTAAATTAAATATTCATTTTACGATGAAGTTTAGTTTACGATGTTCTACTTTAATGACAAAGTACGAGAATAAAGTCAACATGTCGTCACACTATTACACAGTACCCAGGTACATTACACTGTATTGAAAACAAGTAAAAGTACAACTTGGCTTGCAGTATTATCCAGTAGTACAGAAACAGTATTTACACATCTGACCTTTTAAAACTAAAGCATCTCCAGGCGACAGACGTGACTGCTTTTTTTCGGCTCTCTGTCCATTTTCACCGCACAGCATACCTATGCTACCGCCCACTATTTGGTGGTGTAGCAGTGAAAAAGAGCCCTAGTGCAACAAATCTGTGTTTAGCGGTGTAGCAGTGAAAAAGGTCCCCACTTGAACAGTTTCCTGCTGCGCCACGCTCCGAACGTTGTTTAGGCAATTTAAACCGGTGTTGCAGTATAAGAAAAATCCATATCATAAAAAAAATAAAAAACGGTTTTCGGTATGAACCGGTATGGTCTCCTTTGTGAATTACCAACTGGAAAGTTCAAAGGTGTCTAAGATAATTATATTCTAGTGCTGCTATCCTGCCACCTCTACTGTTTTGGACATCACAGCTGATGGGGAAGAACACATTTGGGTTGGAGGTGTCCTGTCCTGTCCTGTCCTGTGGTGTGGTGTGGAGCTCCTCTGCTCAACCGCTGGATTTCCTCTTTGTGTTTTTAAAGTGGGTGCTTCAAAGAAATGAAGAAGTCAGGCATATATGGAATAGTGACAATTGAAAACTCAACTCAAGGGTTTGTTGGGGAGCCGTTAACGTCAGGGTCCTGGTCTGGATCTGAAACAAAAAAAAAAAAATGTGTGTGTTAGAGGATTGACTGTTCATCTTCTTAACAGTCAGCTCTCTGTGTCCGGGCCATGTAGACCTTGACATTGGCACCATGTTTGTAGTGCCTTTAATATCCACCCATTTTCCTAACCCACTTATCCTGGGTAAGGAAGCTGGAGCCGAACCCAGCAAGCATAGGATGCAAGGCAGGCACAATTCCGACATTTACTTATATTTAAATCCCAGATATTTTATTATAGATAATTGAAAGTCCACTTGGCTGTGTGAAACTCTTTCATATCTTCTACTCATTCAGTTTGTCAGCACAGTCACACCTGGGGCCTCACCTTTGCCTGTGGCAGTCGTGTCATCGACACCCTGTGATGGACATTGATGTGTCTGGTCACCGTGCACTGTGAGTGGATGTTTTAGTTTTAGTGCCAGGAAAAGTCTTCACTCCCCATTCTAATCTCCTCGGGTTTTGTGTGTTTTACGCTGTGCCTGTCCTCGGGCCTTTAGACAAAATGCAGGAACCTGAGTGAACACACAATGCAGTTTTTACAGCAGGACCTCCTTCATTTAAGGAACAAAGCCGTCCAACACTCCTAACACCCAGCTGAAGAAGGTTTTCTCCATAGTGTTTTCATTACCTTAGTGTACTATAAATGTTTATACAGTATGTGTATTTTGGGGTTTTCTAGTATTATTTTTATGTTTTGTTTTGTAATTTAAAAGTTATTTTTGTTTATATCATAGATTTCTTAAATTTACATGATGCTATTTTGAAGGTCACTTGACTACAGCTGTCACTTTGTGATGTAACAGAAGTTAGAGTATACTGTAGATATGGCGGTGTTCGCACTTCGATATTCCTCTTTTTCATCTTCATAGTGATTGATAGTCGGGTTTATTTCCCAGTAAGGCCTAGCATTAGGATTTGTGTCTTGATGACAACGTTCTTCTGAATCTGACTTTCCATGTTCATTTTGACCTTTCAATCTTGTCACGTTTTCTCATTTCACAGTCATGTCCTGGGGCCTCATGTATAAACAGTGCGTATGCACAAAAATGTTGCGTAAGCCCATTTCCACACTCACATCACAATGTATAAAAACTAAACTTGGCGTAAAGCCACACACATTTTCACGCCAGTTCAAACCCTGGCGTACACAAGTTCTCCTCTCAGCTTTGCAAACTGGCAGTGTAACGGTTGTCACATATTTTATGTGCTTTTATCTGTTTCTGCCGCTTGCTCCTGTTAGAGTTTATCCATCCATCCATTTTCCAACCCGCTGAACCCGAACACAGGGTCACGGGGGTCTGCTGGAGCCAATCCCAGCCAACACAGGGCACAAGGCAGGAACCTATCCTGGGCAGGGTGCCAACCCACCGCAGGACACACACAAACACACACACACCAAGCACACACTAGGGCCAATTTAGAATCGCCAATGCACCTAACCTGTATGTCTTTGGACTGTGGGAGGAAACCCACGCAGACACGGGGAGAACATGCAAACTGCACACAGGGAGGACCCGGGAAGCGAACCCAGATGGGTCTCCTAACTGCGAGGCAGCAGCGCTACCCACTGCGCCACCGTGCCGCCCTGTTAGAGTTTATGTCCAAGGGAATAACTGTCTGAGTGACATCTCTTTAAGGGGAGCAGGGGGCCAATTCACACCTGTGGGTCCTTGCCAAAACACGCTGTTGTATGATGTAAGGGGAACCGACTTAAAAGGCAAGGAAGCACACATTTTAAAAGAGAGAAGAAAGATTGTTTAAGAAGGAGCTGGGAAGGTGAATGTAAAATGGAAGCTAGCGGTGAAGCAAATAAGACTCTGTGACAAGGTTGGTTGGGCACACAGAAAAGGAGTGCTTGCTAACCAGGAAGGATCATCAGAGTACACGGCTTTACTTTCTATTTTTTGATGTGGGCGTCTGCCTTGGACGGACGTTAATGCCAATACACCCGGGTGAAGCAGTCTTCAACAAAAGAGTCATCGCCAGGCCAGTGAGATCGCTTCTTCCACATATATATATATATATATATATATATATATATACACAGTATAACGAGTCAGTGGAACATATTTGACTTGTATGCTGGGTTTATCGGCGGACTTCCCAGGCCGTTTGGATTATAGACTTAAATCAAAGTTAATATCAAAGGAACTGGGGAACATGTGGGGAGTATGTGTGTATAATTTATATTTGTGTATATTTGTATATACAGTATGTATATGTCTGTGCTGTGAATCTATTTGTGTTGTCAGCAGATAGGTGATATTTCCTTTTCTTTTCCTTTTCTTTCTTTTCTGTTTTGCCGTTTTCTGGGGGTGTATTACAGAAGGGTTCAAGGAGGTGGGCATATTAATTAGTGTTTGTTTAGTTGGTACGGATTTGGGGAGAATTGCTTAAGAGGTGTTTATAGTTTTGTTTGGTTAATTTATAATATATATTCTTGTTCGTTTAATTAGTATACTTATTTGGGTGTTTTATTTCCTTTTATAAATTCATAAAGGACATCTCCAGCTGAGGGGATCAAATTGGGGCAAAGATTCTGTCTGGTTCCGTTCCTGGTATTAGTTTTTCCTAACAGTAGGAGATTTTTGTGTGTGCCGAGCTCCTCATCGTACTTTAAGAGGAACTCACTACAGCGTCACCCAGCGTCAACGCAGTGCTACTGTTCCTGTGTGGTTTCCCTTTCTTTTTTAGATGCACATCCCTGATGCGGCTTTATCATATACACTGAAATTAACTGCCTTTTGTTTATTAGTTTAATGCATCTGATTGTAATTAGCCTGTAACGATATAATGGTCCAAGAAATGGCCAAACTATTCTAAATACCATCACTGCTTTAGTGTTGTTATTCCCAGTGCACTGATGAGTATTTAACCTACTGTATCCGAGTATGGAGTCATAGCCCTACAGTAGCTGATCGGATTATCGGGATGCAGCATCAAGCACACGCTGCCTCAGCCATGCTGTCTATTTGAACTGCTCCCATACAGCAGACGCGTCAGAGCCTTTCCTGTACGGACCTCGCGTTTCAGAAACAGTTTCATCCCAAGAGATCTAAACACACTCGATCAGTCCATCAAGTGCTCCTTGTAGTACTGTCTGTACTTCTAAGTACAATCACCTCACTGTAATCTTGTGATAGTTATAATATTACACAACCTGAGCCACTTTATAAAGCGCATATTTACAGATGATGATGACAACTGGCTTGTAAGTCAATTGAGATTTCCAAGCGCTGTCTTCTTGGAGCTCTTGATATCATTTTTAAGATGAAATGCAGTAAAGTAAGTTTATTACATTATACAGATAGGTTTTAAACTTAATTAAAATAATATCCTCCTTAATAAAATCCCTGTGTGCGTCCATGTGTTCAAGTCTTCTGGTGAAGTGCGCATGCGCAGGGCAGTCTTTAGTAAAGGACATCATTGCTGGGGAGAGTGCTGATTGGGTACTCGCGGCTGCGCACATAAATCCGTTGCTGGGGAGACGCCACACATACAGTAATGGGCTGCACGCCAGCACAGATTAAATACTTGGTGGAGAGACGCCACAGCCACGATTATCAGCTAGATGCCACACGTTACATCAGTTTCTGGGGAGACTCTGCTGATTGCCCACTGTTGTGACAGAAAATTAAACGCATATTACGGACAAGGCGGAAGTACAGGGAAGGGCAGAATGAGTGGCAGAGTCACCGGCCTCTAGCAGATGCTTCAAAGTCCAGCCTGACGCGTCACACAAGACAGAGAGGGTGGGACCTATAAAATATCGCACAGTCGATCCAATCAGATTTTGGGAAATGAGGGAACACCTAAAACATAAGGCACGAAAAACCCAATCGGGTACTGAGACGCGGAGGCCAGCTTCCCCAAAGAGGTGGGATTAGTGTGTGTTGTTGTGCAAGTGTTCACTCTGAGGATGTCAGATTTGTGATTAAGAAGCTTGGCCCGGTAATGTGTCAGTCGTTGAAGGGCAGGAGTGCAGAAATCCAATGCCCGACTCGTCCGACACGGGTAAATTGACCGTCGGACAAGCGTGTTTTTCTGTTTCAGTTGTCCGCGGACAAGTGCAATTTTCTGGAGAAAAAATATTATATGTGCTGTGCAGGGCACATTTCACCACTACTTTCACATTATAAACATTTGGGTACGTACTTTGTGCGGAATCAGTCTACTTAGGCGTGTTCTTCATGTCTCAAATTGGTCTTCAATATTGTTTACAAAATGACGGCTGATTTTTCAAAGGGGTAGCACTCTTACGGTCTTACATAAGTATTTTACCCTAATACTTACACGCTTGGAGATGCGCTCATTTTTTTCATGCCGACATTACGATGTAATCTGATGATTTTTCATTATAATCAATAACTTTTATATATTGCCAGTAACGGCATACTGCACGATAACATGCAGTGAATAAATACACTCGACTTGAGCATTCCTAGTTTTCATCCTCTTCCTCTGTCTCTGTTTAGCATTCGTTTGCTCAGAGGTTGATGTGCTTGTTGCTTCCTGAGCAGATCTTCTTTTCTCCACCGTAGCGGCCTGCTGCTTCTCTTCTTTCGTCGGCATCTTTTTGCGTTAAAACTGATTAAGTTAGTTTTTGTGTTGCAATTACTTAGTACGTTTTCTTTAATTTTTCGCTTAAACTGACACTTAAGTCTTCAATCTGCCTCAAGAGTGATTAGCAAAGGGAATGAGAACGGCTCCCATACGCATGCGCTGCCCTGCTGCGCACTGCCGAGAGTCGATTCAACAATAAAATAAAAATAAAGAGTAATACAAATCATCACCCCGAAAGCGGATAGTAGACGTCACGTAGTATATGTGTACCAAATTTCAAGTCAAAAGGTGAAATGGTTTGCGAGCTACAGGTGATTTAAAATCCTGGACAGACAAACAAACAGCCACGGTAGCGTATAATAGGAGAAGATTGATAAAATTCATTGTTTCTACATAAAAATGCAGTCATTTTACTTACAATACAAATGTTTTCACCACATAACAAAGCTTGTTAGGCAGTTAATCTTTCCTGAAATTTGCGATTTCGTGTAGGTTGTGATATATCGAGGAGTTAAGAAATTTATTGCATGACAACATGAATTTTGATGAGCTGTCAATAGATCGTTTTTGATTAGCGAATATTTCATATAAAACAAGTTGGTTTTGCGCTGTCAGTTTATTAAAAATAAAGAAGAAAACATTCTAACCGTTTACAAAGGTTATGAAATATGTATAAAAATCTTCACTGTAACTGTAGTATGTGAAACAGAACTAGTGTAGCTATAATGAAGGCATTGTTTATTAGTGAGTTAAAATGATAAGGGAATCTGTTATATAATGTTCTAGAGCAAGGTGGCAAAATACTACTCCCTGAAAGAACTTTCAGTTTTAAAATGGAAGGCAGTTTTGGTATCAATAAAAGAGATCAGAAAAAATAAACTATTTTTCACTTTTATTTGTTTATGGACAAGTGGATTTTCTAAAATTTGATTTCCACACCCCTGAAGGGGTTTTCCTAAATATACGAACTTTCATGATATTACAATAGGATGACTTTTAAAAGTAGATTTATTTTCGCGCACATAAAATCCGTTGCTGGGGAGACGCCACACATACAATAATCAGCTGCACGCCAGCACAGATTCAAATACTTGCTAAAGAACGGCACAGTACTTGCTGGAGAGACGCCACAGCGAGCTAAAATAAAGAGAGGCAGGATAGGAGATCTTCAAACAGACACAACACATCAATCAACAGCCACACAGGAGAGGATAAATGTAATATGAATTATACTTACTGTATTGTCATATACGTTTCTATTTTATTATTACTTTACTTTAGGCTTCTTGCAAAAATATTTTTGACAAAAAAAATTAAGACAAACAGAATGAGGTCAAGGTCCCTTGCCATTTAATACAGACTGTTCCTACTAATGTTTCTGCACTCCTGTTATTGTAACGGGCTTAATGTCTAGGATTGTTAATAATTAAACATGTGAGGACACAGTGTCGCAGCGTTCAGGGATTGTTCCTGTCTCACACTGTATTCTTGCTGGGTCTGGCACGATGCTGGAAGGATAGAATAATTAAACACGTACTACCAAGAAATTTCAATTTATTTTTTTTTTTCCAATTCAGTTTTATTTGTCATTCAGCAGAACATCCAAGGTGTGCTGCAGAATGAAAATACGATGCACAAGACATTAATAAAAACACATACAGTAGTTAAAATCAATTACATTCAATTAAAAGTGCGCAAAAATTCTGATTAGAGGCGCATAAAAATTTTTAATTAAAAGTGCATAAAAGTCTAAATTGTTTTAGGACATCGGCAAGGATAAGAAACCGCTTAATCCAAATTTTCTACAACATCAAGAAGAACATGCAAAGAGAGATCCAAGACCTCATCCTGCTCCTTGGAAATGACAGGCAGGAGATGGTAAAGGAGCTCCATTGCTATTACAAAAGACTCCAGAAACTCCTTATTGTTAACAAAAAGCTGCATAGACTACGAGAGAAAGCTGGACACTTAATAGCAAAAAACAAAGAGCAACAGACCTGCATTGTTAATCTCTCCTCATACACACCAAATGAAGCAGAGATGTCGGTACTTACAAAGGGACTCTCATATTGTCCTGCAAAGCCCATTGACAACATCAGACTCTGCAGTGATGTGGAAGAATTCTTCAGAAAACTCAGACTAAAAGAAATTTTCCACAAGAAAAAAAAACAGTAACACACAGGAACCAACAACAAGCAGTTACAACAACCCCACCAATAAATCCACATGGACACCAGAAGGTGGCAGAAACTCTACCCTGGATAATTATATAGACTGCTTCCGACAGAGAGTGAAAACAGGAATCTTAAACAGGCAACAAAATCGGATAGAAAACATTACTGGGGATGAGCGGAAAGCCTCACATTCACTAAGGGAAAATCCAGAAATCATTATCAAACCAGCAGACAAAGGGGGTGCTTTAGTCATCATGAACACATCAGATTACATACAGGAGGCACAAAGACAATTGTCCAATACTATGCATTATTACAAACTGCAAGAAGACCCAACAGATCTCTACAAAAAGGAACTAAAAAAGATAGTAAGTAGCTTTCCTCTTGACATCAGGGATCATGTAAACAGTTTAATTCCTGAGAACCCCAAAATGCGTTACTTCTACATGCTTCCTAAAATCCACAAAGAAGGGAACCCAGGAAGGCCTCTAATCTCAGGAATTGGCTCCCTTACAGAAAATGTTTCATGTTGGGTGGAGCACATCTTTAAACCCCTCACCTGTAATACAACCAGCTACATCCAGGACACCACTGACTTCTGCTTTAGGCCCCTTACCTGAGGGAACCTTACTGGCCACAATGGATGTTGAGGCACTTTACACTAACATCCCCCCCATGATGATGGCATATTGGCATGTGAAATGTACCTCAAACAACATGATTTACCCACAAAGTCAGTAATAGAAATGATAAAATTCACTCTGACACATAATCTATTCTCTTTTGGACAAGATTGCTACTTGCAACAAATGGGGACTGCAATGGGATGTCGGTTTGCACCTCACTATGCAAATCTTTTTATGGCAAAATTGGAGGAAGATTTCATGTCAATGTGCATCGTAAAACCAATGTTGTATCTCCGTTACATAGATGACATCTTCATAATCTGGACTGCCAGTGAGAAGGACCTCCTCCATTTTCATAATGAAATATAATTGTTTTCACCCCAACATAAAGCTGAAGCTGAATTACTCAAAAACAGAAGTCAGCTTCCTCGACACCACCGTTCAACTGAAAGACAACACCCTTGTAACTTCTATCTTTCACAAACCGACAGACAGACGGACCTACCTGAAAAATGATAGCTTCCACCCCAAGCATATAAGGCGCTCCATTATTTTCAGCCAAGCAATACGGTACAATTGTATTTGCTCAGACCCAACAGACCGGGATCAACATCTGCAGGAGCTCAGACAAGATTTCATCAGACAAGGTTACACCCCGAAAACAACACACCCTCAAATAAGAAGAGCTACTGCCATACCCAGAGACACCTTCTGGAATATAAAAACAAAGACAACAAGGATCAGATCCCCCTTGTTGTCACCTACAACCCACATCTTGAAACACTTCGAAAAATTATAAAAGAACTTCAGCCAATACTAAACAACGACCAAACACTGAAAAATGTATTTCCTGAACCTCCCCTCCTGGCATACAGACAACCACCAAACCTTCAACAATTAATTGTCCGAGGCTCCCTAAGTGAACCAACAGAAAATGGCACATCTCCATGCCTACAGAAAAGATGCAAAACATGTGCCCACATCTATGATCCAGACCGTATAGTTATACCACACTGCCGTCTTGAACATCACATAAAGGCATCATTTTCCTGCAGATCATCTAATGTAGTCTACCTAATTTGAAATGTCCTGACACTGCACTCTATGTGGGAGAAACTGGACAAACACTCCGCCAGAGAATGAGTTTACACAGGTTCCACATTAAACATGGCCACACAGATGTTCCTGTAGCGGCCCACTTCAACAGCCATGGACACTGTGAGAAGGACTTTAAAGTCACAGGGCTTATGGGCAACTTCAAAACACAGCAAGAGAGAAGAGAATGGGAAGTTAAACTCATGCTAAAATTGAATACTTTACAACATGGATTGAATAAAGACAAGAGTTTTATGGCCAGATATGAGGATTGTTTACATCTCTCAGACTGACAGACAACCTGTCTACAGACCCACATTGTTTTGAAAAAACTCATTACAAACTTAAAAGACTTTGTTGGACAGTTATCTTATCCAAAGATCTTGACAATACATTGTTCTTTTCTCTCTTGTTAAATTAACCCTAGCCTGAATGAATCTATTAATTTTTTACATTCAAAATCTCTCATTTAAATATTTATCAATGATGTTTCTTGTCCTAGAGTGTGTATATAAACATAGGAAACTCCAGTTTCTGTATTACATCACTGCCTGAAGAAGGGGCCTGAGTTGCCTCGAAAGCTTGCATGTTGTAATCTTTTTAGTTAGCCAATAAAAGGGGTCATTTTGCTTGGCTTTTCTCTACATTGAAAATACATAAAATTCTGAATTAAAAATGCCTACAATAAAATACTAAAATACTTCATTTAAAAGACAAACAGCAGTAGGAAAAAAACTGTTTTTAAACCTGGTAGTTCTACATTTCAGGCTGCGGTACCTTCTGCTTGAGGGCATGAGGGAAAAGAGTTCAGAGGCAGGATAAGTAGGGTCTCTAGAAATCCGCACAGCTCTGGCCAGACAACGTTGTTTTGCCAAATCTTGTACATTTGGCAATGGGGCTCCAATGATCCTCTCTGCAGCCCTCACCACTTTCCTCAGTGCTTTCCAGTCCGAAGCGCTGCAGCTCTCCTGCCACAGAGAGCTGCTGCTGGTTAGCACGCTCTCTATGGTCCCTCTGTAAAAAGTGGTGAGGACTGACTTACTGAGATGGGCCCTCTTTAGCCTCCGCAGAAAGATCAAACGCTGGTGAGCTTTCTTGATGATGGAGGAGGTGTGCAGGGACCAGGTGAGGTTGTTCATCACATTGACTCCCAGGAACTTGGTAGACTGCACAATTTCCATAGCAGTGTTCTTAATGTAGACCAGGATGTGTATCAGCTGTTTCTTCCTGAAATCGATCACCAGTTCTTTTGTTTTTTCGACATTCAGTATCAGATTGTTTTTATCACACCATTCCACAAATGACTTCACCTCCTCTCTGTAGTCCCCCTCCCCATCACCTTGAATGAGACCCACCACTGTTGTGTCGTCCACATACTTAATAATTTGGTTTGTGCTGAACTTGGCACAACAATTGTGGGTCATGAGCGTGAAGAGGAGGGGACTTAGAACACACCCCTGTGGAGAACCTGTGCTCAAGGAGATGGTATCTGATTTATTCTTTCCTACCTGTACGTACTGTGGCCTATCCATTAGAAAGTCCAATATCCAGTTTTGCAGAGGTATGTCCGTCCCAATGGGCCCAGTTTGCTGATCAGATTCTGAGGGATGATGGTATTAAAAGCCGAACTAAAATCAACAAATAGCATGCGGACCATAGCGTCTCTAGTCTCCAGATGTTCCAATGAAAAATGGAGTGCAATAGATATGGCATCCTCTGTGGCACGGTTGGAGCGGAAGGCGAATTGAGTGGGTCAATTGAGGAGGGTAGGACAGAAGTAATGTGGTCCTTGATCAGCCTCTCGAAACATTTCATCACTATTGGTGTTAAGGCTACAGGGTGATAGTCATTCATGGCTGTGACTATGGGTTTTTTCGGAACCGGGATGATTTCTGAGGTTTTAAAGCAAGATGGCACAACAGCCTGACACAGAGAGATGTTAAATATATCCGTAAGGACATGTGTCAGCTGCTCCGCACATCCTTTGAGTACGCAACCTGGTATCTGGTCTGGTCCCGCAGCTTTCCTTGGATTAATTCTCCTCAAAGTCTGTAGAACATCATCCAGTTCCAGACACAGTGCCTTCACTGGTGATGTATCATTCAATGCTTCAAACCGTCCAAAGTACTTATTTAGGTCATTCAGGAAGTTAAAGCTATCATCACAGGGGTAGGAAACGGTTTTGTAATCTGTAACAGATTTAATCCCCTGCCACAATCTTCTGCTGTTCCTGTGATCTTGAAAATGACTCTGTATTTTCTTTCCATGAGCCCTTTTAGCTCTTCTGATAGCTTTATTTAGGTTGACTCTTGCTGTTCTAAGGGCAGCTATATCTCCAGATTTAAAAGCAGAGTTTCTCACTTTCAGCAAAACTCACACCTCAGCAGTCACCTACGGTTTATCGTTTGCCCTGACAATGATGTTTTTGGTGACGCAGACATCATCCATGCATTTATTATATAGTCAGACACAGCCTCTGCATATTCACTTACATATGTCTATCGTTTGATCTGTGGTAGCTGCCTCACTGAACACAGACCAGTCAGTGCACTCAAAACAATCCTGCAGTGCATTCATGGCTTCTTCTGGCCATGCGGAGTGGTGGCTCTGAGGCTAGGGATCTGCACTGGCAATCGGAAGGTTGCCGGTTCGAATCCCGTAAATGCCAAAAAGGGACTCTGCTCTGTTGGGCCCTTAAGCAAGGCCCTTAACCTGCAATTGCTAAGCGCTTTGAGTAGTGAGAAAAGCGCTATATAGATGCAAAAAATTATTATTATTAAACTCTCACCTGTTTGAGTGATGGTTTTGATCTGATGAGCACAGGGATTAGCATAATAGAGATGTGGTCTGATACTTCAGATGTTCCTTAAAAGTTTTGAAGAATCATCATTCTCAGCTTACAGATGGCTTGACATCTATTACAGAGCTGATTGTGTGGCGATTGGTTACTTGGAGAAAGAAAAGGAAGGACAAGAATTGGAGGTTAGTACGTTTGAAAGAGACAGTACTGCTGCAGTAAAGTATTTCATTGAAAGTCATGCACGGCGCAGCAAGCATCTTGCGTGAGACATGAACAATCACTGCGCCACCGTGTTTAATAACATGCTTTAACTCCTATCATCATGAAAATGATATCACATATACATCTCAGTATTTTAATTATTCAGAGTGCTGTAATATCACGAATGTAATGGATTCTGTGTCCTGTCGGAGGAAGAGAAAGCTCGGAAGCACGTAGTGATTCACACACATAGAAGATCAAACACAAAACAAAGCAGTTAACTCTTTTAGGGCGGATGTCGACTTTTGTCGACAGGAGGGGTTGAGGGCGAATGTCGACAAAAGTCGACATCCAGGGATAGAGGGCGACAATCAGCTGTTAATGGCGACAAAACTCACTGTCACGTAGCAGGCATTCCCTCTGTGCGTGGAGGAATGCTAGACTCGTTGACTCGGCAACTAATCCTTGTGTGTGCGTGAGTTGCGAGATGTAAACAATGGCAAGATGGCATCGCCATGTCACAAGGGAGCGAAGCGAGTGCAGAAAAGAACACACTCGGCAGACAATGTTTTGCGTATTATTGCGGAGTCGGACTCTGATTTTTCAGAATCGGATTTTATTGACAGTGATCAGGAGATTGAACAAGAGAGTGAGAAGCCGGCATCAGCTGATCGGACACCAGCCAATGCCACGCCAGCTGATCCGCTTACTAGCTGAACGCATTCGCGCAGCCGATGCATCTACAGCAAGGTTCGCGTGGGAGGAATACACAGACATTGATCTGTGGGCTACCGGACTTCACAAGATGGCACAGCTTGCTGTTGGACACGACAGATCACCCACTGCTGGACTACTTCAGGCTGCTCTCTCCTGATGCTGCTTTTCAGCTACTGTCAGACGAGACAAACAGGTAGGCAGAGAAATTTTTTGAATTGCGGGCTGTGCTTGCATCGCATTCTCGTTTTTCAAAGTGGAAACCCACAACAAAAGACGAGATGAAGCACGCTGTGGCATTACAAATAGAAATGGGACAGAACTGGTGATATAACTTCAGGGAGCATTGGTCCAAATGTGCTTTGTCCCCTGGTGGCTTTGGACAGGTTATGCAGCGTGATGATAGGTACGTGACGCTGCAAAGTTTTATTCAGAAAACTTGGTGGCAGTGGCATGGCACGATGGCAAACGGGTGACTTGTCTCTCTACAGTACACACTAACAATATATGTGAGAAAGTGCAGCAACAGACAATTGAAAAGTAGACACCAAAGCAACACGTATGGTAAGGAGTGCAATGTGGCAATGACTGAAATTGGCTGCTTTGAGCGAGATCAGGCTTTGCAGGACTTTGCAGTGTAAAATGTATGTGATATGTGTGTGAAATCATAGAGTATGCAGGCTCATACAACATGCAAGACAGTAACATTTGTCAAAAGGAAATATTTTTTGTTGATTTCAATTGCTTTGTGTTCTTTTTTTAAAAAAAAGTTAGTTTTTGGAAAAATATTTAGCCCTGGGAGAAAAGAAACAAAAAAAAAATTAGCCCTAAAAGAGTTCATATGACATTCAGACGGTGGGCTACGACTCGCCTTTTCACATCAACTTTGATATCTGACCACTTCTTTTTTATTTCGGGCACTGTGCGACTTTGTGAACTTGAGATTTCGAGTTTCTCCGACATGCTATGTCACTCGATCAACCTCCTTTTGTTGTTTATACCACTGTTTAAACCAACAAATATTATGTTTTTCTTTGCCTCCACTTGGTATTCGCTGAAATTCTTCAATCCACCACCCCCCAGCCAACTGTGCTTTTGCCGTTGCCTTTTCATAGAACACCAAGCTTAAGGGCAATTTATATTGATTTGCAAATTCAAAGAGACGTAATTCTGAGAGGAGTTGGGTGGTGGCAGCACGCGCATGCGCATGCACATGCGTTACTTTTCACACTGACCAGGATTTATGGAGCAGAAGAATGTGGAAGTTGGCGTACGCATAGATTCATGCATCTGGATTTTTTTGTGCTTACGCACATTTCTGCTTTTGTCCGTACGCCATGTTTTAGTGTGAATTCTACGCATGGTGTCATGCATGAGGCCCCTGGTGATTTGTTGCTCATAATAATTCACAGCACTCTTTGTAAAAGCCAATCTTAGAAAGTTAAAGCTTTAAGCTAAACCCATATTAGTGTTTGCTTAAGTAGAATAGAATTCAAGCTTCTTTCTTAGCTATAGATTATGGTGTCGCTGTAAGTTAACATGAGACAGAACCTTCTTGGCTGTATCAGTGTGTTAATTACGTCAGTTTAGAATTAGTCCCATTGCTAGCGTGGACTGAAAGACGCACTTAGAGTTTGTTAATGGGATAGGCATGCAGTTTTCTGACCGTTTAGATTTGGTTCGACTGTATGAGCAAACTTAAAGAATGAAACAAGATATTTGAACTTTAAACAGAACTTTTCTTTACTATTTCAGTTTTTTCTGTTTATTTTTGTATGAAGTGTGTTACTTTGAAATTTTACTAAAGCTTTTAAAAACAAAGATATTTTGTCTGTGGAATCATGAATACCATGAAGCAAACTAAAGTTGCACAGTCTTTGGTAAGCTACACTCTTCATGTCGTCACACACATTGTTGGCAGTTCTAAATGAAGAAAAGAATCAAAATCTCCATCCATCCATCCATTTTCCAACCCGCTGAATCCGAACACAGGGTCACGGGGGTCTGCTGGAGCCAATCCCAGCCAACACAGGGCACAAGGCAGGAACCAATCCCGGGCAGGGTGCCAACCCACCGCAGGACACACACAAACACATCCCACACACCAAGCACACACTAGGGCCAATTTAGAATCACCAATCCACCTAACCAGCATGTCTTTGGACTGTGGGAGGAAACCCACGCAGACACGGGGAGAACATGCAAACTCCACGCAGGGAGGACCCGGGAAGCGAACCTGGGTCTCCTAACTGCGAGGCAGCAGCGCTACCACTGCGCCACCGTGCCGCCCGAATCAAAATCTCAATATACAAAATAATAAAAAAAAAAAAAAAACAAAACAAAAAGATTAACCATAAAGAAAAATAACCACTTAAACCGGGAATGAGACCTTCGCTGAACCGTAACAATTGCTGATTTTCTTTTTCCTGAATCTGCCATCTTGGGTGCTGCATAACACCCAAGTGTTAAAAGTGGCATTCCACAGGGGTCAGTGCTGGGGCCACTGATATTTTTAATATATATAAATGATTTAGATAGGAATATAAGTAACAAGCTGGTTAAGTTAAGCTAGGAGGATTGGCAGATAATTTAGAATCTGTTACATCATCACAGAAGGACTTGGATAGCAGACAGGCTTGGAAGATATGCGGCAGATGAAATTTAATGTCAGTAAATGTAAAGAATGACACGTAGGAAGTAAAAATGTCAGGTCTGAATACACAATGGGCGGTCTGAAAATCGAGAGTCCACCTTATGAGAAGAATTTAAGAGTCATAGTGGACTCTAAGGTATCGACTTCCAGACAGTGTTCAGAAGCCATTAAGAAGGCTAACGGAATGTCAGGTTATATAGTGCCTTGATGTGTGGAGTACAAGTCACAGGAGGTTCTGCTCAAGTCTTTATAACACATCGGTGAGGCCTCATCTGGAGTCCTGGGTGCAGTTTTGGTCTCCAGGCCACAAAAAGGACATAGCAGCACTAGAGAAGGTCCAGAGAAGAGTGACACGGCTGATTACGGGGGGCTACAGGGGGTGAGTTATGAGAAAAGAGTAAAAGAGCTGAGCCTCTACAGAGATGAAGAGGAGACCTGACTGGAGTATTTAAAATGATGAAGGGAATTATTCCAGTGGATCAGGACTGTGAGTTTTAAATGAGTTCATCAAGGACACAGTTGGAAACATGTTAAGGGTAAATTATGCACAAACATTGGGACTTTTTTCTTTACACAGAGTACCATAGACACATGGAACAAGTGACCAAGTAGTGTTGTAGACAGTAAGACTTTAGAGACTTTCAAAACTAGACCTGATGTTGGTCTGAATGGCATGTTCTGGTCTAGATTGTTCTAATTTATAACACAGAATGGTGGCTTAGCAGTTGTCACGCAGCTGACATCACACGACACAACTTCTCAAAAACACATCCTGTGTCATGCTTGTCATTACACTTTAGAAGATGTCCCATTTGATCAGTGGGAGGACTTTCTCCTTTGGCTTATCGAGATGACTGTGCAGCTTAATATGCTGAAGGCTATCAGTTTGTGACTGAGGAGTGGCGTTCAGCTGGCAGTAGCACGGAGGAAATTCCCAGACTGAGACTCAAGCCTGTGGTTTACTAAACAGAGAGGACTAATTCTTCTCTATCAGTGTGAGCATTGCTTTATTTTTAAGACTGTCTGTTTCTCTTCAACATGACTCCACTCATACAATGAATGTCTGCTTTAACTAAAGAACACAATGAGCTCTGACCTCATTAAAATGGCTTCTCTTTGATTTTCAACCCCTAGCCCTCCTTTTCTTCTACTCAGAATTTAGTTGGGCAACATTTTTTGTCTGCATTTCATCTCCAATCACAGGAGGTCTTCTCAGATTCCTGGTTCTGGGCTTATTACTTCACTTTATTTCATTTGAAAGTGGCCTTCTGTGTCTTCAAGTTCTGCTCAGCCCCACATTCTTTTTACAGGTTTATTTAAATGAACAGAATGACACACACACACACACATTTCCTTCAGTCCTGTAATACTTTGTATAGAGGAGCACTACAGCTTCATTACCATGATGCTTGAGAAAAAATATTTTTTGGATTTTGAATCAGCTGATTTCAAACCATTAGTTTGTGAAACTTTCTCCTGTTAATGATAATGTTTTACGATTGAAACTGCTGGATTAGCTTATCATTGCTGTTGTGCACTAAATAATTACATCTTGTCAATCCTCTTTCTGAACTGAATATTTACGTAAAGTTGTGCATTTCTGTTTTTTTGCAGATCTCCAAGAAAGTGGAAGCTTGTCCCCATCTTCACTTCTTCAAAGCTCACTTCACCGTAGACCACAGCAAAATGAAATTTTGGAAGAGCTGGCACCTGGATCAGAGATTTTGTTACTAGCCTCATTGCCGTTCAGTGTACAGCCTCCTATAACGATAACAAATGTAGACTCAATTAAAACTCCACCACGGATATGTGATACAGATTCTGCAGATTTGGAGGTCTGCCAGGAGTGGAGGAAAACCTTGAAACAGAAATCTAAACCTAAAAGTAAGGTGACTGATACAAGACAGAAGCCATATTGTTGTTCTGAATGTGGCAAACGATTTTTGCGAAGGAGTGGTCTACATATACATTTAAGAATTCACACTGGGGAGAAACCATATTGCTGTTCCGAATGTGGCATAAGATTCACTGATAAGAGTGGGCTTAAAAGCCACATGACTACTCACACTGGGGAGAAGCCATATTGTTGCATAGAATGTGGCAAACAGTTTTCACAGATGACCAATCTTCGGTCTCACCAAAGAGTTCACACAGGGGAGAAACCATACTGCTGTTCTGAATGTGGCAAGCGATTTTCTCAAATGAGCAGCCTATGTAAACATTTGAGAACCCACACTCAAGAGAAGCCATATTGCTGTTCTGAATGTGGCAACCGATACGCCAGCAGGAGCAGTCTTCAGATCCACACACAATTTCATACAGGAGAAAGACCATATTCTTGTTCCGAATGTGGGAAGCAATTCTACAGTAGTAGCAACCTTCAGAAACACACAAGAATTCACAGCGGAGAGAAACCTTATTGCTGTTCTGATTGTGGTAAGCGATTCTCACACAAAAGTAACCTAAATAAACACACGAAAATTCACACTGGAGAGAAGCCTTATTGCTGTTCTGAATGTAACAAATGTTTTTCGCAAATGAACACTCTAAATAAACATGCAAGAACTCACACTGGTGAGAAGCCGTACTGCTGTTCAGAATGTGGCAAGAGATTTTCACAGACAAGTAGCCTAAATAAACACAGAAGAATTCACACGGGAGAGAAGCCATACTGCTGTTTAGAATGTGGCCAGCGATACGTCACCAGTTCCAGACTTCAGAATCATGCAAGAATTCACACTGGAGAAAAGCCATATGCCTGTTCTGAATGTGGGAAACTCTTCTCTAGCAGTTCCAATCTTAAGGCTCATGAAAGAAATCACAGTGGAGTGAAACCATATTGCTGTTCAGAATGTGGCAAAAGATTTACACAAATGGGCAACCTAAATAAACACACAAGAATTCATACTGGAGAGAAGCCATATTGCTGTTCAGAATGTGGGAAACAGTTCACGCGAAGTGACGCTCTCCAGAGCCACACAAGAATTCACACTGGAGAGAAGGCAACGAGGCAAGAATAGGAGGTGAAGAAAGGCAAGACTTAGGAATCAACCTATTTTCTGGTTAGAAGGCTTCTGATGGTAGAAGGATTTTATGCACAAAGTCCGAACAAAATAGCTGGATTGCTCCATTGAAAAATACACAGAAAATACAACCTGCCTGCGCCACAAAGACAGTGGGAGCAGACTCCAGACAGAGTCACACAATATGAGGTGGGATGGCAATTCCAACTGACAGAGAAGTAGAGGCCAGGAAAGCAGACATCATGATTGAGATCTCTGCAAACGGTTGCATTATTGGAGTATCCATCACAAGGGACTCCTTGATACTGAGAATGCAGAGACAAGAAGTAACAAAATATCAAGAACTCCAATTTGAAATAAGCCAGTTGTGCAGCAGAACAACTGAAATGTTTCAAAGTGTTGCTGGGATCAATGGGACTAATTCATCTACCAATCAATGTAACTGTATATAAAAGCCAAACGGCAGTATTAGTTTGTACAAATCAGGTGCTACACAGAGTCCTGTCAGCCAATTAAATAAAATAAATAATAGTAATAATAGTAGTACTAGAAGTGGTGTAAATATCACCTTCACTCCTGTCCTGACTCTAAGCACAGAAAGCCTTTCTTCAGACATGAAACTTGGAAAAGTAATTGAAATTTTAAAAATGGGTAAGATTACATGTACAGTGACAAACATGCTGCTGTGCAACCTCGTGGAGTTTGGAAATGTACCCTGGATGGCTTAAAAGGGGCAAACTAAAACAGAGGAGCCGGCACACAGTTTGGTTCAAGGCATTGATAGAACAACAGATGTTTTACCAACCATAGCTAGAGTCATATCTGGTAGCCGTTTGCCAAGTCCTGATGGCCGATGGATTATACAGTGAGAGACGCAACAAAGTTATCAGATGGAAAATATATTTTAAAAATGTACAACACTGCAGTATGAGATGGGGGTTTGCTTTGCTGACATCCATAGAGTGTACTGCGTGCCGACGTCATTCTTGCCGGTGGATTGTACTAAGAGTTTGGTGCTGTGCTTTGTCTATGTGTGAAAATTAATTAAAATACACAATTTGCTCCTAAAACTTCATCTTCGGTTGCCACAGGCCCGGGCAGAACTTCTGTCAGATTTATTTTTTTTTCTATTTAGAATTTTTTTTTGCTGTTTTTTTTCCACCCACCCAGGGCCAAAGGCAAGTTGTCAGTAAAGAAGTGATTGGGGTTTTGGGTTTCAGCAGCAGGCGCGGGGCACAGATGGTGGCAGCAGACATTGAGCAGCTCAGCAAGACAGTAAGTGTAACACCTGCTAAGAGAGCCCCGTAGCCCTGAAGTTTTATTATAAAACACACGCTAGTTCATCTCTGAGGTTATATGTAAAAAGGGGACTATCAGCCATACAGTAGTCGTATTTCTTTTCAAAGGTTATATCACCTAATGATTTGATAACTAGGGTTGCGTGGTATACCAGTACTGAAACCCCCATTTTTGTTAGGCGCCTGACAGCACAACAGCTTCAAGCACAGCTTAACAATGGGCGAACAAAAGCAAGTCTCCGTTTTTAATGTGAAGAGGTGGCTTTTCATCCAGTCTGCAGTAGTCCACAGCTGGTATTTCAAGGCCCTGTTTTGTCCTTTAAGGAATGGCATTCTTACTGCCACTCGCCATGTCAGTCCTGTGGCACAGAGACACTCGCTCTTTTTGACCTGCACTGTTAAGCTGTGCCTGAGGCTGTTGTGCTGTCAGGCGCCTCTGGTCGGTGACCCTCAGAAACGTGTCTCCTGATTGGGTTGTGACTTTGGATCTGCCAGATCTCTTCCTTTCAGAGTTTCTTCCAGTTTGCAGTTGCCTTTAGATTATGTAGGACACCACTGGTCTTACTGACGCTTTCATTTTTATTGCAGTTTCTCTAAGGTAATAATGTTCTGCCTCATTTCATTTCTTAATTGCCGTTTTGTCACTGGAATATTGTCCAAGTCGTACTTCAGAGGGTGTAGTGACACAGTCTGTTCCAACTCTGTTCTAAGACACGCAGGGGGCTTTTAAGTGATCCACAGAAGTTGGGACACCTGTGCAAATTGTTTGATTCACCTGTAGGTTGTAATCTATTAGCTGTTCCCTGACAAAGGCCCATTTTTAATATTCTGATGAATATTGTAATAATTTGTAATATTCTGTGAACTTCCCCTTGGGATTAATAAAGTATCTATCTATCTATCTATCTATCTATTATATAGTGCATTTCACTCTCTATCTATTGTGAAATATAGAGGCTCTGTCGACCCCTTTGAACCCTCAGATCAGACATCAGACACCAGATAAAAATCCAATTATTATTTATCTATACTAATAAAAGGCAAAGCCCTCACTGAGTGACTGACTGACTCATCACTAATTCTCCAACTTCCTGTGTAGGTAGAAGGCTGAAATTTGGCAGGCTCATTCCTTACGGCTTACTTACAAAAGTTAGGCAGGTTTCATTTCGAAATTCTACGCGTAAGGGTCATAACTGGAACCTGTTTTTTGTCCATATACTCTAATGGAGGAGGCGGAGTCACGTATTGCATCATCACATATTACGCCTCCTACGTAATCATGTGAATTGAAAACGAGGAGGAGATTTACAGCACGAGTCAAACGCGGGAACAAAGGTAAAGGACGTTAATTTTTGAGTGTCTTTTAATACTGTGTAAGCATACATATTAACACGTGCAATTAAACGTGTGCATTTACGGGGTGATTTCTCAGGCTTAAAAGCTCGCCTTTTATTAAAAAGGTAAATGCAAACTCTCTTCATTCTGAAGGGCACAAACCACGTTAGATTTCAGCCGTTAAACGCGCAAAAATGTTGGTACACCAGATAAATAAGCACAACATATTATCAGTTGTATTGTATGCTTACAATACATAGAGAAATGTGTTAATCGTTAACTAATATTATGGGATGGTGTTTTTCGACTCGCGCCTTGATTTAAACGATTGCATGTCTTGGTGTGTTTGCGTAGCTTATTGTCAATATCTTTACACCTCTTTTTAAGACTTAATTTAAAAAGGTTTTCTTTTCTTCTTAATTAAAATTTAAAAGCAATACTTCACCGCTGCGAAGCCCCTCTAGCGCTGACGTCCGAGGTTCGATTACCGTAAGCGAGTGCAGTGAGTGTGTACGCCTGATGAGCCAACAATAAGGGGGAAAGACGTGTCGCGTACTCTTTGCATTATTTGACAGTAAACTATTTTCATCCATTCTATGATCTGCTTCTCACAACTGAAGGCACCGTGGCTGATGTTAGCTGACATGCTGGCCAACCATAAGCGTTACCTGGTAGGTAACCAGCCACTCACTTCACTCCCTTACGGGAATCGAACCTTGGACGTCAGTGCTAGAGGCGAAGCCCCTAAAATTGCACCACGGCGTGTGGTTTGTTTATTTGACAGCATGTAGATCGGGGTAATTACATTCACAGCATTCGTAGTCTGATTCACAATCTGATTGTTTGGGTGGTTACTTACCAGATAACGCTTATGGTTAGCCAGCAAGTCAGCTCGAAGTGATCACTCGAGTGAAGGCAGCTTCACAAAAAACAGATTCTTAACAAACTGTTATTGGTATATTTTCCCTCAATTTTAAAAGATGTTCTTTTCTTCTTAATAAAAATTTAAAAGCAGTACTTCGCCGGTGCGAAGCACGGGGATTTGAGCGACTGACGCATACAGACATATTCATGAGTACAGGTACTTCGGAAAGAAAGCACCGTGTAAACCTAAAGTTTAAATTAAGTTCATAGACCTACAAAACGTTGCCATTGACTTCAGGCAAGATTGCTTTTCTCCTGTACAACTATACGTTGCATTCTCAAGAGTGTGCTTGCACAGCTTGGTCATATTACAACCGGAGTGCTGAACTGACAACGTGGTATACAAACAGAACTATAACAATCATAATAAACGAACAAACAAAAAAAAAAGGATTTAATAAAAAGGCTCCTTCCTTGGCGAAGCAACGAAAAAGGAAGTCCTTATATGGCGTTCATTTATAAAACAGCAGAAAAGCTGTGTTAAGGCTGCTTCACAAAAAAACAGATCCTTAAAAAATTGTTATTGGGATATTTTCCCTCAATTTAAAAAGCTTTTCTTCTTAATAAAAATTTAAAAGCAGTACTTTGCGGGGATTTAGATATAGATATATATATATATAGATATATATATATATATAGGTCTATCTATCTATATCTATATATATATATATATATATATATATATATGTAAGCTTATAAGTACTGCCTTACTTCTCTTTAAGAAAGGAAGATGTAATGATACTTGATTTAAACGATTTCATGTCTTGGTGGGTTTGCGTAGCTTATTGTCAATATCTTTACACCTGTTTTTAAGACTTATTGACTGAAACGGGCTTTCACAAAAAATCTTAGGGCCTTGCTACAGGATACACCCTCCACAAGTTAAGGAAGTAAAAATAAAGGTATATATTTCTGTTTTATTTAAACCTTTTAAGTTCGTATGCATAGCCCCATTTGGCTGTTTTAGTTTTTTTTTTCTTTCTTCAGTAATATTTAATCTCCTTAAAGAAAAAGAACATATGCATTTTACTTTTTTTGTATCTCTTTAGTAATATTTTAGTGTAAAAGGATAACCAGTATTTAAACCTTTTATGTTACTTTATAAATTTATTTTACACAATGTTGAAAAATTAATAAGAAAGCTACATATTTTGGCAGCTGCTGCTTTAATTTTCAATGAAATGAAAAAAGCTCTCCAAGAGAAAACCTCAATGAAGAAGAAACAGTTTGCACTATCTATAAAAATGAATCATTAAATTTGTCAAAAACGGAAAAATGTTACTTTAGCTTTATGAACAAGAGACTGCTCAGAGTCAAAGAGTTATTATCCAGCAATATTCCACAAAAATGTGTTCTATTTAAACTGACATTTTTCCTGATCTGTCCCTTAACATTTACTCTATCACTTTTGCTTACAAGTGTAGCTCAAGTTTGTCTACAAAAATATACAGTTAAAAAAGAAAATTGAAGGTATTAGAAAAGTAAATAAGAAGCAAATGGTCAAAGACAAACTTGCAGCTTTCAAGGTTGCTGGAGATAATAAACCTCTGGGGGTCCCAAGCCAAAGCCTGCACAGCCCCCTCTGCACATCCCAGCATACATAATTGTGGCCATCTCAGTCCAGTCACAATTCCATTCCAGAACGTCTTGTGAACTTTTCTTCTCTCTGGCAACACAGGCAGTTTGAGTTGATGTAACAGACGGTGGAGATGCAGGGGGGCACCATTGCAATAAACTACAAAAAGACAACAAAGAAACACAGCATAAGTTAGTACCCAGTGCAGAACTTACAAACCATTTCTAATCTATTATAACCAATGCAAGTAATTAAGAAAAAGACAAATTAGAAAAGTGGGCTTGTTGAAGTTTTTCGAATTGCTTGACATTTGTAGCCTGGCACTTCTCTACTGGCAAAGCATTCCAGAGTACAGAAAGCTGCCAGTTTTTATGGCTGATCTTGGAATAAAAAGCAAAGCAACATTTGAGAAAAGAAAATACAGGCAGGGTCTAAAGTACTCAAAGCCTTCTAATTATTTAATAGAACCTTGAAATCAATTCTATGTGAGACAGACAGCCAGTGTAATGAGACTGAGACAGTTTTCAGAAGAAGAAAAAAACAAAATAGTTCAATATCTCGTGATCACTTGGCAAAGACACAGCAGATCCAGACCAGAGGTTGAGAAGGAGGATTCTAGAAGTGTGGACAGGAGGGTCACCCACTACTTCAACATGGCCCACATCTCACCTTCCTTCTTTAACTGCTGCCCCATAACATGGCCGGACTCTTCTACTTCACTGTATCTATTAAAAACAAACACAGTAGATATTCACTCACGGAGTTCAAACATTAATAAAGTGTACCCTTACTTCTTGTTCTGCCTCCTTCCTGATTCACCTGTAGATTAATTATTACCAAAATAAACCATCACAATAGATAAAGTTCTGCTTAGAGTAAAGTCCAACTAATAATAATAATTACTGTGGTTTTTTTTGTTGGATGTTGAAAGAACCCCAACTTAATTGTCATTTTATGTAGCATCATTTTTTGTCTTATACATTGAGCATACAGTAGACATTGTGTTACAGTCTCTGTATATCTGAACTTCTAATGTGATGTGCTCAGGTGTCATTACTTACATGAAAACATCTTTGTTTTTCTCTCCTGCCTTAGTTTTGCTTTAAATTTAAAATGAAGTCTGGGTTCTTTCAAAATTCAACAACAAAGCACAGTAACTTAAGAAAATAAATGTTATATTGCAAAACGGAACAACATCCCTGTTTAGTGACTGCTGGGACTGATGCTCCTCAGTCTCCGTGTTTGTGAGGATTCACACTCTGAGGCTGTCCTGTCTAAAATTAAATAACCCGTGTTAGTTCATGGACAGAGTGAGCAGACATACAGGACAGTATTCAAGGCAGCAAAATATTACCGATCAAGTAATAAATATGGGGAGTCTTTGCAGGAATTGTGCACAAACTACTTCTGAAACTGAAAGCCTCAGTAGTCTTACCTGTAGAAATAGCAAATCTAACATGAACAACATATCACCCTAAATTGGAAATCTTAAAAGCAGAAGAAAAGGACATCTAGTTGTGTCTCAGAATTCGGATACACTGGCATCTGTTCAGCCAGTTGGAAGGCTGGTTACCACCGGGCATCCTGTAGGGTCAACAAAAAAATACAATGAAGGGGCATTGTACTTATAACTGCAGCAATAAGAAAAGTTATTTCTAAGGAGCAAGCCTTCTCCATTATATTCAGTTAAATGTGTTTGTGTGTGTGTGTGTGTGTGTGTGCTCCTTCTAAACCAACAGCTTAAATGAGAAGCTAATGACACGTGACAACAGCAGGTGCCCAGCCTGTCACTTTGCCACATCAGACACACACCACAATACTCTGATGGCTTTGGATATAAATTTTAAATTTGCCCGTTTTCTACCATACAATTTTTTCCACCAAACATGGTTAAAGAAATCCATTTCAAAATTATAAGTAAATTGTAGCAAACTAACAAATTAATTCATAAGTATGACATTAATATGTCCCCGAAATGTACAAATGAAGGTAAATCCCCTATCGCATTTCTTTTACTTCTGCTCCTATTCTAAAATGTTTTATAAAGATTTATTTCTGTTACGGTCTTGAATGACAAAACAATATCTCACTCTTTAAGTCTTGTTTTTCTTCTGTATACAATTTTGAAGACTAAATGTTAGAAAATGCAGTAACTGTGGTTTCCTTGCTTCATAAATTTCCTATTCATAAGTGTAAAGTTCAGAACGTTAGACCCTCTGTTACATCTTTCTGTATGGACTTTAATATGATAGAAATAGCTTTTAAAAAGGTAAACACACTAAAATAATTAAAACGTGTAAGATTCTGATCTGCTTCATTAACAATTTCTAATGCTATTCTCTGTATCTCGCTTTCTTGCAATAACTTAGCTGTTGCTACTCTTGTATGTAATTTAGCCTTCATCATTATATCTTTGTTAACTTTATTATGGATATACTCTTGTATTGACGTAATCTGATATCAACAAAATAAAAAATACCGATGGCTTTGGAGGGCACACTTTACACCCGTTGAGTGTCAGATGTGCTCTCCAAATTCTATTCCATATTCAACACTTCGATTATATTGTTTTGCTTAATTATTAGCATACCGTTTACTCTAAGATGAAAAATGCAAACAAATATTAAAAGGAACACATCACCAAATGCTAATAGGGTGTTACGAAATAAATTAAATGCATCCATTAATCCAAATACAGAAAATGCTGCGACTGTCACATTTAAACCTCGAGATTATAAATGTTGTATTGGAACTAAAAATGAAAATCCTTATTGCCTTTTTCATCAATACAATGTACTTATAAAAAGCTGTATGTATCCATTATAAAGTTCACAGACATACGCCGCATTTCATTTCGCTCCCTCTTCATTCGAATGGAGTTCAAATTTTCAGGCGACAAATATTCTTCCAAGACGTTATGTAGAGAAAAGCCAAGCAAAATGACACCTTTTATTGGCTAACTAAAAAGATTGCAATATGCAAGCTTTCGAGGCAACTCATCTTGCCTGAAGAAGGGGCCTGAGTACATCTCGCCTATCCTAAACATTATCAATAGTTCATTATTGCATGGCACAGTACCTGATACACTAAAAGTGTCAGTCATTAAACCATTACTTAAAAAGTCAGACCTAGACCCGTATATACTTAATAATTATAGGCCTATTTCAAATTTACCGTTTCTCTCTAAAATACTAGAAAAAGTAGTCGCCAGTCAGCTTCAGACACACCTTACGCATTACAATTTATTTGAGAAATTCCAGTCTGGTTTTCGCACTGGTCATAGTACAGAAACGGCACTAACACGGGTTGTAAATGACATTCTGATATCCTCTGATGAAGGAAACTCCACTGTAATTATGTTGTTGGACTTAAGTGCAGCATTTGACACCATCGACCATTCTATTTTACTGCACAGGCTAGAAAATGATGTTGGGTTTACAGGCACCGTGCTCGCTTGGTTTAGTTCTTACTTATAAAATCGATTCCAATATGTACAGAAATGTGCTGACAGGACTCCATCATTATACACAGAAGTTCAATATGGTGTCCTGCAGGGCTCAGTACTCGGACCTTTACTGTTTTCACTGTACATGCTTCCACTGGGATCTCTCATTAGGAAACATAATGTTAATTTTCACTCGTATGCAGATGACACCCAGTTATACCTTTCATTTAAATCAAATGAAGTTTCTCCAATGTTGTCTTTAATTAGTTGTGTTAGCAAATTAAAGGAGTGGATGAATGAGAACTACTTGTCTTTAAATACAGATAAAACAGAGATGTTAATTGTTGGAGGGAATGATGCTGATCACAACAATATTTTGTCATCATTTAACTCAGTTTGAATCCCAGTCAATTTTACTGAATCAGCCCGCAATCTAGGAGTTATCTTTGACTCTAGCATGTCATTTAAAGCGCATATTACAAAGTTGTCCAAAACATGTTTCTTCCATCTTAAAAATATTAGGAAATTAAGGAGCTTTTTAAATAAACAGGATTCTGAGAAACTAATTCATGCATTTATCTCTAGTAGGATTGACTACTGCAATGCGGTGTTCACTGGATGTTCAAACTGTTCTCTATACAGCCTCCAGTTAATCCAAAATGCGGCTGCAAGAATTATTACAAGAAGAAGAAAATACGAACACATAACTCCAGTTCTTAAATCCTTACACTGGCTCCCGGTTAAGTTTAGGGCAGATTTCAAAATCCTTCTTTTAACATATAAAGCATTAAATGGTCGAGGTCTGACTTACTTGTCTGAACTTATCATGACTTACAAACCTGAGCGCACATTAAGATCTCAAGATGCCAGTCTGCTTATGATTCCAAGGATTAATAAAATAACAGTGGGAGGTCGAGCTTTTAGTTACAGGGCCCCTAAACTGTGGAATGGTCTGCCTGCTACTATAAGAGATGCCCCTTCGGTCTCAGCTTTTAAATCCCGGCTGAAGACTCACTACTTCAGTTTAGCACACCCTGACTAGAGCTGCTGATTAACTGTACAGACTGCATCTCTGCTGTTAGTCATTAGCACTTAAACATAAGTAACATGACAGTTAGAATTGTATACTAACCCTCACTTATTCTGTTTCTTTTCTCAGTACTCAAATGTGGCACTTGGTGCCACGGCCCACTTGCCAAGTTGTTTTGCCTGCCTAAGGAAAAGTCATCCCAGATGGAGGATCGCAGGAATCGTGGGAAAGAGGGGTCCTTTCATCGGATTGGCTGGCCCAGCGCTGTTTCAGCCATGGAATGGCCAAATGGGGGAGGCAGCTTGAAGGATGAGGTCTCCAGGAGTCTACACAAATCAAAATCTTATTATGTGATATCATCTACTGTTAAATTCTGCTCTGTACTTCTAAAAATTTATATTTTTTATTTCTTACTATATTGAGAAATTGTTCTGTTCTGTGAACTGCATTGTATTGTATTGACCCCCTTTTTTTGACACCCACTGCACGCCCAATCTACCTGGAAAGGGGTCTCTCTTTGAACTGCCTTTCCCAAGGTTTCTTCCATTTTTCCCTACTAGGTTTTTTTGGGAGTTTTTCCTTGTCTTCTTAGAGAGTCAAAGCTGGGGGGCTGTCAAGAGGCAGGGCCTGTTAAAGCCCATTGCGGCACTTCCTGTGTGATTTTGGGCTATACAATAATAAACTGTATTGTATTGTATTGTATTGAAGAAGGGGCCTGAGTTGCCTCGAAAGCTTGCATATTGTAATCTTTTTAGTTAGCCAATAAAAGGAGTCATTTTGCTTGGCTTTTCTCTACATTCATAATGGTTAACACGGTACAACACCATAGTATTCCAAGACGTTATAAAATTCAAAAGTTGTCATCTTTTCCAGTAAGAAGTCCATTTATAGACGGAGATAAACGTCAACACACGTTTTACGTGTGTCGTAAAAAATTAGATATGTGAAGAACAAATCGGGAAGTGTCGTGAAATGAATTTTAATTAAACAGAGCGCGTGCGCAAGACAAATCGGATGGGGACTCTTGCCGCAAAGTAAAAAAAAATTCAGATCGGGCATGGGCACGCGGCTCGGGTTATTTTTGTGCGCATGCGCGCGCAGATCGGGTAGTGACAGGGCTGTCGCTGCCTGATCTGCAGTGCCGACCCGATTTGCGCGCGCATGCGCAGAGCTTTACTATTACGACCCTGCACGATCTGAGTTTTTTTTACTTTGTGACATGAGTCCCCATCCGATTTGTCTCGCGCACACGCTTTCTGCTTAATTAAAATTCATTTCACGACGCTGCCCGATTTGTTCTGTGCATGTCGAATGTTTTACAACACATGAGAAAAAAAGTTACCGTGGGATTTTAATTTCTTGGTCAGAACTTCTGCCATTCGAGTGAGAAGGAGAAAGAAGAACGCCATAAACAATAGGAGCATATTTAATATTTCTCCGGTAAAGAGAATATTTTTCACTTCTTGAAAAAAATGAAGATTTTTCAATTTTATAACGAGTTGAAAGAATATCTTTTACAAGAATAATTTAGCAACAATTTAACGGTCAGAGAGCGAAGTGAAATACGATGTGTGTCCGTGAATTTTATGATTAAAGGTACTGTATGTAATGTTTATTGAATGCTTTTCAGTTTTTGAGAATACAGTATATACTGTAATACAGTATAATCTAGATATATTTAGGATTATCTGACGTTTTGTTTAATAATTGGAATATTACAAAATTTACCGTTTTAAATAGGCTGGTGATTTCAGTGAACACGCATGAATATTTTGAAATATGCTAAACTTTTAATAAATTGTGTTATTAAAAAAACTGCTCAGGTGGACTTTCCTGTTATTTACTGATTTATACTTGATTAATGTGATGTGGTCATATTTCAGTTACATGCAAGCAACTTTTGAATCCTGTTCTTTCTTAATTTTGGATAGTCCATCATCCATGCCCTGGCTGCTCTACAGGGTGTATCAGGACAGGAGGCAGAAGACTAATTTCTTGGTGGCCCAGAATACAGTATCAGGTAAAAATCAAGTCTATGAATGTTTCAAGTAAGTGTTTAAATATTTCTTGTTTATTATTTTTATATGTTACTTGCCTTAGTGAAGTGGAAGAATTTAACCAAAAGATAGGGCAGCAATTAAAGAAGGAGGGAATGCTGTGATATCTGTTGGAATAGAAGATGATGCTACTGCCCAGTGCTTGCAGAATCCTTCATTTGAGTCTTGGGTCTGAATCTACGGCGTCATTGCCAAGTATTCTGGGGTAATGTATCTTGTTTTGTTTACATTTTGTTTATCTCCATATTCCAAGCTCATTTACTTGACCTTAGCTTTAATAAACTGGATGGCTGTCTCCTTCACAATTGATATTAAAGTACTATACTATTCATTACATAAAAGCTCTGAACAGTTTAGTCCCTTGCTGTATTTGGTACTGTCTCTCCGCCATCACTCCTCAGTGTAATCTTTAATCCACAACCACTAATTTGCTTATGAAAGAACTGGTGAAGCAGCTTGTACATGTACTGTATACCAAAAATATACAATGGCAGCTATAAATGAAAAACCTTTCAAAATACTTTTAAAACTCCATTTTTAAACTTCACCTCTGCTTAATTCCCACTTCTATCAGTTTATGATTTACTTCTGGTTTATGAATGGAACTGCATACACTTTGATAGATTTACACCAGATAATAACAATTGTGTTTTTTGCTGTTTTCATTTTTTTGTCCGGTGATGCCCTTTGCCATACACCCTGGTCAAGTCTTGTGCAACTGACTGTGGTGCTGAAGAGAGAAGATTTCTGAAGACCCTCTTGAAGTGGAGCTGCAATTGGATTAACACCACAACAGTATGCTGGCTGAGAATGTCCAGAGGGGCCTGGGGGGGCTGTGACCTTGTGACCCTGAGACGTTGTTTTGTCAATCATCCTGACCAACTGGACCTTTATGTGTTCTTCAACAGGGCCATCTGACCATCAGATATATTTAAGGAGAAGGACCTTTCAATTTTCCTCTTGTGTACTTTTTAATTGTATATATATTTTTTTGTTTTCATAAAGTTATATTTGTTAAGCAGTTTAGCAGTTTGGGCTTTATTAGTATTAAAATATGTTAGAGAAGTTATTTGTGGAATAATTTTAATGATCAAAATAGCAAAACAATGTAACTTTAAATTTTCTGTGCTCTGGGTAAAATATGTTAAAGCTATGTGGTGATTTTTTACTTTTTTTTTGTACATTTGACAATTTTTTTTTTAGGTGCATTGTTCTCACATTGTTCACTTTTGTTGTTCTCATAACATTTATTCAATAAAATTTGCATGAAAAGTGTGTTTCCTTTTTCATTATTCAGTCATTAACTCACATTTAAGACACTATATGGGTGAATAAAAGCCATTTAAATTTGAGTACAAGACGAGCAATAGTATCACAGAAGATGGTGCTGGGGTTGTGCTTTATGTGGTTAGCCATGAAATGAAGATTTCTTTTTCTTGAAAAGGACTGTTTATGCAATCCACTAGTATCACCGCAACAAAGTTTTGTAAACCATGATGGCCTATGACATGTGTATTTCATTAATAATAATATGTAAAGTTATTTTTAAAGAGTTTTTCCAGGGATGAAAAGTGCATCAACAGTTCATTTTTACATATATACACACTTATTTTGGCTAACTGCATGAAAGCCTGGTACAACAGCTGCACCAAACCTGCCAAGAAAGCCCTGTAGTGGATCATAAAAACATCACAAGACGTTCAATGGAACTGAACTGCCATCACTTGATCATCGATACAAGATTCCCTGTGTAAAAAGAGCTGAACACATCATCAAGGAGAACACTCATCTTGGACAGAACTTGTCTGAGCTTCTCCCATCTGGCAGGCATTTCAGATATATAAATGCAAAGAATTATTATTATTATCAATCTGTATGCTACAAACAGACAAAAAAAAACTTTTTTCCAACTGCTATAAACTTATTGAACTCGTATATCTCCTCAATCTGAAATCGTTTTCATTGATCATGTACAATTAATGTAGTGTAGGTAATCTATACTGCTGTGCATTTATGCAATAATAATCCATCCTGGTTACTTTAACATTATATATGGCATCTTGCCAATATT
Source organism: Erpetoichthys calabaricus (assembly GCF_900747795.2). NCBI lineage: Eukaryota > Metazoa > Chordata > Cladistia > Polypteriformes > Polypteridae > Erpetoichthys > Erpetoichthys calabaricus. The sequence goes on from NC_041405.2 coordinate 163,608,713, forward strand.
TTGAACATATTTTGTATGATTACTCAGTTTTTAGTTCATACTTTACTTATTGTATAGTTTAGGGTGACCATATTTTGATTTCCAAAAAAGAGGACGATCGGCACGGCCTCCAGACGAATTCAGACAAGCTTCTTGGTGGTTGATGAACATTATTTATTATACTTCAATGGTGCAGAATTAACCTCTGTAATAAAATAAAATGAAATCTGTAAAAACTTATAACAAAATAATAGCTCTCTTAGACTCTTCAAATAAATAATTAAATATTGTTCTAAATATGAACTATTCTGTTCCAGCTTCAACAATATATCTCTTAAACACGCCCTCGACCCTCTGCAGTTTGCATATCAGGAGAAGGTGGGAGCAGAGGATGCCATCATCTATATGCTACACCGATCTCTCTCTCACTTGGACAGAGGCAGTGGTGCTGTAAGAATTATGTTTCTAGACTTCTCTAGCGCCTTCAACACAATCCAGCCTCTGCTCCTTAGGGAGAAGCTGACAGAGATGGGATTAGATTCATACCTAGTGGCATGGATCGTGGACTATCTTAAAGACAGACCTCAGTATGTGCGTCTTGGGAACTGCACGTCTGACATTGTGGTCAGCAACACAGGAGCGCCACAAGGGACTGTACTTTGTCCGGTCCTGTTCAGCCTATATACATCGGACTTCCAATACAACTCGGAGTCCTGCCATGTGCAAAAGTTCGCTGATGACACTGCTATCGTGGGCTGCATCAGGAGTGGGCAGGAGGAGGAGTATAGGGACCTAACCAAGGACTTTGTTAAATGGTGCGACTCAAACCACCTACACCTGAACACCAGCAAAACCAAGGAGCTGGTGGTGGATTTTAGGAGGACCAGGCCCCTCATGGACCCCGTGATCATCAAAGGTGACTGTGTGCAGATGTTGCAGACCTATAAATACCTGGGAGTGCAGCTGGATGATAAATTAGACTGGACTGCCAATACTGATGCGCTGTGCAAGAAAGGACAAAGCTGGTTATACTACCTTAGAAGGCTGGCATCCTTCAACATCTGCAATAAGATGCTGCAGATGTTCTATCAGACGGTTGTGGCGAGCGCCCTCTTCTACGCAGTGGTGTGCTGGGGAGGCAGCATTAAGAGGAAAGACGCCTCACACCTGGACAAACTGGTGAGGAAGGCAGGCTCTATTGTTGGCATGGAGCTGGACAGTTTAACATCTGTGGCAGAGTGAAGGGCGCTCAGCAGGCTCCTATCAATTATGGAGAATCCACTGCATCTACTGAACAGGATCATCTCCAGACAGAAGAGCAGCTTCAGCGACAGACTGCTGTCACTGTCCTGCTCCACTGACAGACTGAGCAGAACGTTCCTCCCCCAAACTATGCGACTCTTTAATTCCACCCGGGGGGGTAAACGTTAATATTTAACATTATACATAGTTATTGTCTGTTTTTTCACCTGTATTATTATCATTCTTTAATTTAATATTATTTATTGTATCAGTATGCTGCTGCTGAAGAATGTGAATTTCCCATTGGGATTAATAAAGTATCTATCTATCTATCTATCTATCTATCTATCTATCTATCTATCTATCTATCTATCTATCTATCTATCTATCTATCTATCTATCTATCTATCTATCTATCTATCTATCTATCTATCTATCTATCTATCTAAATGTAATAAAATAAATAACAGAAGAGTCTCCACAAAGACAAAAAAACTAGAAAAGAATCTAGACTTTTCATCTTTAGTTTTCTTCTTCATCCTGCTTCTCTTCTTCATCCTCCTTGTCAGCCCATCCATATTTTGCTGTAGAGCTGATCTTTCCTAGCAGTTTTCGATAGCTTAACAAATAAGCATGAAAGTCTTTGCAAGACATGTCTTTGAAGTTGTACTGAACTAGTAGAATCCCCTTTAGTGACTCTACGGAGAGCTGGTTCCTCTCCTTGGTCCACTGGCTTTGCATTAGTGAAAAAACCCTCTCAACATTTGCATTGTGAGAGGGAAGTGCAAAGACAAACTGTGCAATTGTCAGTAGCTCTGAGTAACATGCAATGCTTTTTGCCTTTTCAAAATATTTGGTCCACTTCTGGTGTACCTGCAGGCCACTGAACTCCTCATCATGGTTGCACGTTTCTGTGAATTTCCTCAGATTGGTGACCTTGTCAAAACACTTAACATCATCAACTGCCACCCCCTTCTCTCCAAGGTAATTGATGCATGCCTCCACATCATTCCAGTTTGGTGGCTCACTCAGATCCATCCACATGAATGTTGAGAACTCTTCCATGGGAGTCATCCACTTCTCCAGATACTCCAGACATGCACTGTACATGCCATGCACATCTGCACAGAACTGGTCACAGCCTTTGTCAAGTCCATCTTTGCACTTCTGTGCCAGTAGTCCCTTAACTTTAAGGGACATGAAGTTGTTGCTCTTGCGTTGAAGAAGAATGGTATGTATATTGTTTAATATCTTCTTCACTTCCATAATGGACATGTTCTCCTGTTCCATTTCTTGAATGTGGGTGTGGAACACAGACATGAGTGTGTGCATGTGCCAAAGGTAGATTTCAGCAAAATCATTTTCAAAAAAACTCGAGTGCTATGGGTGGCTTTTGCTGAGACAGAAAATATGCCTTTAAAGCTGGAAACGTCTGTAACATCCTCTCAATGCTTGGGAACAATGACAGCCACCTTGTCTTGCTGTGAGAGAGCATCCTTCTGTAATCAATCTCAACAAAATCACAATACTCCTTCAGGCTCTCAGTGCACACAGTGTAAATGTGAAAGTCCTGGTCGATTTTGAATATGATATTCTCAATGTCAATTTCTATTGTGCCTGCCCCATGGTGTGCACAATTATTCAATATGTGTGCTGGGCAACCCACACCGATCAGAGTCTTGTTTTGCAGCAAACTCTTCAAATTTGCAAACACATTCTTTCCAGCTTCATCACGTCGGATTCCTCCAAAATGTGTGTTGCAATTGTCTCCAGTAAATGCAATGCATTTTTCCGACAGATTGTTTTTTGCCAGGGTTTCTGTGAGATATTTTGCAATGGTTTCTGCTGTCTCATTGGGTGTGTCTTTAACTTCAATCAATTTTGTTTGCCCGCCACCCTTCTTCCAGGCAAAATACTGGATTATGACTGGGAATATTTTCACTGCTCCGTGGTTACTCCCGTCTGTGGAAACACCACAGTATTGGATTTCTTTGAGTGCTTCATGAGTGATTTCAACAGAGTGGGGGGCTATAGCACCATTGACGATGGCTTCGATCTTGGTGCGAGCACTACTAAACTTTTTTGCAATGTCAGAGTCAGGAAATGCCTTTTTAAGCAAAGTACTGGTGCAATCCATGGACCTGTAACTGTTGTGATGTTTCACTGTATGAAAAGCCGTTGCACCTTCTGCTGCATTTACATCATCCTCTGTTTTTCCTGGTCTGACAAAAAACTCTGTCAACTTTGCAGATGAACTAGTCTCACATCGCACAGCTTTTTTATGTTTCTCGGTGTCCATGTGGGCTTTCAGATCCCCAGCACCTTTGTTGGATACCGAGGCATATGTACCGGCTTTGCACACGGTGCACTCCGCCTCCCACTTGTCCCGACCGGGACGGTATGTGGGAAATTTTCTTTGCAGTTCATCGGTGAAGCTGCACTTATGCTTCGGCATTTTCCCTGCTATACTGCTCCGCTCTCTGCTCTGCTCCCTGTCTGTGTCTGTGTGTCTGCACGCGCGGCGCAGACCTGCCCACAAGGCGAGAAGGGTACCGGAGACATTATGGGCGGATCTGAAGGCGGGATAACTATAAATGGAAGTGGATAGTATTGGCTAATTCAGAATTTCAACGAATGAGATTGTTGGTAAAGAATGACAATCAAAAACCCAATCAACGTTTGAAGTTGTCTATCAAGTGTAACTTCCACCAATCTTTTCAGTTAGTGATCACTACCGCTTTGAGGTTCCGCCCCATAGAGTTTCTTTTGAAATAGCAGCAGTGAAGAAACTCTATTAGACCCAAGAAGAAGCGACGAAACGAATTGTTTGTTATTTCTGACAATGGAAGTAAGTTTGCTTCTAAATTAAAACGTATGAAATTTGCAATTGCTAAGTTTTCTTCGTGTTTTTCAAATAACTTTTTGTTTCTTTGTTGTGATTGTACGTTTGTATAAATATTAATATATATTGTATTCACGTTTGTATTAATAATCATTTTCGCTGTAGTAATTGATGCATATTCAGTGCTTGAAGTGGCCCGGCACTCAGCGGTGCCGGCAACTCTTCAAACACCGCAAAGCAAGTTTCACGGGCAACATCCACCCACACCCACCCCTGTCCGGTGCTCAGTAAAATGCTAGTAGATCACCGCCAGTAGTTTGGTTCATTATTAACTCTGTGCATATTTACATTTGTGAGATGTTTGATTAAAACGCTGTAATATTATTTTACATTTTTTTAAACAGGATCATATCACGATCAAAAATACTACAGGCATTCCGTCCGTACTTCAATCTTCAGATGTGTTTTTGTGCCCTTTCTGTCATCCACGACTGTATTCTTCACGCTCGTATATACGAGCAATGAACACTTGCGAGATCACCGCAGAACAGCAGTTTCCTACGGAGGTACGTGTATCTCACTTTTTAAATTAACTCAGGCTGAGTAATCTTTAAACCAATTTATCAATGAATTAATTTTTCTGTATTGATAATTACCACGTATGGTGTCCAGTCCTTTCTTTTAATCTCATTTGGACGTTTTTCAGCTACTTTATTTATGCACAGAATAAGAAATGAGACAATCCCAGCAGCAACACAAATGAGAGAGCTATCTAAGAAAATACTGGAAAGTAGACTGAGGTGGTTTGAATTTGTAATGAGTAGAGATAATGTGTATGTGGGTAAAAAGATGATAAAAATGGAAGTACAGGGGAAGAGAAAGCCAGTGAGGCCATAAGCAGAGATGGATGGATAAAGTAAAAGAATATCTGAAGGGCAAGGGTCTGACAGGGGAGTCAGTTCAGGGCTAAGCTGTATGGAGAGTGCTGATCAAGCACATTGACCACACATAGAAGTGGGAATTGATGATGATGAAGAAGAAATTGTTTGGCACTTGCAGCCCTTTAACCAGCTGTAGTGTCATATTTTTCATATACAGGTCAATTGCCTATATTGTATGTCTCTGTTGTATGTAAAATACTGCAGTGGTTGATGTAGTTTGCTGTGCTGTTAATGGCAACAGACAACATTAGGAGAACAAACCTGCAGCCTACGTTAGCTCAATATAAATTAGTATTTTCAGTTTTATTTTAAGATGTAAGTTGGCTAAAGAGTATATAGGTTATACTTGTACATAGAACCGTGTCTATTTTCAGTAAACTGTTAAAACAGTTAAAGTGTTTTTAAAAATAGGTTTGCTGTTTCAGTAATTGCTGTTTGCCCTGGCCTGCTAGTCTGGTTAGGGTCACAGATGAGCACCAGAGACCATGGATATTAGATAGATAGATGAGTAAAGTCTAAGACAGACAGCTAATTTATCACAGATGTGTATATATGTACAATATTTACTCAGTTATGCACAGAACTAGTGGTTTTATTAGTGTTTTAACATAGATTATTCTGATGAAGAAATGAGTAGTCAAGCAAAATGACACCTTTTATTGGCTAACTAAAAAGTAAAACTTTTGTATTGTAATCTATCTGGCAGCTCTGATGACTTTATAGTGCCAAACACTTGTATTTTCTTGTCCAACAGGTTGTTGTATCTTGTAAGGTATCGTCCAAATGGTTAAAAAAATTATGAAAATCCTAAAGGTCACCTGGTAATGACTTATATAGAAGACGAGGAGCTGATAGATGGCCTCTACAACTTTTTGGATAAAGTGCTGTCAAGAGCTGTAGGCACTTTTGGGAGGATTGACAGAGTTGGCATCATTCTGGATGTGCTGATGCCAGAGGTTAATTAGCCTTCAGTAAATCTCTAATGAGTACAGAAAGTGTGTCTATGAGTAACATCCTCTCTTTTTCTGTGTTTGTCATCGGCTCTTATTAAAGCTAAACAAACAGATGAGAGGATTTCTCTGCCAGAGGCAAAAAATCTGTTCATGGATGGACCAGCAGACAGTGAGTGGTACGTCACGTGGAAAATAAACTGTCCTTTCTTTTTCTTTTCAGCGCCATTATTCTGTTAAACAGAATACCCTATAGTTGTTGTGAATTTAGACAAGAATATAAACTAAATATATATAAATGTGAATATATATGTTTAAAGTGACATTTAAACTATACATTAGTACATTTGTAGTATTGGTAAAATTAAATTTAGAAGTATGCCATATGTAGCATTTATTCAAAACTTTACAAGGTCAAGAATTGTGGTTTCAAATGACAAATGCAGACGTGTTTCTGGTGGTACGATTAGAATTTGTTCATTTGTGTGCTTGTTTTAGTTTTGTTTTTTTAAGTGAGAGGAAGAGTTTGACAAACTGTACTTGTTTTACAGCAGTTGGAAGTACAAGGAAAGCACCACTGAGGCATTTAAACTCAGGATTACATCTCAACTCTACTCAAATAAATGTGTCTCTTTCTTTACTTCTCTTTTGCCTTTTTTATTTCTGTGTGTTAAAATGACTGTGCATAATAGAGTTGTATATATTTAATGTAACTATTGATGTAAATAATAAAGGACACTTTCTGTTATTGTTAAAGATTGTTGACTAAGTTCTGTATATTTGAAATTGCTTGTCTGTTTTTAGACAATTGATGTCATCTGGATTTTTTCTTTAATTGTTATAACTTCTTTGTACAGTTGTTATGCATTTTACATTGTTGTTTTATTTATATATAATATATAGAAGTGGGCATGCTGTTGTTTTAATACTTCAGTATATTCCTTGATCAGTCTGTTTGTTAAATTTAATCTTTGTGAATTCTTTCTTTCAATTCAACTGACCAATCATTATTGATAATTGTAAATATTTCTTGAAATTGTTGCACAATTTTTATATTGAATAATTATTAATAAAATCTTGTTTTTGGTAGTGCTAATACTGAGTGTTCTGTTTAAGTGGTGCTGGTCCAGTCACCTTGCGTATTAACACTGACAGATATGACCAGAGCCTCCACTTGTATCCACAGGGTTACAAATGCTGTGCACTCTGCTAGTAATCCCACAAGATAAAAGAGCTTGGAAACTGAGCGTCCTGATCGAGGCTTTGCTGTTCACTTACAAACTTACTCTACAATAATATGCTTCTTACTTATCTTTTATTAGGAGTCACATTTTCAATAACACTTGCATTTTTAACTTAAAATACAGGTTTTACATATGGGAACAAAATTAAAAGAAAAGGATTGTATACGCCTGATAAATAGTCAAAACTTTTGAAGCTCAGTATTCTAAAACCATGACTCACAGCTAGGACCTTGTTGTTCTAAGGTCTTGACATTATATATATAGATAGATAGATAGATAGATATATCTTCTCAAAAAATGAAAGGAACCCTTTTTAATGAGAGTACAGCATCAAGTCAGTGACACTTGTGGGCTATTGATCTGGTCAGTGAAGTAGCAGTGGGGCTTGTTCATCAGTTTCAGCTGCTTTGGGGCACTAGAGGGGGAGCAACAATGAGACGACCCCCTAAACAGGAATGAATGGTTTAACAGGTGGAGGGAGGTCACTGACATTTTTCCTTCCTCATCTGTTTTGTCACTCGTTTTCCATTTGTCTACGGTCAGTGTCGCTACTGGTGGCATGAGGCCATACCTGGACCCAACAGAGCTGGCACAGGTAGTCCAACTTCTCCAGGATGGCACATCAACACATGACATTGCCAGAAGGTTTGCCGTGTCTCCCAGCACAGTCTCAAGGGCATGGAGGAGATTCCAGGAGACAGGCAAGCAGTTACTTCAGGAGAGCTGGACAGGGCCCCTCATAGAAGGTCCTTAACCCATCAGCAGGACTCACCAGTTTCTGCTCCTTTGGCCACGGAGGAACAGGATGAGCACTGCCAGAGCCTATAAAATGACCACCAGCAGGCAGGCCACTGGTGTGAATGTCTCTGACCAAACAATCACAACCAGACTTGAGGAGGGTGGCCTGAAGGTGGCTCGACGTCCTCTAGTGAGCACCAGGGAGCTCGATTGGCATTTGCCATAGACTACCAGAATTGGCAGGTCTACCACTGGTGGGCACCCTGTGCTTTTCACAGATGAGAGCAGGTTCACCCTGAGCACATGTGTCAGATGTGAATGGGTCTGGAGAAGCCATGGAGAACGTTATTCTGCCTGTGGCGTACTTCAGCATAACCGGTTTGGTGGTGGGTGAGTGATGGTCTATGGAGGCATATCCATGGAGGGACACACAGACCTCTACAGACTAGACAACAGTGGGCACCTTGACTGCCATTAGGTATCTGGATGAAATCCTTGGACCCATTGGCAGACCCTATGCTGGTGCAGTTCCTCCTGGTGCACCACAACGGCCGGCCTCATGTGGTCAGAGGATGAAGGAATTGATCCCATTGACTGCCCCAAGAACACCTCTGGGTGGGACATTATGTTTCAGTCCATCCAATGCCACCAGGTTGCACCTCAGAATGTTCAGGAGCTCAGTGATGCCCTGGTCCAGATCTGGGAGGAGATCCCCCAGGACACCATCCTTCATCTCATTAGCAGCATGCTCCCCCCTCACCCCCCCCCCCCCCCACCCACCCACACAATATTGTCAGGCATGCACACAATCACATGGGGGCCATACAAATTACTAAGTGCTATTTGGAGTATCTGCAATGAAATTTCAGCAAAATGGACTCTCCTGCCTGCCTGCTGCATCGTTTTTTCCCTTTGATTTTCGGGGTGTCTTTGAATTCAGCCCTCTGTAGGTTCATCGTTTTCATTTCCAACAAACAATGTGCCATCCTTTTGTTCCTAACACATCAGTCCATAGCAGTAGAGACAGCCAGTAAGATTTTTTTTCCCATTAAGATCTCATGTGCTTTCAAAGTGTTCCTTTAATTTTTTTATATACTGTATATATAATACATACTATTGAAAACTACATTGATGTAAATCAGATTTTCAGTATAAACCAATGAGAAACGACAATATAAAAATGCCTTACCAGAAATATCATTGCCAAAATAAATTCCCAGCTGTTCAGATTGAATTATTTAATGGCTGTGACTTGACAGACTCATTGCAGTGTGTGCTAAATGACCAGTTAAGTGGAGTCGTTTACAGCTGTACAGGTGGTTATGTCAGGGCCATACTGGAGTATTCAGACACGGTGTGCTCTTAATATGCTGTTTGCTTGGATACTCATATAGGATTATGTCCAGCTCAAATATCTGCCATCTCTATCTTGTCACCAGTCGTGATGCTGATGCCCATCAGTGCCTGCTGTACAGTTGGACTCCTGACCTCCTCCAGTCTCAGAGACCCTAAAGACAAGCTGACGTGTTCAGCACACCAGTAGGACCTGATGGAGTCCAATGGAGGATAAATGAGATATGAACTTCAAACATCTGCCATGTTTTAATCTCTAAATGTAAGTAATATGTATTATAATAAACACATATTTGATGATCTTAAAGAGGTATTTAAAATCCCAAAAGTAATAAAGGTCCAATTAAGTCAAATAATTGAATACCCTGATTAACAGGTGCACAGTCATAAAAACTGCAAAATTATTAGTCTTTTTAAGGTATAATATTTGCTCTTCACAGATCGTTTAACATAGTAAACTTCATTGTAAAAATAATAATTGATAGGTGACTATTAGCACTATGACAACTGTGTTTCTTACATTTAACATTGATAACAGAGACAGCCAATGGATTCTATAAAGTCACAATTTTATCGCCAGCTTTCTTAACGTTTTATATTCCCTGATACCTGAACGTGAGAGTGTCAAGTATGTGATTTGTAATAATCTGTAATCATAATACAGCTAAAAAACAAACTTAAATACGTGATTCACAGGCAAGAAACTCACTAGAGCTGCTGGTATATTGAGAACAGACATGAAGACCGAAGAATATTAACATCAGCAAACAAAGAACAGAGGCTGATCTGCAGGCAAGAAGGGGCTACAATGGGATATTAGGAACTCTGACAGTTTATTCAACGTTTAAAATTGTAATACGTTTATAGCCTTTAAGGTCATTAAGGTGACCCGTTAAATGTAGGCGGCTATTTCATTTGGACATTCGAGTAAACACCAACAGTCAAACATTTGTTTTAATCTGACTGACTTAATCAAGTAGAGCCCACACTTAAATCCACGTCAATCCATTAAAATTAGGCGGACACAAATTTGTATTGTTATGTTCATTTAAATTTTCTTCAGACGTTGTTCAGTAACGATAAATATCTCATATACAAACTTTTATTATTATTTTTTCAGAACCGCTACTTCATAAATGACTGTGGTAAAAATACACTGCAGTCTTAATAATGCACTCGACAAAGTGCTATAGTGTAAGATATTGACACTAGTAGATTATCGTCGCAGAGGTAGCCTATTTTATGAATATACACTCTGTCTCTTACAGTCACTTTATCTTGACCGTCCACCTTTAGAAATTATCTTACACGTCCACCTTTAGAAATTACACCCACCTTTCTTTTTACGTATCCAAAAGGCAATTGGCTAAAGTGGAGCATGAATGACAATAACACCGATTAGCGATTTGTTGAATAAAACGGTGATTGACCGCGACGTTTAAATTTGCGATTGGCTGATCCGTGACTGACGTGCGCAAATTTAATGTATGACTGGCTGAAGTCGAAAATGGAGCAAATCCGTCACTTCCTGTGCAGGCATCAAGATGGCGCCGTCGGTTCCTCTCATCATCCCTTACCTGCTCTGTAGAGGCTTTGGCTAGTGTCTTTTGCTCTTTTTAACGCGAGGAAATTTTGCCCGAATCGGAGACGGCACCACTGTGAAGCTGAAGGATTGTTTGTTATCTGTCCCCGGCACCTGTTAAAATGGATTAACGAGTGGCAGATCACTGGCAAACGAGACTTTTACTCTTAAGGATTTCTTCACGGAGAGAAATGTGTCGTCCTCGACAAGAGTCTTAAAGTGGAGAAGCAGATCAAGTTGCTTTTTACTTTCTCATAAATAGATAGATAGATACTTTATTAATCCCAGGGGGAAAGTCACATATATGAAGTACAGGGAAAGAATTGTAATGGTCCAGAAATTCGACCTCGAGAGTTTGATGAATTCTCAGTTTTAGACCTCTCTGAGTCTGTAAATACCATTTTTAGAATTACGTCTGTGTGTGTGTGTGTGTGTGTGTGTGTGTGTTTGTGAACACGATAACCTGAGTGCACTTTCACTTGGGTCAACCAAATTGTGCAAATACGTATGAGGTACACAATGTAGATTTCTGTCAACGTTTGAGCTGTTTACAACAACGACAACATTTATTTATATAGCACATTTTCATACAAAAAGTAGCTCAAAGTGCTTTACATAATGAAGAGAAGAAAAATAAAAGACAAAATAAGAAATCAAAATAAGACATTAGTTAACATAGAAAGGTGTAAGGTCCAATGGCCAGGGAGGACGGAATAAACAAAAAAAAACTCCAGAAGGCTGGAGAAAAAAATAAAATCTGTAGGGGTTCCAGGCCATGAGACCACCCAGTCCCCTCTGGACATTCTACCTAACATAAATGAAATAGTCCTCTTTGTAGTTCGGGTTCTCACGGAGTCACTTGATGCTGATGGTCATACAGACTTCTGGCTTTTAATCCATCCATCATTGTTGGAACATCATGGTGCTTTGGGTAGATGGTGGTGGCACAAGCCACCACCAACAGGACACCAGAAAAGGAAACAGAAGAGAGAGTAGGGGTTAGTACAGATTTTGAATGAATAGTTATTATAATGAATTGGATATACAGAGTATCAGGATTAAATTACAGTGAAGTTATGAGAAGGCCATGTTACAGTAATGTGTTTTCAGTAGTTTTTTAAAGTGCTCCACTGTATTAGCCTGGCGAATTCCTACTGGCAGGCTATTCCAGATTTTAGGTGCATAACAGCAGAAGGCCGCCTCACCACTTCTTTTAAGTTTTGCTCTTGGAATTCTAAGGAGACACTCAGTTGAGGATCTGAGGTTACGATTTGGAATATAAGGTGTCAGACATTCCAATATATAAGCCGGGGCGAGATTATTTAAAGCTTTATAAACCATAAGCAGAATTTTAAAGTCAATTCTGAATGACACAGGTAACCAGTGTAGTGACATCAAAACTGGAGAAATGTGTTCAGATTTTCTTTTCCTGGTAAGGATTCTAGCAGCTGCATTCTGCACTAGTTGCAAACGATTGATGTCTTTTTTGGGTAGTCCTGAGAGGAGTGCGTTACAGTAATCTAGCAGACTGAAAACAAACGCATGAACTAATTTCTCTGCATCTTTCAATGATATAAGAGGTCTAACGTTTGCTATGTTTCATAGGTGAAAAAATGCTGTCCTAGTGATCTGATTAATATGCGATTTAAAATTCAGATTACAATCAACGGTTACCCCTAAGCTTTTTACCTCCGATTTGACTTTTAATCCTAATGCATCCAGTTTATTTCTAATAGCCTCATTGTATCCATTATTGCCAATCACTAAGATTTCGGTTTTTTCTTTAATTTGAGAAAGTTACTATTCATCCATTCTGAGATACAGGTTAGACATTGTGTTAGCAAATCAAGAGATTCAGGGTCATCAGGTGCTATTGATAAATACAGCTGTGTGTCATCAGCATAGCTGTGGTAGCTCACGTTGTGCCCTGAGATAATCTAACCTAATGGAAGCATGTAGATTGAGAAGAGCAGTGGACCCAGGATAGAGCCTTGTGGAACACCATATAGGATATCATGTGTCTTTGAGTTATAATTACCACAACTAACAAAGAATTTTCTCCCTGCCAGGTAGGATTCAAACCAATTTAAGACGCTGCCAGAGAGGCCCACCCATTGACTAAGGCGATTCTTAAGAATATTGTGATCAATGGTGTCAAATGCGACACTCGGATCTAAGAGGATGAGAACAGATAAATGGCCTCTGTCTGCATTTACCCGCAAGTCATTTACTACTTTAACGAGTGCAGTTTCTGTGCTGTGATTTGTTCTAAAACCTGACTGAAATTTATCAAGAATAGCATGTTTATTGAGGTGCTCATTTAACTGTATAATGACTGCCTTCTCTAGAATTTTACTTAAGAAAAGCAGGTTAGAGATGGGTCTATAATTTTCAAGAGCAGAGGAGTCGAGATTATTTTTCTTAAGTAGGGGTTTAACTACCGCAGTCTTAAGACAGTCTGGGAAGACCCCCGTATCTAACGACGAATTTACTATGTCAAGAACATTATCAATAAGCACGCCCGGTACTTCTTTGAAAAAATTAGTTGGTATTGGGTCAAGGGCACAGGTGGAGGGTTTCATTTGAGAAATTATTTTATGTAAATCAGGTAAATCTATCCTAGTGAAAGACTTTAATTTGTTTATTATGGAGTACTGGGGTTTAGGAGGATCCTTAGTGTTGGGGAGATATACTGTGTTATTTCTAATATCATTAATTTTTTGATTGAAAAATACAGCGATAGCCTCACAGGTTTTACTGGAAGTACTTAGGAGGCATTCCTTTGAATTACCTGGTTTAACAGATGATCAATTGTTGAAAATAAGACTCTGGGATTACTAGCATTGTTATTTATAATCTTAGAGAAATAGCAGCGCCTCTCAAGACGGACTGTGTTATTGTATTCTGTTATTTTAACTTTTAATATTTCATAGTCAATAGTTAGTTTAGTTTTCCTCCATTTACGCTCAGCTCTATGGCATGTTCTCTTTAAATCAGTCACTCTTTGGGTCTTCCATGGTATAACAATGCTAGAAGATTTTTTAACTGTCTTTTCAGGTGCAACTAAGTCAACAGCAGCCCTCACTTTAGTATTAAATCTTTCCACCTTACTATTTACATTCTCCTCGCTATTATAGTTGGCACTATAAATGGACTGATTGGTTAGAATGTTTGTAAGTTTTAAAGCTGCTGATGAGTCAAAGAAGCGTTTTTTAACAATATGCTTCTCATGAGTGTTTTCTATCATTATTTCTATATTAAAAAGTAGAAGAAAATGGTCTGATAGACCAATATCAATGACCTGCTTTATATCAACTTTTAGTCCTTTAGTAATCACTAAGTCTAACGTATGACCTGCTTTATGTGTAGGCTGATTAACGAGCTGTCTCAAATCAAAAGAGTCCAGGAGGTTCATAAATTCTTTTACTTTTTGGTCACATTGATTATTTACATGAAAATTAAAGTCGCCGACTATTAAGAGTGTGTCATAGTTCGTAATTAAGATTGACATCAAGTTAGAGAATTCCTCAAAGAAAGACGCGTTGAATTTTGGAGGTCTATACACGGATAATACTAGAACGTGAGAATCTCCCTGAATAACAATGGCGAGATACTCAAAAGACTTGAATTTACCAAAACTGATATTTTTACATTTTAACCTGCTTGAGTAAATGTTTGCTAGTCCTCCACCTCTCTTTCCTTGGCGATCAGCACGAGTAAAACTGTAATCCGGAGGCGCAGATTCGATTTAAAACAGCTGCGCCATCTGAGCTAAGCCACGTTTCACTTAGTGCAATAAAATCTATTTTTTTATCACTAATAAGATAATTGATAAAAAACGTCTTGTTAGTTAAAGCTCTAATATTTAATAGTGCCATATTCAATGTTTCGGAGGAGCAGAGATGAATACTATGTGTGTTATTGATATATGGAACAGGAATTAAGTTATTTTTATTAGCGCCGCTCTGTGTGTATTTTTTGTTTAATCTATGATCTGTTTTTACAGTTTTAATACATTGTTCATCTAAAGTAGTAACTTACGATACCCAGAAGTGGTACATTTTTATTCATGCAGCTGCAGGTCCGATTTATTCAACTTTCTTTTTATCCATCCATCCATCCATCGTCTCCCGCTTATCCGAGGTCGGGTCGCGAGGGCAGCAGCTTGAGCAGAGATGCCCAGACTTCCCTCTCCCCGGCCACTTCTTCTAGCTCTTCCGAGAGAATCCCAAGGCGTTCCCAGGCCAGTCGAGAGACATAGTCCCTCCAACGTGTCCTGGGTCTTCCCCGGGGCCTCCTCCCGTTTGGACGTGCCTGGATCACCTCACCAGGGAGGCGTCCAGGAGGCATCCTGATCAGATGCCCGAGCCACCTTATCTGACTCCTCTCATTGCGGAGGAGCAGCGGCTCTACTCTGAGCCCCTCTCGGATGACTGAGCTTCTCACCCTATTTTTAAGGGAAAGCCCAGACACCCTGCGTAGGAAACTCATTTCAGCTGCTTGTATTCGCGATCTCGTTCTTTCGGTCACTACCCATAGCTCATGACCATAGGTGAGGGTAGGAACATAGATCGACTGGTAAATTGAGAGCTTCGCCTTGCGGCTCAGCTCCTTTTTCACCACGACAGACCGATGCAGAGCCCGCATTACTGCGGATGCCGCACCGATCCGCCTGTCGATCTCACGCTCCATTCTTCCCTCACTCTTGAACAAGACCCCGAGATACTTGAACTCCTCCACTTGGGGCAGGATCTCGCTACCAACCCTGAGAAGGCACTCCACCCTTTTCCGGCTGAGGACCATGGTCTCGGATTTGGAGGTGCTGATTCTCATCCCAGCCGCTTCACACTCGGCTGCGAACCGATCCAGAGAGAGCTGAAGATCACGGCCTGATGAAGCAAACAGGACAACATCATCTGCAAAAAGCAGTGACCCAATCCTGAGCCCACCAAACCGGACCCCCTCAACGCCCTGGCTGCTCCTAGAAATTCTGTCCATAAAAGTTATGAACAGAATCGGTGACAAAGGGCAGCCCTGGCGGAGTCCAACTCTCACTGGAAACGGGTTCGACTTACTGCCGGCAATGTGGACCAAGCTCTGGCACCGATCGTACAGGGACCAAACAGCCCTTATCAGGTGTGCATACTCTCGGAGTACCCCCCACAGGACTCCCCGAGGGACACGGTTGAATGCCTTTTCCAACTCCACAAAACACATGTAGACTGGTTGGGCAAACTCCCATGCACCCTCCAGGACCCTGCTAAGGGTGTAGAGCTGGTCCACTGTTCTGTGACCAGGACGAAAACCACACTGTTCCTCCTGAATCCGAGGCTCGACTATCCGACGGACCCTCCGCTCCAGGACCCCTGAATAGACTTTTCCAGGGAGGCTGAGGAGTGTGATCCCTCTGTAGTTGGAACACACCCTCCGATCCCCCTTCTTAAAGAGAGGGACCACCACCCCAGTCTGCCAATCCAGAGGCACTGTCCCTGATGTCCATGCGATGTTGCAGAGGCGTGTCAACCAAGACAGTCCTACAACATCCAGAGCCTTGAGGAACTCCGGGTGTATCTCATCCACCCCCGGGGCCCTGCCACCAAGGAGTTTTTTGACCACCTCGGTGACCTCAGTCCCAGAGATGGGGGAGCCCACCTCTGAGTCCCCAGGCTCTGCTTCCTCATTGGAAGGCATGTTAATGGGATTGAGGAGGTCTTCGAAGTACTCCCCCCACCGACCCACAACGTCCCGAGTCGAGGTCAGCAGCGCACCATCCCCACCATATACAGTGTTGACACTGCACTGCTTCCCCTTCCTGAGACGCCGGATGGTGGACCAGAATCTCCTCGAAGCCATCCAAAAGTTGTTCTCCATGGCCTCCCCAAACTCCTCCCACGCCCGAGTTTTTGCCTCAGCAACCACCAAACCCGCATTCCGCTTGGCCTGCCGGTACCTATCAGCTGCCTCCAGGGTCCCACAGGACAAAAGGGACCGGTAGGAGTCCTTCTTCAGCTTGACGGCATCCTTCACCACCGGTGTCCACCAACGGGTTCGGGGATTGCCGCCACGACAGGCACCGACCACCTTACGGCCACAGCTCCGGTCAGCTGCCTCAACAATAGAGGCACGGAACATGGCCCATTCGGACTCAATGTCCCCCATCTCCCTCGGGATGTGGTCGAAGTTCTGCCGGAGGTGGTAGTTGAAGCTACTTCTGACAGGGGGCTCTGCCAGACGTTCCCAGCAGACCCTCACAACACGTTTGGGCCTACCAGGCCTGACCGGCATCCTCCCCCACCATCGAAGCCAACTCACCACCAGGTGGTGATCAGATGACAGCTCCGCCCCTCTCTTCACCCAAGTGTCCAAGACATGTGGCCGCAAGTCCAACGGCACGACCACAAAGTCGATCATCGAACTGAGGCCTAGGGTGTCCTGGTGCCAAGTGCACAAGTGCATATGCTTGAACATGATGTTCGTTATGGACAATCCGTTATTAATTTGATTTGATTTGTTGTTGATGGTTCTTTCATGTACATCACTTATAAATATAATCCTTGTCTTATGCTTTACTTCTCAAATATCCATCCCCATATCTGAGAATACTAGAAAGTGTAAGGGAGACCACTCCTGATTTTTCCACTTAAGATTCCTTTCGGAGTGTAAGCCTTTTCTTTGTGTCTCTAATTTGTAAAACGTTCTTCAAGCTCTTCTTTCATCCCACCTTGCCTGTTGTAACTCATGGTCCGGTGGTGTCAGTCAAGCTCTTCTCCCTTGCCTGTCGTTGGTCCAGAACTCTGCCGCAAGGCTCTTAACGGGTCCACACCCCAGTCCCAAAGGTATCACGTCCTAGTGAGCTGAATGACTTTCGGCCTGTTGCTCTGACATCACATGTGATGAAGACCATGGAGAGGCTGCTGCTTCACCACCTTAGGCCACAGGTTCAACACGCCCTTGACCCTCTGCAGTTTGCATATCAGGAGAAGGTGGGAGCGGAGGATGCCATCATCTATATGCTACACCGATCCCTCTCTCACTTGGACAGAGGCAGTGGTGCTGTAAGAATTATGTTTCTAGACTTCTCTAGCGCCTTCAACACAATCCAGCCTCTGCTCCTTAGGGACAAGCTGACAGAGATGGGAATAGATTCATACCTAGTGGCATGGATCGTGGACTATCTTAAAGATAGACCTCAGTATGTGCGTCTTGGGAACTGCACGTCTGACATTGTGGTCAGCAACACAGGAGCGCCACAGGGGACTGGACTTTCTCCGGTCCTGTTCAGCCTATATACATCGGACTTCCAATACAACTCGGAGTCCTGCCATGTGCAAAAGTTTGCTGATGACACTGCTATCGTGGACTGCATCAGGAGTGGGCAGGAGGAGGAGTGTAGGGACCTAATCAATGACTTTGTTAAATGGTGCGACTCAAACCACCTACACCTGAACACCAGCAAAACCAAGGAGCTGGTGGTGGATTTTAGGAGGCCCAGACCCCCATAAACCCCGTGATTATCAAAGGTGACTGTGTGCAGATGGTGCAGACCTATAAATATCTGGGAGTGCATATATAACATTATACATAGTTATTGTCTGTTTTTCACCTGCATTATTATCATTCTTTAATTTAATATTATTTATTGTATCCGTATGCTGCTGCTGAAGAATGTGAATTTCCCATTGGGATTAATAAAGTATCTATCTATCTATCTATAAGCACATCACTCCTATTGTGGCTTCTGGGTCAGTCGATTTGAAACTTTGATTGCACACGTTTAGATGGTCCAGCTCATCATCTGTCTGAGCTCCTTGTCTCTTATGCCCCCTCTTGATCCCTAAGACTGCCGTACCACACATCACGGTGACATAAATGGGGTGATTGTGCTTTTCTGCTGTCTGCTCTGGAATAACCTACTGCTTCAGATAAGAGCCCCTCCATCCCTGTCGATTTGTAAATCTTTGCTGTAAACACATTTTTCCCTTCAGATTGTACTCCCTCATAATGTGATTTTATCCATTCATTTTCCAACCCGCTGAATCCGAACAAAGGGTCACCGGGGTCTGCTGGAGCCAATCCCAGCCAACACAGGGCACAAGGCAGGAACCAACCCCAGGCAGGGTGCCAACCCACTGCAGGACACACACAAACACACCCACACACCAAGCACACACTAGGGCCAATTTAGAATCGCCAGTCCACCTAACGTGCATGTCTTTGGACTGTGGGAAGAAACCGGAGCGCCCGGAGGAAACCCACACAGACACAGGGAGAACATGCAAACTCCACGCAGGGAGGACCCGGGAAGCGAACCCAGGTCCCCAGGTCTCCTAACTGCGAGGCAGCAGTGCTATCCACTGCGCCACCGTGCCGCCAATGTGTTTTTATGTTCTGCTAATTTTGATTTGTCTGTTTATATGCCTTTCATTAAATTTTATCTATCAGTCTTTGATTTTATGTATCTATCTATGTATACCAATTTGGAAACCTCTTCTGTGGCCTTCAGTGTGCTTCTGGTCCACAAAGAGAAGAATTTGTTGAATTTGGTTCATAGCTTTAAGTCTAAGAGGAGATTTCAGAACGTCATTTTGGAGAATGGGACTCACCCCAGGGGCACTCTGTGCACAGAGTTCTTTAGGATTCCCGAGAGCGTTTCTGCGTGTGTTCAATTCACATTTTTTGTAGGCTCTGGTAATTCTAGTGTTAAGTCTGAGAGGAGATTTCAGAACGTCGTTTTGTAGAATGTGCACAGAGTGCCCCTGGGGTGAGTCCCAGAGTTCTTTGGGATTCCCGAGAGCGTTTCTGCGTGTGTTCAATTCACATTTCTCCAACGTTCTCTTTGCTTCTTCCCACTTACTTTGAGAGATGGGGTGCATGTGATGTCACAGGACTGTTTGACCTTCTCCTGATTGGATTAAAGTCACTTGCAGTTATAAAATCCGCAGGTTCTTCTGTCCGTCTCAGATGTCATCCCTTGAATTAGACGTCTTTGTCCTTGCTTGAGTCCAGTTGGCTTCTCTTGCTTAAGAGGTCCGCAGAGGGGCCTTTGGAGAGATGTCAGTGTCACTCGGATTTCCACCTTTGCTATCCAGTGATGTCCAGGCAGATCCTGGCACAAGCTGGAGTTCAGTCACTTGGTTTGGAATGCAAGAGGGGAATGGTGCAGCTGTTCACAAAGGCCTAGAAGAATGGGCAATGCCCACTTTGTCTTATAGTGCTAAGCACGTAATCCAGATCATCTCTGAATATCATTTGATGATGTCTTCTACAGTTGCTATTATAAAGCATATCTGAGATCAGTAGAAAGGAAAGAAAAGCTTTCAGTGCCGTCGCTGTCAGAAGAAGTGAAATGGCACGGACAGCCACACAACATGATTTTCAATCTTTTTCACATCCGGTAAATACAATCTTCGTAGCATTGGCTCTGGAAAGAATATTTGAGGAATTCAGCTGTCTGTAAGTAGAAGAGCAGAATGCCAGTAAAGAAAGCCTGGCCGTGCTGCACTGACTGACTGGCACATGATGGTGTGGGCAGGAGTGTCATTAGGACATAAGCAGAGCTACCGTACTTGCATGTTGTCCACGTTTGTACTCTGATAATACAGCAGTGTGTCATCTGCTCATTCGCTGTTTGTTTGTGTCGTCAGTTTAGTGTCACAAGTGAGTTTTTTTGTGTTTTATTTTGTTTTTGTTTCCATGAGTGCCCACTTATCGTCACAGTTCTCCATGTGTAGCTTTTTCCTGCAGCCTAAATGCACCTCACACACAGTACAGAGTTGCTGTAGGGCTGCGTCAGCGTGCAACCGCAAAAGAAACGAAGAGCTTAGTGATTATTTATTTTTAGACTGAAATCGACAGAAGGTTAAAGACATGTTGGGCTGTATGGCCTTCATCAGGTGTGCAACTGAAACACAAAGAGCAGGTGACACATATAAGAGGGAACAAAGTCAGGGCAGAGGATAGGAGAGGGGAGAAGACCTCAAGGCAGAGATTAAAGAGTTATTTAGATCTGGAGAAATGTGTGAGCCCAGGCTGTGAATGAGCTGAGCGTCTTCTCATTTACTTTGAAAAGTGTCTTTGAAGCCCTGTGAGAGAACACAAACCGAGAGATCAGTGTGTCTACGATCAACGGCCGTGCAGCGTCCTACAAATAGACTTTATAAGGTCTCTGCTCTCTGAAGTGGTCTGCTAGCCGTCTCTCTGTGTCACCTCTGTAGATGGCCAGACGCCTCCTACAAGGAGTGAAGTAAATCAGATTTGTAGACTCGCAGGAGGCCTGTTGTTTAATGTTGAATTTAGCAGAGGTACCTGATACAAGAGTATCGTTGGTGACATACTTGCCAGTGACACAGCGGCTCCTGTTACAGCTCTGAGGGCCTGGAGAGGAATGTGGCTCTCCTCTGTGAAATGAGCTGTGGATGAAAAGTTGGCGTAGGTGAGATGGGATGGACAAAGATCAAGGCAGGGTAAGGAAGTAAGGCTGCTGTGGAAGGATTAGTCTGCATAGGGTGGCATTTTGGAATGACCTGTGGGAGAGATGGCATTGAAGGACCAGCGGGTTTCATTATTGGGGTTCCTCTAAGAGTGAACGTTACCAGGTCTGCTCCTGGCTTGACTGAGAGCCTTGTCTACAATGTGTAAAGGGTATCCTCCATCAATGAAGACACTCCTCATTCGGAGTGTTTTCACTGCAGAGGCAAGACGTGGAGTGTTTAGTATGCCAGGGCTGGGAGGAGCTGTGCAGAAGGTAACTCTGAGAGTCACTCGGCTTGTTTTAAGGCCTGCAAAGCTGATACGAAGACTGGTGTTTAAAAATGGTGGAGGTGTGGTAGGAACATTAACTGTGAACCTGAGAGATGGATGGAAACTCATCAAATCAGTCAGGAATTCTAGAGCAAGGCAGCACCAACACCATCATTGAGACCTCTGTTTTTACAGGTTCAGTACAAAGCCTAGGTAGGAAGAAGAACAATGCATCTCTACCCAGCCAGTGGAGATGTTGGCATAGCTAGGACCCATTCAAGTACCCACTGCAACTCAGCTGCTCTGGTGAAATAACAGGTGTTATCAAAAGAGAAGGCACTGAGAGTAAGATCCAGCTCTCCCAGTCTGACGAGAGTGTTCATGGGAGGATCCTGGACTGGACATCTGTCTAAGGGTGATGAGGCCTTCATCGTGAGGAATGACTGTGTTCAGGATGGCACAGATAAAGCAGTCAGGGCTATGAAACCTAAAGCTGTCAAGCAACTGGAGAGCATGGTTGGTATCGTAAATGTGAAGGGAGACCTTCAACCAGAGGTCTCCTAAGACTATCAAGGAATAGTGAAATATTTTCAGGAGATTGTGATATGTGTGTGCATGTGCTTGATTGTGCCTTTTACTGAACTGGCGTCCAGTCTCGGGTGAGACTCTACCTCACATGTGCTGGTGTTGTTGGCATAAGTTCTAGTGAAGAGATGTTGAAGTAGGATGACAAGGCAGGGATACCCTTAGCCACCAAGAAGGCACTCGGACACTTGAGAACAGACAGCAGAATTAGGCTTTATTGTATGACTCGTCTCAGATGGAGCAATGAGCCCCCAGCAATAGGCGCCTTTTTCTTTTATTACAATTCTTATTATTTAAGCCAGGGGTTCCCAACTCCAGTCCTGGAGGGCCGCAGTGGCTGCAGGTTTTCATTCTAACCTTTTTCTTTATTAGTGACCTATTTGTGCCAATTAACTTCTTTTGAATTAATTTTAATTGACTTGGGTTTTAAGAAATGTTTCCCTGAATTTCTTCATCGTTCCTCTGAATTGCTTCATTTCTTTTCCTAAATGGCACCCAAGCAGAAGTGAAATGTGAAGTGAGTGAGCCAACAGAAGACCAGCTAAGTCAGGACCTCAAACTCCAACCAATTTTACTCCAACCAGCTGCTTAATGAGGCACTGAGTCTCATCGTTCATTAAACCCGCTCCTTAATTCCATGGCTTGTTGCCGCTCTCATTGTGCAGTAGCAGACATTTAAATAAATTAAGGATTTTCTCTTTTCTAAGAGCAGATCAGCATTCCTGAGACCTTCGTCTTTCTTTATTTTCAGATATTGTATGATGGTCACAGTTTGCTGGGCCTGTTTTGGCTCATTTTGTGTCTCATTATTGTTTGGCTGCTAATTAAGGAAAAAAACAATTAAGGGGTCAGAGTCTTCAAGAGCAAGTCAAAGACAATGAATTCAAAAGAAGTTAATTAGCAGCAAAAACGGGTCACTGATTCAGAAACAACAACAACATTTATTTAAATAGCACATTCTCATACAGAAAAGTAGCTCAAAGTGCTTTGCATAGTGAAGAAAAGAAAAGACAAAAATTAAAATAAGACAATATTAGTTAACATAGAATAAGAGTAAGGTCCGATGGCCAGGGAGGACAGAAAAAACAAAAAAAAAAAAAAACTCCAGACGGCTGGAGAAAAAAATTAAAATCTGCAGGGGTTCCAGGCCACGAGACCACCCAGTCCCCTTTGGGCATTCTACCTAACATAAATGAAATAGTCCTCTTTGTTTTTAGGGTTCTCACGGAAGGACTTGATGATGATGGTCATGCAGACTTCTGGCTTTTAATCCATCACTGTTGTAACATCACGGTGCTTTGAGTACACCACCAAAAGGAAACCGGAAAAAGAAACAGAAGAGAGAGTAGGCGTTAGTACGGATTTTAGAGCCACCATGAATAGTTGTTATAATGAATTGAATATACAGAGTATCAGGATTAAATTACAGTGAAGTTATGAGAAGGCCATGTTACAGTAATGTGTTTTCAGCAGTTTTTTTTAAAGTGCTCCACTGTATTAGCCTGGCGAATTCCTACTGGCAGGCTATTTCAGATTTTAGGTGCATAACAGCAGAAGGTCGCCCGCCTCACCACTTCTTTTAAGTTTTGCTCTTGGAATTCTAAGGAGACACTCATTTGAGGATCTAAGGTTACGATTTGGAATATAAGATGTCAGACATTCCGATATATAAGATGGGGCAAGATTATTTAAGGCTTTATAAAACATAAGCAGAATTTTAAAGTCTATCCTGAATGACACAGGTAACCAGTGTAGTGACATCAAAACTGGAGAAATGTGCTCAGATTTTCTTTTCCTAGTTAGGATTCTAGCAGCTGTATTCTGCACTAGTTGCAAACGATTTATGTCTTTTTTAGGTAGTCCTGAGAGGAGTGCATTACAGTAATTTAGCCGACTGAATACAAACGCGTGAACTAATTTTTCAGCATCTTTCAATGATATGAGGTCTAAATTTTGCTATGTTTCTTAAGTGAAAAAATTCTGTCCTAGTGATCTGATTAATATGCGATTTAAAGTTCAGATTACAGTCAACAGTTACCCCTAAGCTTTTTACCTCCGTCTTGACTTTTAATCCTAATGCATCCAGTTTATTTCTAATAGCCTCATTGTATCCATTATTGCCAATCACTAAAATTTCAGTTTTCTCTTTATTTAGCTTTAGAAAATTACTATTCATCCATTCAGAAATACAAGTAAGACAATGTGTTAGTGAATCAAGATAATCGGGGTCATCAGGTGCTATTGATAAATACAGCTGTGTGTCATCGGCATAGCTGTGGTAGCTCACGTTGTGCCCTGAGATAATCTGACCTAATGGAAGCATGTAGATTGAGAAGAGCAGCGGGCCCAGGATAGAGCCTTGTGGACCACCATATAGGATATCAGGGGTCTTTGAGTTGTAATTACCACAACTAACACAGAATTTTCTCCCTGCCAGGTAGGATTCAAACCAATTTAAGACACTGCCAGAGAGGCCTACCCATTGACTAAGGCGATTTCTAAGAATATTGTGATCAATGGTGTCAAATGCGGCACTCAGATCTGAGGATGGGATGAGAACAGATAAATGGCCTCTGTCTGCATTTACCCGCAAGTCATTTACTACTTTAACGAGTGCAGTTTCTGTGCTGTGATTTGTTCTAAAACCCGACTGAAACTTATCAAGAATAGCAGGTTTATTGAGGTGGTCATTTAACTGCATAATGACTGCTTTCTCTTGAATTTTACTTAAAGGCAGGTTAGAGATGGGTCTAAAATTTTCAAGAGCAGAGGGGTCGAGATTATCAAATGACGAATTTACTATGTCAAGAATATTATCGATTAACACGCCCAATACTTCTTTGAAAAAACTTGTTGGTATTGGGTCCAGGACGCAAGTGGAGGGTCTCAGTTGAGAAATTATTTTATGTAAATCTGTCCTGGTGAAAGAATTTAATTTGTTTGCAACGGAGTACTGGGGCTTAGGAGGATCTACAGTGTTGGGAAGATATACTATTTTATTTCTAATATCATTAATTTTTTGATTGAAAAATACAGTATTAGCCTCACTGGTTTTACTGGAAGTATTGGAGGCATTCTTTGAGTTACCTGGGTTTAGCAGACGATCAGTTGTCGAGAATAAGACTCTGGGATTACTAGCATTGTTATTTATAATCTTAGAGAAATAGCAGCGCCTCTCAAGACGGACTGTGTTATTGTATTCTGTTATTTTAAATTTTAATATTTCATAGTGGATTGTTAGTTTAGTCTTCCTCCATTTACAATCAGCTCTACGGCATGTTCTCTTTAAATCAGACACTCTTTGAGTCTTCCATGGTATAACAATGCCAGAAGATTTTTTAACTGTCTTTTCAGGTGCAACTATGTCAACAGCAGCTCTCACCTTAGTATTAAATCTTCCCCCCATTCACAGACTAGAGAGGAGTAAAAGACCCCTGGCCGGACAAGTTGAAGGAGGCACTAAATCTGTGAGTAGCACAGGCACCATAATATAAAAGCACTATCAGACAATGTGATTTTCTGGATTTTTTTTATCATTTTGTCTCTCATAGTTGAGGTATACCAATGATGAAAATTACAGGCCTCTCTCATCTTTTTAAGTGGGAGAACTTGCACAATTGGTGGCTGACTAAATACTTTTTTGCCCCACTGTATGTATTTGTACATTGGCAGATTTTTCAGTGTTTTATTCTAAATCTCTTGTCTTTTCTGGCTGTCCCTTCACTACTACCCCTTCATCAATGTCTGTGCTCTCACTATTTGACCATTTCTTTATTTTGTGTAATGTTGGATTCCAACACTTTCTTGTATTCCCTGGTTTTGTGTGGTTTCACAAATAGCGGTGTACAGTAATCCCTCCTCCATCGCGGGGGTTGCGTTCCAGAGCCACCCGCAAAATAAGAAAATCCGCGAAGTAGAAACCATATGTTTATATTGTTATTTTTATATTGTCATGCTTGGGTCACAGATTTGCGCAGAAACACAGGAGGTTGTAGAGAGACAGGAACGTTATTCAAACACTGCAAACAAACATTTGTCTCTTTTTCAAAAGTTTAAACTGTGCTCCATGACAAGACAGATGACAGTTCTGTCTCACAATTAAAAGAATGCAAACATATCTTCCTCTTCAAAGGAGTGCGCAGGAGCAGAGACTGTCAGAAAGACAGAGGAAAGCAAACAAATCAATAGGGCTGTTTGGCTTTTAAGTATGTGAAGCACCGCCGGTACAAAGCTGTTGAAGGCGGCAGCTCACACCCCCTCCGTCAGGAGCAGAGAAAGAGAGAGAGAGACAGAGAAAAACAAACAGTCAAAAATCAATACGTGCCCTTCGAGCTTTTAAGTATGCGAAGCACCGTGCAGCATGTCGCTTCAGGAAGCAGCTGCACAGAAGATAGCAACGTGAAGATAATCTTTCAGCATTTTTAGATGAGCGTCCCTATCGTCTAGGTGTGTGAACAGCCCCCCTGCTCAATCCCCCTACATCAGGATCAGAGACAGTCAGCGCAAGAGAGAGAAAAGTAAGTTGGGTAGCTTCTCAGCCATCTGCCAATAGCGTCCCTTGTATGAAATCACCTGGGCAAACCAACTGAGGAAGCATGTACCAGAAATTAAAAGACCCATTGTCCTCAGAAATTCGTGAACCAGCAAAAAATCCGCGATATATATTTAAATATGCTTACATATAAAATCCGCGATAGAGTGAAGCCGCGAAAGGCGAAGCGCGATATAGTGAGGGATCACTGTAGTCCTCCATTAATAAACTGAATGAATCCATGGCCCACAGAAAGTACCTGCAATAGGTGGGCCAGAGGTAATGGGGTTCAGAAAGATCACTGCAGGGCTCCATAATATTACAAAGCACAGCCCCAGTGCCAGTGTGTGATAATGTTATAAAGATGATTCATTATCATTTCTCTACAGTATTTGAAACAGTGACTCATTGCTCTATAAAATTGCATTTCATTATTTTTAATTATGACTTATCACTATCACCCTAAGTAACAAAGTACAGCTTTAAGATAGCATTGCTTTTCTTGATGATTGATAGAAATGTACCATCAGTTCACTTAAGAGTGATTGTCCTGTTTACACAATTAAATAAAATTCCAGTCTGCAGGTTTTACCAACATTCCTATCCTTGGCCAATGACCGGGATTTCATTCTGTTTGTTTTGTATAATAATTCCACAGAATAGCCGGTAGTTATGAGTAAAATCACCCCAAATAATATTTAGACTTGAGTGCTTAAGCAAGTTTGTGAGCCCAGATGTAAACCCTTGGTGCTTATTTTTAGAAAGTCACTGTGCACGGCAGAAATTCAAAAGGACGGGAAAATTGCAAATAATACCCCATAATTTAAAAAGGGTAACAGGGCAGATCAGTAGGCGTAACGTACATCAGAGGAAAATGAATGGAAGGAATAATTAAAGATAAGATTGAGCAGGAGATTTACTGAATAGTCAGTATGGGATTAGGAGAGGCAGGTCATGTTTTATTAACATGCTGAAATTCTGAGGAAGCAACTAAAGTGGAACTTGGGATTTGATTTATCTTGACTTTCAGAAAGAATTTTTATAAGGTGCAACTTGAGAGGTTGGGCATCAAAGTAAAAGAAGTGGCTGATCAGGGTGTAGATGGAGATCAGCCAGTAGATGGAGACAGAGTTGACTAAAACACAAGTAACGTTATCAGAATAGGCCGAGGGGTGCTCCACAGGAGTCAGTGATCGGGCCGCTAATACAGTGTTTGTAATATCTATAAATGATTTGCATGGGAATGTAAGAGATAAGCTGGGTTAGTTTGTAGTTGATATCAAGATAAGTGGATTGACACGTAGTCTGAAACTCGTTAAATCATTACAGAGGGGCTTGGGCAGATTTGTGGACGATGAAATGGAATGTCTGTGGCTGGAAAGTATTACATGTAGGAAGTAAAAATGTTAGGTTTGAATCTAACAATCGTAGGTCTGAAAATCGAAAATATGAGAAGGATTTCTCTAAGCCAGGGGTGGGCAAAGTCATTCCTGGAGGGCCGCAGTGGCCGCAGGTTTTTGTTCCAACTCAGTTGCTTAATTAGAAAACAATCCTTGCCAATAATTACTTTTCATGGCTTGTTAGTGCTTTAACTCTGCTATGTCAAGTCATTCTCATATCCTAGATTTTCTTTTCTATTCTAAGGATATCATCCAAATACTTTGAAGTATAAAACGGATGGGTAATTCTCAATCCTTCACTTTTTTCTCTTCTCTTTCCTTCCAAGTATTTAATTAAACCAAATAGTGCACGATAAACACACACAGGTGTAAAGGGTAACAAGCAAAATGGAGAACTGCTGGTTTCTTTTGTCATTTGCATCTTATTGTTAATAAGAAGCAATTGAAAACTGAGAATGCAGCTGTTTAAGACTTAAATAAGCAATAAGGGTTCAAAATCTTAATGAGGGAGATAACTAAAATGAAGCAGATGTGTTTCTAGAGCAATAAGTGCTTCTTATTAAGCAATTGGGTTGGAACAAAAACCTGCAGCCACTGCGGCCCTCCAGGAATGACTTTGTCCACCCCTGCTCTAAGCTGTCAACTGCCGGACAGTGTTCAGAAGCCATTAAGAAGGCTAACAGAATGTCAGGCTATATAGCGCCTTGATGTGTGGAGTACAAGTCAGAGAAGGTTAAGCTGAAGCTTTAAAGCACACCGGTGGGGCCTCGTCTGGAGTTCAGTGTGCAGTTTGGTCTCCAGGCTACAAAAAGGACATAGCAGCACCAAAAAAGGTCCAGAGAAGAGCGACTAGGCTGATTCAGGGCTACAGGGGATGAATTATGAGGAAAGATTAAAAGAGCTGAGCCTATACAGTTTTAACAAAAGAAGATTAAGAGGTGACATGATTGAAGAGTTTAAATTATGAAGGCAGTTAGACAAGTAGATCGAGGTGGTGACTTTAAAA